>NC_086454.1:232835260-233166510 GCF_028390025.1 Pseudophryne corroboree
AGTCTAATGGCCGAATTTCAGATCAGGCAATATGAGATTGGTTTCATAGCATTATAAATAAGATTTTTCCCTGTACAGTTATTGTTAAAATTGAAGTATAAACTATTGTCATGACTGGTAAGAAGGGTGCCGGATCCTCATTTGCACACATTGTTGTATTTTATTAACTTGCCAAATAACACTAAGAGAATATCACGAGTATAAGCACACATCTGCTAATGTATAAATGATGATGCAATAATGTCAATTGCTAATAATCATAATGCCGGAGAGCTGTTTATGGCAATAATTTATGGAATGCTGTATAGTTCTATAAATACTGTAATACTGCTATAATGGTAGGTTACATAACAACTGTAATTAGGTTATAATGTCTTGTATTCATAAAGAACATGGTTTAATCCATGCTGTAAATAGGAGAAACTCCCTACTCTAAATATAAATCAGGTTACCGCCAAGTTATATGCCCTGTATAAAACTATACTGTCTTTCACACACTTATTGGATTAATAATACAGCAATATAGTAATAATAAATTATGTCATACACCACGTTACACTCTGCTCAAATTGAAGCATACTGAGCCCTTCAGAATAAAGTTTATTATGCACATTGTGTATATATACATATATATATATAATACACGAAAGCAGTGGCACTCTCAGGCTTTGTAAAGAATTGAATACAGGACACGGCGGTCTCTGCTTTAAAGTTCCGATATATATATATATATATATATATATATTCCCTATAGATTGTAAACTTGCGAGCAGGGCCTTCCTACCTCTGACTGTTTGTTTATTACCCAGTTTTGTTGTATCATTGTGTCCAATCGTAAAGCACAACGTAATTTGATGTGCTATTTAAGAAACTGTTGATAAAAAATAAATAATATATATATATATATATATATATATATATATATATATACACCAAGCAGGTGGATCCGGCACTCCAATGTTAATGTTGCTGTAGTTGCTCCGGTGCCATCTTAGGGAGGACAGCGCCACCCACATACAAACTGCAACAATGGTAGCGGCACTCAGAGACTCAGGAAAAGTACAAAGAAAGCGGTAGCTTTAACCAACGTTTCGGGGTGTTACCCCCTTCATCAGGATAACAAAGTGAACAAACAAACACAGATTTATACCATACCTCCACCAATCCTGTCCACGGCAATTCCCGCCAGACTGACGGGGACCCGACCGCCGCGCCCCCTGCCACAGCTCCCTCTACCGGAAGCAGAAGTGACGCAGTCGGACCCGGCAGGCATCAGGAGATTGCCATGAAAACAACCCGGCATTCCGTAGTCATAGTAACCCGCCCTGCGGCGGACTACACTGTGTTTACTAAATGTAAAACATAATAATAGTAAGAGACCCGGCGCACTACTTGCTGGGTCTGTGTGTATATACAAGGCAACAATTGCCTAATGTGACAGAACAAAAAGCCACCAGCTAAACAAAACTGGGGGTCTGTGGATGAGCTACTAATAAAAGTAGCATAACTAGTATACAGTGTCTGTGCTGTCAAAAAAAAGACTATGAATGCCGGGCCGAAATCATACACAACATGGTAAAAATATGTACTAAAAACATGCATACATCAAACTGCATGAATAGATCGTGTCACAGAATTTGCTACATAAATGATCAACAAGCCCTAAGCATATGTACTATATGTCATATAGCACTGCAGCAGAACCAGCATAGAAACAGGAACAATTAGTCCATGGATAATTATACAATGCATTCATATATCCTAAAGTGCAAAATTATACTCCAACCAAGTGCCAGTTATCACAAACCAACAACCGATTCAGATGTATATAAGAGCCTGTCTGACAAGAAGCAGTTAAGGCCCATGGTTTCATTTAACCCTTTAGGGTAAATGGTGTCTAATTTAAAGATCCATCTAGCCTCAAGCTGTAGGAGTGATTTATGTCTGTTACCTCTCCTGATTGACTGCGGTACATGGTCGATTATTTTATACCGGATAGTCGCCACACCATGTCCCCTTTCGGCAAAATGCCGGCCCACCGGTTAGTCACTCTGTCCCGTATTGATGGCGGCTCTAATAGCAGTACGGTGTTAAACCATACGCTCCTTCAATTGGCGGGTAGTCTTTCCCACATATTGTAGGCCACAGGGGCAAAACAGCACATAAACCACAAACCTAAATGTGCAAGTTAATGGCCAATTGATCTTAAAATGTCCTTCCTTCTGTAATGTCAGACTTAACCACAATGTCCCTAATACTACGTCCCCTCGTGTGGCTGGCAAGCACTCGGGTATGCTGTAGTAGGGGTAAATCTGCCTCTGTGGATACTAGTGGCCAAAGCGACCTCACCTGTTTTACGTCAGACTTGCTTAGTGTATTAAATTTACTGACCCAGGGAATTATGGGGCAGATGTATTAAGCCTGGAGATGGCATAAGGAAGTGATAAACCAGTGATAAGTGCAAGGTGATAAACGCACCAGCCAATCAGCTCCTAACTGTTAATTTACATATTTGAGCTGATTGGCTAGTGTGTTTATCACCTTGCATTTATCACTGGTTTATCACTTCCTTATGCCTTCTCCAGGTTAATACATCTACCCCTATGTTCGTTAACTGCTTTTTTTCTTTATCCGCTAAGAGAGACACTCGATTTTGTCTTAGTGCTTTGTCCCTAGCACACAGCAGTTCCTTAATTGGGTACCCTCTGCTCAGAAATTTATTAACCATGATATCTAGTTGTTTTCTGGTCTCTTCCGGATTGCTGGAGATCCGACATACACAAAGGAACTGTGAGTACAGAAGCCCTTTAACCGTAGGGCGTGGGTGAAAGCTATTGTGTCTAAGGAGATTGTTCCTATCTTTGGGTTTAGTATAAAGACTTGTATGTAACCTCTGGTCCTTAATCAAGATTTTTATGTAACTGTTCTCTGAATCACTAAAGCTCATGGTAAGTTTAATAGGACTAGGGACAAATTGTGGTCCTCTATCAGAGATGTGAACATTTGCATACCATTGCTCCAAAAGATGAGGAGAGCGGTGGTATGCAAATTGAATTACAATACAATTGAATACCCCCCAATATTTGCAGTTTTTCCTTCAGGGATTAACACAAAAAGATGCTTGGGGCTACTAACTCATGAACATGCCACGTTAAGCTGCCCATGGGAGAAGCAGCTGGTCCTGAGATCTATATTTGCAGCCCTGAGCATTTGCACCTGCGACTTGCTAATTGCCATAGTGAAGCAGACTCTTACATGAAACTGCAGGTGCTTGAATTAAAAAGGATAATTGTTGGTGATAAGGGGTATACGTGGTATAAACACAGTCTCATCTGTGCCACATATCTGCCTCATTTAGGTTCCTCTGCAGAGTAGGAACTTTAAGTTGGGTTCCATAGCATAACTTGGGCGTAGTCAAGTTCCGCAGTAGTATGATCGGAAAACCAACTTTCAGTGCAACAAGTGTCAAGTGTCTGTTTTTTAATTTATTGCTCCTCCCCCTGATGTCACACCTCAGTTTCTTTCAGGGTCGCTAAGCTATACAATAGTAAAAACTCGATCCAAATGAATCCAGTTTCTGCTTGATGCCAGAACGAACAGACAAACAACAATTTTTAAAAATATTTTTTCATCTCCATAGTTCGTAAACAGTCTCTAGAAGTATATTTCTCAAAAAAATTGCTATGTACAGACAAAACCCTTCCAGTTTTCTTTTAAGTATATATATATATATATATATATATATATATATATATATCATACATATTTAGTGTTCACCTAATTAAATTCCAAACTGTTTCATTTAAAATCAGGGAGTGTTAGTTTCCAAAATATTGCAATCAATTGTCAAACTCACCAACCACTTAATGGTGTTCCCTATTGGTGAGTCCCTACACGGACTCTCAAAAAAATGTAGCATTGCTCTGCACCATTGGGCTCAGAAAATCACACAGATTTAAAATACAAGTTATGTTTCTTCAATGGGTTTAGGTTCTGGCTCAATGGCTTAAAGAGATAGAACCACACCCAAGCATATCAATTACTAAGTACCTGGGGATAAGGAAACCACAAGGTTAATAGAAGTTAACCTTGCTGTTCCCATTATAGGAAACAATATAGCTGTTCTCATCATAGACTTCAATGACGCTTTCCCATCATTTTCTCAAAGTCAATCAGAGAGCAGCTCCTGCAGATGCACTTGCTGATTGGCTGGCCACTCCTAAAATGACAGGAGTCACCTAGGTGCCACTCAATTGTGTAGGGTAAGTGTATGTGGTCACAAATACATAGTAACATAATTAGTGAGGTTGAAAAAAGACAAGTTGTCCACCAAGTTCAACCTTTGTTTTGATCCTATACTGTAATGAATGTAACCAAAGTATACCCGTAGTAACTCAATACAGTCTTTTTAAATGTTATATCCCTGGATATCTTTATCAGTCATACATTTTTCCAACCCATTTTTAACTCAATTACCGAGTCCGCTATTACTACCTTTTCTGGCAAGGTATTCCAGATCCAGGAAGTCTGCATGGGGCTTGCAACACTGAGAGAAATCCTGAAATCTGTGCAGAACAGAAATTAAAACTCTGGCGTATACGTTAGTATCACAGGAAAGGTTCTGCATCACCTGCCTCACTCCACCGTACATCACTGCTTAAGAAGGGCTTAAAAATCGCTGGTGCAGCACAGGAGATATCAGCAGTGGCGGCCAGAGGGATTGAATACTGTGACCCAGAGTACTGCTTCCCGGGAGCCTATCTGGAGTTTAGCATTTACATCTGCTTGAGAACTAACATTGGTTCTCAAACCATCCGGTAATTATTTCCTCATCACCACTGAGAGATTTCACCTTTTGAAGAGTGTGCTTTAATTAAGTGGGTTCTAGATCGTGGACCACTTTTGTAAGATAATATGTGTTTATCGATTTTATGAAAATCATGTCTTTTACTTTTGCTTGTGAATAAAAATGTATTACACGAGATCCCGATACCTTTATATTTTTTATGACCATCCTAACTGATGTACTGAGGAAAGGGAAGAGTTTGAGGAGGAAGGACATCTGAAGGATGGAATTATACGCTGGATGATTTACTAACCACAGGAACGTAAATAATATTTTCGCCATCACCTATTTTTTTATCTATATTGTGACAGTTCCTTGATGAGAGAGCTTTGTTTGAGAATTGCAAAAAATAAGAATTTACTTACCGATAATTCTATTTCTCATAGTCCGTAGTGGATGCTGGGAACTCCGTAAGGACTATGGGGAATAGCGGCTCCGCAGGAGACTGGGCACAAAAAGTAAAAGCTTTAGACTAGCTGGTGTGCACTGGCTCCTCCCCCTATGACCCTCCTTCAAGCCTCGGTTAAGATACTGTGCCCGGACGAGCGTACATAATAAGGAAGGATCTTGAATCCCGGGTAAGACTCATACCAGCCACACCAATCACACCGTACAACTCGTGATCTGAACCCAGTTAACAGTATGATAACCGTAGGAGCCTCTGAAAAGATGGCTTCCAACAATAAACAACCCGATTTGTTTGTAACAATAACTATATACAAGTATTGCAGACAATCCGCACTTGGGATGGGCGCCCAGCATCCACTACGGACTATGAGAAATAGAATTATCGGTAAGTAAATTCTTATTTTCTCTGACGTCCTAGTGGATGCTGGGAACTCCGTAAGGACCATGGGGATTATACCAAAGCTCCCAAACGGGCGGGAGAGTGCGGATGACTCTGCAGCACCGAATGAGAGAACTCCAGGTCCTCCTCAGCCAGGGTATCAAATTTGTAGAATTTAGCAAACGTGTTTGCCCCTGACCAAGTAGCTGCTCGGCAAAGTTGTAAAGCCGAGACCCCTCGGGCAGCCGCCCAAGATGAGCCCACCTTCCTTGTGGAATGGGCTTTTACAGATTTTGGCTGTGGCAGGCCTGCCACAGAATGTGCAAGTTGAATTGTACTACAAATCCAACGAGCAATCGTCTGCTTAGAAGCAGGAGCACCCAGCTTGTTGGGTGCATACAGTATAAACAGCGAGTCAGATTTTCTGACTCCAGCCGTCCTGGAAACATATATTTTCAGGGCCCTGACTACGTCCAGCAACTTGGAGTCCTCCAAGTCCCTAGTAGCCACAGGTACCACAATAGGTTGATTCATGTGAAACGCTGAAACCACCTTAGGGAGAAATTGAGGACGAGTCCTCAATTCCGCCCTATCCGAATGAAATATCAGGTAAGGGCTTTTATAGGATAAAGCCGCCAATTCTGATACGCGCCTGGCTGAAGCCAGGGCCAACAGCATTACCACTTTCCATGTGAGATATTTCAAATCCACTGTGGCAAGTGGTTCAAACCAATGTGATTTTAGGAACCATAAAACTACATTGAGATCCCAAGGTGCCACTGGAGGCACAAAAGGAGGCTGTATATGCAGTACCCCTTTGACAAACGTCTGAACTTCAGGCACTGAAGCCAGTTCTTTCTGGAAGAAGATCGACAGGGCCGAAATTTGAACCTTAATGGATCCTAATTTTAGGCCCATAGACAATCCTGCTTGCAGGAAATGTAGGAAACGACCCAGTTGAAATTCCTCCGTAGGGGCCTTCTTGGCCTCACACCACGCAACATATTTTCGCCAAATGCGATGATAATGTTTTGCAGTTACATCCTTCCTGGCCTTGATCAGGGTAGGGATGACTTCATCTGGAATGCCTTTTTCCTTCAGGATCCGGCGTTCAACCGTCATGACGTCAAACGCAGCTGCGGTAAGTCTTGGAACAGACAAGGTCCCTGCTGGAGCAGGTCCTTCCTTAGAGGTAGAGGCCACGGGTCCTCCGTGAGCATCTCTTGCAGCTCCGGGTACCAAGTTCTTCTTGGCCAATCCGGAGCCACGAGTATCGTTCTTACTCCTCTCCTTCTTATTAGTACTTTTGGTATGAGAGGAAGAGGAGGGAACACATATACCGACTGGAACACCCACGGAGTTACCAGAGCGTCCACCGCTATTGCCTGAGGGTCCCTTGACCTGGCGCAATATCTGTCCAGTTTCTTGTTGAGACGGGACGCCATCATGTCCACCTTTGGTTTTTCCCAACGGTTTACAATCACTTGGAAGACTTCTGGATGAAGTCCCCACTCCCCCGGGTGGAGGTCGTGTCTGCTGAGGAAGTCTGCTTCCCAGTTGTCCACTCCCGGAATGAACACTGCTGACAGTGCTATCACATGATTTTCCGCCCAGCGGAGAATCCTTGCAGCTTCTGCCATTGCCCTCCTGCTTCTTGTGCCGCCCTGTCTGTTTACGTGGGCGACAGCCGTGATGTTGTCCGACTGGATCAATACCGGTTGACCCTGAAGCAGAGGCCTTGCTTGACTTAGGGCATTGTAAATGGCCCTTAGCTCTAGGATATTTATGTGAAGAGACGTTTCCATGCTTGACCACAAGCCCTGGAAATTTCTTCCCTGTGTGTCTTGCATGGAATCTTCCGAATGGAATCGCTTCGTAAGAAGCCACCATTTTTCCCAGGACTCTCGTGCACTGATGCACTGACACTTGTCCTGGTTTTAGGAGGTTCCTGACTAGCTCGGATAACTCCCTGGCCTTCTCCTCCGGGAGAAACACCTTTTTCTGGACTGTGTCCAGAATCATCCCTAGGAACAGTAGACGTGTTGTTGGAATCAGCTGTGATTTTGGGATATTTAGAATCCACCCGTGCTGACGTAGCACTACCTGAGATAGTGCTACTCCGACCTCTAACTGTTCCCTGGACCTTGCCCTTATCAGGAGATCGTCCAAGTAAGGGATAATTAATACGCCTTTTCTTCGAAGAAGAATCATCATTTCGGCCATTACCTTGGTAAAGACCTGTGGTGCCGTGGACAATCCAAACGGCAGCGTCTGAAACTGATAATGACAGTTTTGTATCACAAACCTGAGGTACCCTTGGTGAGAAGGGTAGATTGGGACATGGAGATAAGCATCCTTGATGTCTAGAGATACCATATAGTCCCCTTCTTCCAGGTTCGCTATCACTGCTCTGAGTGACTCCATCTTGAATTTGAACCTTTTTATGTAAGTGTTCAAAGATTTTAGATTTAAAATTGGTCTCACCGAGCCGTCCGGCTTCGGTACCACAAACAGCGTGGAATAATACCCCTTTCCCTGTTGTAGGAGGGGTACCTTGATTATCACCTGCTGGGAATACAGCTTGTGAATAGCTTCCAATACTGCCTCCCTGTCGGAGGGAGACGTTGGTAGAGCAGACTTCAGGAACCGGCGAGGGGGAGACGTCTCGAATTCCAATTTGTACCCCTGTGATACTACCTGCAGGATCCAGGGGTCCACTTGCGAGTGAGCCCACTGCGCGCTGAAATCCTTGAGACGGCCCCCCACCGTGCCCGAGTCTGCTTGCAGAGCCCCAGCGTCATGCTGAGGACTTGGCAGAAGCGGGGGAGGGCTTCTGCTCCTGGGAAGAGGCTGCATGGTGCAGTCTTTTTCCCCTTCCTCTGCCCCGGGGCAGGAACGAGCGGCCTTTTTCCCTCTTGCCCTTATAGGGACGAAAGGACTGGGTTTGAAAAGACGGTGTCTTTTTCTGCTGAGAGGTGACCTGGGGTAAAAAGGTGGATTTTCCAGCCGTTGCTGTGGCCACCAGGTCCGATAGACCGACCCCAAATAACTCCTCCCCTTTATACGGCAATACTTCCATATGTCGTTTGGAATCCGCATCACCTGACCACTGTCGCGTCCATAACGTTCTTCTGGCAGAAATGGACATCGCACTTACTCTAGATGCCAGGGTGCAATATCCCTCTGTGCATCTCGCATATATAGTAATGCATCCTTTAAATGCTCTATAGTTAATAATATACTGTCCCTATCCAGGGTATCAATATTTTCAGTCAGGGAATCCGACCAAGCCACTCCAGCGCTGCACATCCAGGCTGAGGCGATCGCTGGTCGCAGTATAACACCGGTATGTGTGTATATACCTTTTAAGATATTTTCCAGCCTTCTATCAGCTGGTTCCTTGAGAGCGGCCGTATCAGGAGACGGTAACGCCACTTGTTTTGATAAGCGTGTGAGCGCCTTATCTACCCTAGGGGGTGTTTCCCAACGTGCCCTAACCTCTGGCGGGAAAGGGTATAGTGCCAATAATTTATTAGAAATCAGCAGTTTTTTATCGGGGGAAACCCACGCTTTATCACACACCTCATTTAATTCATCTGACTCAGGAAAAACCACTGGTAGTTTTTTCACACCCCACATAATACCCTTTTTTGTGGTACTTGTAGTGTCAGAAATGTTCAATGCCTCCTTCATTGCCGTGATCATGAAACGTGTGGCCCTACTGGACATTACGTTTGTCTCGTCACCGTCGACACTGGATTCAGTATCCGTGTCAGGGTCTGTGTCGACCATCTGAGGTAACGGGCGTTTTAGCGCCCCTGACGGTGTCTGAGACGCCTGAACAGGCACTAATTGATTTGTCGGCTGTCTCATGTCGTCAACAGTTTTTTGCAAAGTGCTGACATTGTCACGTAATTCTTTAATTACTACCATCCAGTCAGGTGTCGACTCCCTAGGGGGTGACATCACTAACACAGGCAATTGCTCTGCTTCCACATAATTTTCCTCCTCATACATGTCGACACAATCGTACCGACACCCAGCACACACACAGGGAATGCTCTGATAGAGGACAGGACCCCACTAGCCCTTTGGGGAGACAGAGGGAGAGTTTGCCAGCACACACCAGAGCGCTATATATATACAGGGATAACCTTATATAAGTGTTACTCCCTGTTATAGCTGCTGTATTTATATATTAGCTGCCAATAGTGCCCCCCTCTCTGTTTTACCCTGTTTCTGAAGTGCAGGACTGCAGGGGAGAGTCAGGGAGCCGTCCTTCCAGCGGAGCTGTGAAAGAAAATGGTGCTTGTGTGCTGAGGAGAAAGGCTCCGCCCCCTTCACGGCGGCCTTTTCTCCCGCTTTTTTCAGGAAACTGGCCGGGGATAAATGCATCCATATAGCCCAGGAGCTATATGTGATGCATTTTTTTTTTTAGCCATATAAGGTTTTTATATCGTTTTTATTGCGTCTCAGGGCGCTCCCCCCCAGCGCCCTGCACCCTCAGTGACCGGAGTGTGAAGTGTACTGAGAGCAATGGCGCACAGCTGCAGTGCTGTGCGCTACCTTATTTGAAGACAGGAACGTCTTCTGCCGCCGCTTTCTCCGGACCTCTTCGCTCTTCTGGCTCTGTAAGGGGGCCGGCGGCGCGGCTCCGGGACCCATCCAGGCTGAACCTGTGATCGTCCCTCTGGAGCTAATGTCCAGTAGCCAAGAAGCCCAATCCACTCTGCAGTCAGGTGAGTTCGCTTCTTCTCCCCTTAGTCCCACGATGCAGTGAGCCTGTTGCCAGCAGGACTCACTGAAAATAAAAAAACCTATTTAAACTTTTACTTCTAAGCAGCTCAGGAGAGCCACCTAGCTTGCACCCTTCTCGTTCGGGCACAAAAATCTAACAGAGGCTTGGAGGAGGGTCATAGGGGGAGGAGCCAGTGCACACCAGCTAGTCTAAAGCTTTTACTTTTTGTGCCCAGTCTCCTGCGGAGCCGCTATTCCCCATGGTCCTTACGGAGTTCCCAGCATCCACTAGGACGTCAGAGAAATCTTATCTTTATTTGATGTATGTTTGGGGTGAGGGAGTCACCCCTCTTTGTGCAAATATCGCAAGGGCAGCTTGTTTGTTGTGCAGATACTTACTGCCCTTATTGTAAAGAACCCACTTCTTCATTGCGTATTACATTTTTTTTCTTCTTACCTCAGAGAGTGTCCGCGTGTCCTTTGTATAGGTCTCCTAATGAACAAATCGCCTGACAGGTCCATGTATTGTCCCTTTATGTATTTATATATATATTGATAATGTCTCCTCTTAGATGCCTTTTTTTTAGTTGGTAAGCCTCTCCTCGTATTCCAGCGTCTCTAACCCCCTTATCAATTTAGTTGCTTGTGTCTGAACCCTTTCAAGCTCTAAGATATCTTTCTTATATTGTGGTGCCCAAAATTGTACACAATGCTCAAGATGTGGCCATACCATTTATTTATACAATGGTACAATTACACTTTCATCCCTTGTCTCAATTCCCCGTTTTATGCAAGCTAAAACCTTATTTGCCTTTGTTGCTGCAATCTGACATTGTAGACTGATGTTAAATTTATTATCAATATGCCTCCCCAGATCTTTTTCTAAAACAGTTTCTCCTAAAATCTCTCCATTTAATTTGTAGGATGCATAGTTATTTGTAGTTCCGAGGTGCATGACTTTACATTTATCTATATAAAATCTCATTCTCCATTTAGATGCCCAAAGTTCCAGTTTAAATAGGTAATTTTGTAGGGACTCTCCTTGTCTATGTTAATTACCCTACATAGTTTAGTATCATCTGCAAAAATTGATACTGTGCTTTCCAGGCCTATTCCTAGGTCATTAATAAATATATTGAACAGTAGAGGCCCGAGTACTGACCCTTGCAGTATTCCACTGAATACAGTGGCCCAGTTGGAGAATATCCCATTATTCATAACTCACTGTTCCCAGCTTCCAGCCAATTACTTATCCAACAGTACACAAACATACATACACTTACTTAGTCCGTACTGGTTCGGGTATAGCGATTTGTTATTTTTCAACCCCTTGGATGTCTACTTGGACTGGAGAGGACCTGATCTACAGTAGGAAGAGGTAAGCTATGGAAAGCTGCTCACCCCACTGTTCATCTACTGGTAATACCAGTAGATGAACGGCGGCCGCTGGCGATGAAGCAGGAGCACGCATCAGCGCTCATCGCTTGTCCATACACACTGGGCGGCTTTGAGCTGAAAGCAGCTCAACACACCAAAAGTGAGCTGCTTTCAACTCAAAATCGCCCAGTGTGTATGGTCCTTTAGACAAATTTTGACCAGGGAGTGTGTTTTTTGGCAATTCACCCGTGCTAACTACCACTATGGGCTGTATTCAATAACTGACGGCAGCTTCCGACAGAAATAGGTTGGAAGGGGTTCCAACCTATTCAATAGGGGCTGATTTTTCCGACAAGTCGGGAATTCACGACTTGTCGGAATTCACGTGGGCCAGATCCACATGCTTCTGTCGGAAATGGAGCCAAATCCGGTTTTGGCCCCCTTTCCGACAGACTCAATCCGACTTGAAAAGAGTTAGATTGAGGTGAGGAGAGAAGCGGTGCTGCGGGCCACGGGAGGGGGGGGCAGGGATCAGTGGCCAGCAGGGGGGAGCTGGCTGCGGGAGGGACATGTCTGCGGCGGCGGGGGGAGGCGCTGCAGGGAGACCTCTCTCCATGCAGCGCCTCCCCCCGCTGCCGTGGACATGTCCCCCCTGCAGCCAGCTCCCCCCGCCAGCCGCCGATCTCTGCTCCCCATAGTGGCCCAGCTTACCCCTGCCGCCGTCCCGCTCACGCCCACCGCCATCTGCAATCCCGGCCGCTGCTGTCAGCGCATCCGCAGCCGCTGACAGCAGCGGCCGTCCATTGAATTGGGGTTGTCAGATCCATTCCGACAACTGCATGTCGGAATGGATCCGGCTTTTATTGAATATACCCCCATGAAATGGTAGAGTGTGCCGTTGGTGTTCTGCTGTTTTCTATGCACCAACACAGTTTACCTTGACCAGGCTTCGTCAGGAAGCGTAGGATAATGGACCTCACTCCTCGAAATCTCCTATTATGCCCTTCAAATTCCATGTTTCATTTCTGGGACGCAAATATGCTCTCATCTTTTTCCACAGTATTGCTTTTTGCAAGTTCTCCAGCCGAGCTGTAGTCAGATATAATATCTTTAATCTACTCCATCTTTCCTTTTTTAAAAACACACTTTTGACACTTGTTTAAAATTGTCTTAAACCGCATTTTGAATATATATTGTACGGTGTCATGATGTGATTACAAGTGGGATTTTATTATGGAAATTAAAACTGACTTGATTGGTTTACTCCTACATATAGTACTTATACCATTTATGACCGAATTATGCAACAAAAAAGGCATCAAGCACATTATCTCCCAATACTGGCTTAAGGTCCATACACACTGGGACCACCACTGTGCACAGGAGAAGCCTACTGCCCATGTCCAACTGGGCATTCATCCGGCTCCCTCCATCACGATGCCACTACCGCTTCCAAGCTGACGGTGCTACACAGCGGCTGCCTGCACTAACATACTCGCCGCTCAGTCTCCAGAGGCTATGTGCAGTGACTCCATGCAGCTGGAGTCCGGTTCTTAGGAGCCACGTACAGTGACTGCTTACACCGCTCTACCAGCGGCCGGCACAGTGAACTGTCGAACCCTGCAGCTCCCGCTTATGCAGCTCACATTGCTCACTGTACAGTGAAACTATCCGGTGAGCCGACTGATGCTGCTTTGAATCTGGTGCAATATACAATACTTATAGACCATTGGTGATACTGTGATCGTTTAGCCGGAGGACCTATATACATTTTCAGCATGGGCTATCTACTTGGATTAGGTGTTAGAGACTGATTGAACATTCCTGTGAGTCTTCACCTAATACCATGACCAGTGGTAACTATATTTGAAAATATGTTTTGATTACTCACAGCACTTTGGAACTTCAAGGGATTCCCTTTATTCATGCAATCTTTATATATGTTTATTAGTCACAGATTTTTGTCACTTAACAAATTATCTGAGATCTAATGTTTTAACAATACTTTTATGTCATTGTTGTTATTGTTTGATATTAAAATTGTGTTTTTATTAAGGTTGCCTACCTGGTATAATTGAACGCAAAGTACTGTAGCTCAAAACGCCAAACGTGAGCTACTTTGAACTCAGAATCGGCTAGTGTGCATGGGCCTTTAGTGTAAATAGACTAACTGATTTAAAAAGTGTTTGCACAGAAGCTATATAATGCGTGTGGATAAAGGAGGACGTGCTGTGCATTAACCCAAGTTTATTAATGCTCAATCTGTAGTACAAGGTTTCTAAGTCTTTACCACGCGCTCATTATATTGTTAAAAGTTCACTAAGTACCACTTAATTTCTGTAATCACTCCAATATGTATGTAAGTGTGTATCGATTAACAACACCTAATAGTGCAGTAAATTGTTTATTCTTTACCAATTAAAATTATTTGTACAAAATGTAACACGAGGAGGTCCTTATATGACCTGTCTGATGTATACCTGGGCATATACTGTACATATGAATCAGATTAGGAATATCTGATGTAGTATAAAATCTGTAAATCCAAATCACTACCTCTCTACTGCTGGCATACCTGATAACACCAAAGACATTATTATTATTATTATTATTATCCTTTTTAAATAATTTTAAACTTGTGTTTGATTTAATCTCAGAACCTAAAACATTTTCAATTGCCAGGACTAAACTGCAATTTCCACACTGTTGTAAAGTGATATTTAAAGTGTAACTGTCACATACATACAGTACGGATTGTGTAATGGTTACCATTGCTGCCTCACAGCACTAAGGTCATGGGTTCAATTCCCACCATGGCCCTAACTGTGTGGAGTTTGTATATTCTCCCCGTACTTGCGTGGGCTTCCTCCGGGTACTCCGGTTTCCTCCCACAATCCAAAAATATACCGGTAGGTTAATTGGCTTCTGACAAAATTAACCCTAGTATGACTGTGTGTGCGTATAAATGTGCTAGGGAATATAGATTGTAAACTCCACTGGGGAAGGGACTGATGTGAATGGCCAAATATTCTCTGTAAAGCGCTGTGGAATATGTGTGCGCTATATAAATAACTGGTAATAAATAAAATAATAAATAATACATACAGTGAAGGCGGAATATCTGTGAGCTGGATCAATATTCAACATCTCAGTTCACAAAGAGCTGGGAACATCATTTGCGTCATAGAGGAGTCGATCCAATTATCCGCTATAATCTCACAGGTGCGAGTCATCGCGACAGTGGCCGCACTTTACGGCGGCCTAAACTCGCACAAACGTGCTCGCACCCCATAGGGCTCTGAGCAATTTTGCGAGCCCGCGTAGGGTGCGAGATCAGGTGCCGTTGTTGGAGCTGAAACACTGCGGCAACAGCACATAGCACATTTCGCACCTAATTGAATTGGACCCAGTATGCAGTTATATTCCCGACTGTCGGGATCCCGGCGGTCAAAATCCCGCCAGCTATTGAAATGGCGACGATCAGAATCCCGACCGCCAGCCAGAAACCCCTCTTAAGTGGTGGTCCACGGCACCACCCGAGGGGGAATAGAACCTTGTGGTGACCGAAGGGGACACGGTGCGCTCAAGGTCGGGATTCCGACGTCGGTATTTTGACCGCCGGGATCTCGTGGGTCAGGATTTCATACTGATCTTGATAGGCTTCAGTAATAATTTAAATATATACTTTTTCACGTTTTACTACTTTAATTTCACATATTAGTACAGTGGTTCCCAATTTTTCTTGAATCATGGCACCCTAAAGTATCAGCATTTTTTTCACGGCACCCCACGGTCAAAAGTTTCTGTAACAAAAAACCCCCCGAAAGACTTTAGCTCAAAAATTGTGTCTCAATAGATGAATCTACACTTATAATCAGAGAAAACATACATTTTTACACGTACATTTACAATGAATTCATGATTATATGTATGTAAATGAGGTCCTCTGGGAGAAAAGAAAAAACAAACATCTGTTTCATTTTATGTGAAGTCTCCTACCTTCTAATCTATTCTAATCTATTTGATGTCTGTTCAGAAAGGGATTGGGAGAGTTTACCTCTATAAAAAACATAACATAACATGTTAACTATCTTTTCTTAGTAACAAATACAAAATGTTTGAAATATGCATGTGTTCTTGATTAAAAGTAGATTTTGCGTCATACATTTTTATGATATATTACTTATTATATATAGATTAACTTTTGGTTGCTGCACAGGGAAACAGAAACAGTTGATGGACAGAGGTAATATTATGGCTGCTTTCAGTTTTAACTGAACTGTTAGAACTCAATATTTTTTTAATTCACTGTTCAGTCTCCTTTTAAATTAACATTTATTTTTTTCAGAATGCTATTACCAGGTCCTGTGTAATAACATATTTTGACTCTTCAAAAAAAATACAAAAATGTAGATAAAATATGGATCTTTCATACCCTGGGCCATCATTGTAGGTAAGATGTACGTACAGTATAAGTAAAGATTTATGCTGCTGTCTTGATAAAGTATGCAATTAAGCCACTCTGGATATCCATGTGGCCATTCACTAGTGCGAGGTATCACATGCAATACCCCGCCAACTCACCCGGCAGCTCCCTGGCGGCTGGACTGCATACAATACATTGTATGCGGTCCTTTGGCCTTTCGTGTATCGTATGCGATCCCAGTCATGGCTGAGGGATCAGAGGAATCCTTGTGGCAGCCTCAGATAGGAGTCGCAGGAAAATGACTTGCAATGTGACACTTTTCATCCGATCCATCAATCTGAAAGCTTGGAATCGGATGAAATGTGGCCATATCGCACTAGTGGATGGGGGCCTTAAGTATGGCAGCCTCTCTCTCAACTCACTGGATGTTCCCTATAAATTGTAAGCTTGCAAGCAGGGCCCACTTACCTCTGTCTGTTATTATCTAGTCTTGTTTAATTGCTGTTTGTTCCTAATTGTAAAGCACAATGAAATATGCATGTGCTGTATAAGTAACGGTTTCTAAATAAAAAATGTTCAGAGCATGAATTAGGAGAGTGACAAGACTGTTTAATTTAATGCTTTTTAAAGCTTATTAATGTAGAACTGGTGTATTCTACATGCAGCCCTCCAGCAGCTGTGAAACTACACATCCCAGCATGCCCTGCCACAGTTTTAGCATGCCCTAAGTCTGTGTTCTCATTCATCTAGCCTCAATACGCCACACAGCGTGAGATGCCTGACACGAGTGAGCGGCTAGGTCCTGTGCAACTCTGCTAGCGTCGGGCGTCTTTCACCAGGAGACTGTGCTGATTAACTTTATACAGTACGTGTCACTTGTACATCTGTGTGTGATGGAGTCTCTATACGGAGCAGAACAGAACTTGTATTGGAAAAAATAAGAATTTACTTACCGATAATTCTATTTCTCGGAGTCCGTAGTGGATGCTGGGGTTCCTGAAAGGACCATGGGGAATAGCGGCTCCGCAGGAGACAGGGCACAAAAAGTAAAGCTTTAGGATCAGGTGGTGTGCACTGGCTCCTCCCCCTATGACCCTCCTCCAAGCCAGTTAGGTACTGTGCCCGGACGAGCGTACACAATAAGGGAGGAATTTTGAATCCCGGGTAAGACTCATACCAGCCACACCAATCACACCGTACTACTTGTGATCTAAACCCAGTTAACAGTATGATAACAGCGGAGCCTCTGAAAAGATGGCTCACAACAATAATAACCCGATTTTTGTAACTATGTACAAGTATTGCAGATAATCCGCACTTGGGATGGGCGCCCAGCATCCACTACGGACTCCGAGAAATAGAATTATCGGTAAGTAAATTCTTATTTTCTCTATCGTCCTAGTGGATGCTGGGGTTCCTGAAAGGACCATGGGGATTATACCAAAGCTCCCAAACGGGCGGGAGAGTGCGGATGACTCTGCAGCACCGAATGAGAGAACTCCAGGTCCTCTTTTGCCAGGATATCAAATTTGTAGAATTTTACAAACGTGTTCTCCCCTGACCACGTATCTGCTCGGCAGAGTTGTAATGCCGAGACCTCTCGGGCAGCCGCCCAAGATGAGCCCACCTTCCTTGTGGAATGGGCCTTAACCGATTTAGACTGTGGCAGGCCTGCCTCAGAATGTGCAAGTTGAATTGTGTTACAAATCCAACGAGCAATCGACTGCTTAGAAGCAGGCGCACCCAACTTGTTGGGTGCATACAGTATAAACAGCGAGTCAGATTTTCTGACTCCAGCTGTCCTGGAACATATTTTCAGGGCCCTGACAACTTCTAGCAACTTGGAGTCCTCCAAGTCCCTAGTAGGTGCAAGGCACCACAATAAGCTGGTTCAGGTGAAACACTGACACCACCTTAGGGAGAGAACTGGGGACGAGTCCGCAGCTCTGCCCTGTCCGAATGGACAAACAGATATGGGCTTTTTTGAGAAAAAAACCACCAATTTGACACTCGCCTGGTCCAAGCCAGGGCCAAGAGCATGGTCACTTTTTATGTGAGATGCTTCAAATCCACATATTTGACTGGTTTTAAACCAATGTGATTTGAGGAATCCCAGAACAACGTTGAGATCCCACAGTGCCACTGGAGGCACAAAAAAGGGGTTTGTATATGCAATACTCCCTTGACAAACTTCTGGACTTCAGGAACTGAAGCCAATTCTTTCTGGAAGAAAATTTACAGGGCCGAATTTGAACCTTAATGGACCCCAATTTGAGGCCCATAGACACTCCTGTTTGCAGGAAATGCAGGAAACGACCGAGTTGAAATTTCTTTGTGGGGCCTTCCTGGCCTCACACCACGCAACATATTTTCGCCACACGTGGTGATAATGTTGTGCGGTCACCTCCTTTCTGGCTTTGACCAGGGTAGGAATGACCTCTTCCGGAATGCCTTTTTTCCCTTAGGATCCGGCTTTCCATCGCCATGCCGACAAACGCAGCTGCGGTAAGTCTTGGAACAGACATGGTACTTGCTGAAGCAAGTCCCTTCTTAGCGGCAGAGGCCATAAGACCTCTGTAAGCATCTCTTGAAGTTCCGGGTACCAAGTCCTTCTTGGCCAATCCGGAGCCATGAGTATAGTTCTTACTCCTCTACGTCTTATAATTCTCAGCACCTTAGGTATGAGAAGCAGAGGAGGGAACACATACACCGACTGGTACACCCACGGTGTTACCAGAACGTCCACATCTATTGCCTGAGAGTCTCTTGACCTGGCGCAATACCTGTCCCGTTTTTTGTTCAGACGGGACGCCATCATGTCCACCTTTGGTATTTCCCAACGGTTTACAATCATGTGGAAAAAACTTCTCAATGAAGTTTCCACTCTCCCGGGTGGAGGTCGTGCTGAGGAAGTCTGCTTCCCAGTTTCCATTCCCGGGATGAAAAACTGCTGACAGTGTTATCACATGATTTTCCGCCCAGCGAAAAGTCCTTGCAGTTTCTGCCATTGCCCTCCTGCTTCTTGTGTCGCCCTGTCTGTTTACGTGGGCGACTGCCGTGATGTTTTTCCCACTGGATCAATACCGGCTGACCTTGAAGCAGAGGTCTTGCTAAGCTTAGAGCATTATAAATTTACCCTTAGCTCCAGTATATTTATGTGGAGAAAAGTCTCCATACTTGATCACACTCCCTGGAAATTTTTCCCTTGTGTGACTGCTCCCCAGCCTCTCAGGCTGGGCTCCGTGGTTACCAGCATCCAATCCTGAATGCCGAATCTGCGGCCCTCTAGAAGATGAGCACTCTATAACCACCACAGGAGAGACACCCTTGTCCTTGGATATTGGGTTATCCGCTGATGCATCTGAAGATGCGATCCGGACCATTTGTCCAGCAGATCCCACTGAAAAGTTCTTACGTGAAATCTGCCGAATGGAATTGCTTCGTAGGAAGCCACCATTTTTACCAGGACCCTTGTGCAATGATGCACTGTTTTTAGGAGGTTCCTGACTTGCTCGGATAACTCCCTGGCTTTCTCTTCCGGGAGAAACACCTTTTTCTGGACTGTGTCCAGAATCATCCCTAGGCACAGCAGACGTGTCGTCGGGATCAGCTGCGATTTTGGAATATTTAGAATCCACCCGTGCTGATTGTAGCAGTATCCGAGATAGTGCTACTCCGACCTCCAACTGTTCCCTGGACTATGCCCCTATCAGGAGATCGTCCAAGTAAGGGATAATTAAGACGCCTTTTCTTCGAAGAAGAATCATCATTTCGGCCATTACCTTGGTAAAGACCCCGGGGTGCCGTGGACAATCCAAACGGCAGCGTCTGAAACTGATAGTGACAGTTCTGCACCACGAACCTGAGGTACCCTTAGTGAGAAGGGCAAATTTGGGACATAGAGGTAAGCATCCCTGATGTCCCGGGACACTATATAGTCCCCTTCTTCCTGGTTCGTTATCACTGCTCTGAGTGACTTCATCTTAATTTGAACCTTTGTAAGTGTTCAAAAAAAAATTTTTAGAATAAGTCTCACCTAGCCTTCTGGCTTCAGTACCACAATATAGTGTGGAATAATACCCCTTTTCTGTAGTAGGAGGGGTAATTTAATTATCACCTGCTGGGAATACAGCTTGTGAATTTTTTCCCATACTACCTCCTTGTCGGAGGGAGACTTGGTAAAGCAGACTTCAGGAGCCTGCGAAGGGGAAACGTCTCGACATTCCCATCTGTACCCCCGGGATACTACTTGTAGGATCCAGGGGTCCTGTACGGTCTCAGCGCCATGCTGAGAACTTGTCAGACGCGGTGGAACGCTTCTGTTCCTGGGAATGGGCTGCCAGCTGCAGTCTTCTTCCCTTTCCTCTATCCCTGGGCAGATATGATCTTATAGGGACGAGAGGACTGAGGCTGAAAAGACGGTGTCTTTTTCTGCAGAGATGTGACTTAGGGTAAAAAACGGTGGATTTTCCAGCAGTTGCCGTGACCACCAGGTCCGATGGACCGACCCCAAACAAGTCCTCTTCCTTTATACGGCCATACTGTGCCGTTTGGAATCTGCATCACCTGACCACTGTCGTGTCCATAACATCTTCTGGCAGTTATGGACATCGCGTTTATTCATGATGCCAGAGTGCAAATATCCCTCTGTGCATCTCGCATATATAGAAATGCTCTATAGTCAATAAAATATTGTCCCTGTCAAGGGTATCAATATTTTTAGTCAGGGAATCCGACCAAGCCACCCTAGCTCTGCACATCCAGGCTGAGGCGATCGCTGGCCGCAGTATAACACCAGTATGTGTGTATATACTTTTTATTATATTTTCCAGCCTTGTCAGCTGGTCCTTGAGGACGGCCCTATCTATAGACGGTACCGCCACTTGTTTTGATAAGCGTGTGAGCGCCTTATCCACCTTAAGAGGTGTTTCCCAACGCGCCCTAACTTCTGGCGGGAAAGGGTATACCGCCCATAATTTTCTATCGGGGGGAACCCACGCATCATCACACACTTTATTTAATTTATCTGATTCAGGAAAAACTATGGTAGTTTTTTCACATCCCACATAATACCCTCTTTTGTGGTACTTGTAGTATCAGAAATACGTAACACCTCCTTCATTGCCTTTAACGTGTGGCCCTAATAAGGAATACGTTTGTTTATTCACCGTCGACACTGGATTCAGTGTCCCTGTCTGTGTCTGTGTCGACCGACTAAAGTAAACGGGCGTTTTAAAAACCCTTGACGGTGTTTTTGAGACGTCTGGACCGTACTAATTGTTTGTCGGCCGTCTCATGTCGTCAACCGACTTTGCAGCGTGTTGACATTATCACGTAATTTCCTAAATAAGCCATCCATTCCGGTGTCGACTCCCTAGAGAGTGACATCACCATTACAGGCAATTGCTCCGCCTCCACGCCAATATCGTCCTCATACATGTCGACACACACGTACCGACACACAGCAGACACACAGGGAATGCTCTATACGAAGACAGGACCCACTAGCCCTTTGGGGAGACAGAGGGAGAGTCTGCCAGCACACACCAAAAAGCGCTATATATGACAGGGATAGCCTTATGATTAAGTGCTCCCTTATAGCTGCTTTTATATTAATATATATATAGCCATTTATTTTGCCCCCCCTCTCTGTTATACCCTGTTTCTGTAGTGCAGTGCAGGGGAGAGACCTGGGAGCCTTCCTGACCAGCGGAGCTGTGACAGAAAATGGCGCCGTGTGCTGAGGAGATAGGCCCCGCCCCTTTTCCGGCGGGCTCGTCTCCCGCTATTTAGTACATTTAGGCAGGGGTAAATATCTCCATATAGCCTCTGGGGCTATATGTGAGGTATTTTTAGCCTTTTTAAAGGTTTTCATTTGCCTCCCAGGGCGCCCCCCCCCAGCGCCCTGCACCCTCAGTGACTGCCGTGTGAAGTGTGCTGAGAGGAAAATGGCGCACAGCTGCAGTGCTGTGCGCTACCTTAAGAAGACTGCAGGAGTCTTCAGCCGCCGATTCTGGACCTCTTCTTGCTTCAGCATCTGTGAGGGGGCCGGCGGCGTGGCTCCGGTGACCATCCAGGCTGTACCTGTGATCGTCCCTCTGGAGCTGATGTCCAGTAGCCAAGAAGCCAATCCATCCTGCACGCAGGTGAGTTCACTTCTTCTCCCCTCTGTCCCTCGTTGCAGTGATCCTGTTGCCAGCAGGAATCACTGTAAAATAAAAAACCTAAGCTAAACTCTCTAAGCAGCTCTTTATGAGAGCCACCTAGAATTGCACCCTTCTCGGCCGGGCACAAAATCTAACTGGCTTGGAGGAGGGTCATAGGGGGAGGAGCCAGTGCACACCACCTGATCCTAAAGCTTTACTTTTTGTGCCCTGTCTCCTGCGGAGCCGCTATTCCCCATGGTCCTTTCAGGAACCCCAGCATCCACTAGGACGATAGAGAAAAACTACATTGCATCACTTTATATCCAGAGACAAGTACATGTAGATATACAAGTGTCGCAAACCAAATTAATCAGCACAGTCTACTGGTGCATTCTAGTCACATCACAATGCGACTAAGATGCCCAGCGCTAGCAGAGTCTCACTGGACTTAGCATGCCGAGAGGGGCTGTTTGGCGCAACTGCAGCAATGATGTATGGGGACATATCAGTAGCTGGAATATGTAGTTCCACAGCAGCTGGAGGGCTGCACGTTGAATACCCCTGGTATAGGAATTTACCCCTCAGCACATTCAGTGCAATAGAGACTTACTAGAAAGTTAGTATTAACCAGGCCCCAAACATAGTCTTAAATGGAAAGAAAAATTAAAAAAGAAGAAAACCACGTTTGTAGGTAGATTTGAGCCGGAAGTGATGGTCACATGACTGCCAGAACCCGGAAGCCGCCAAGGAGCCGATGCAGCCATCAGGAGCAGGTACTATACTGCTGGGCCACCAGAGATGATATGTCGTCAATCTAGCATTTCAACATTTTATCACTATCTACATGATCACTTTCGACATTATGAACATGTTGACATGAGGAATGTCGACACATCATACATAGCACGTCCGTGTTATCATATTTTTCTTCTGCGCATGCGCATATGTAATCGGAAATGGCACAATCACCAACTGTGATTGAGACTGCACATGCAGTTGTGTACTAACTCGCAAAGATATGAGAAGACCACTGCAAAGGACTTGAGAATCTTGGTGGAGACTAGGAAGTAACCAAACTTCAAAGCAAAAAGAGGCTCAGTTACGGGCGTGTAAAGGGAGCGCCATGGGCAGGCTTGTGCATGTGGCTGAGTTCTCTATCGCAGTGCTACAGACACAGCGGCCATATTCTGTGGGAGCTACACAGTTGAATCTGCGCGACCCAGAACTTACTCGAGTAGTCGATACTGGTCTGATGTCTGGGTGGTGAAGGAGTGCACGGACCAGACAACGGATCTGCAGCGTGCAAAGCTACGTAAAGTGGGTGTTTCACATTTTTACACAGTCCATCTCACACTCGTACTGTACATGTGGGGAATGCTTAAACTAGCATTTGCATATTTCTGTACTTTAACGTAGTACAGGATTGTATGCTATGACCTCCATGCTGCTAAATCTAAGGGACACTACTCTCTACTTATTCTGCTTGATCTCTCTGCTGCTTTTGACACTGTGGACCATCCTCTCCTACTGCAAATCCTTCACTCCATTGGTCTGCGTGACGCTGCCCTCTCTTGGCTGTCCTCCTACCTTTCTGACCGTTCATTCTCTGTCTCCTCTCATGACTCCACCTCCCCCTCACTTCCACTAACTGTAGGGGTACCCCAAGGTTCTGTCCTTGGTCCTCTTCTCTTCTCTCTCTATACGTCCTCACTAGGTAAGCTCATTAGCTCTTTTGGTTTCCAATATCATCTCTATGCTGATGACACCCAAATCTATCTTTCCTCTCCAGACCTCTCCCCTGCTCTCCTCACTCGTATCTCCAACTGTCTCTCTGCTACCTCTTCCTGGATGTCCCAGCGCTTTCTTAAACTTAACATGTCTTAGACCGAGCTGATCATCTTCCCTCCCTCTCGCATAACCTCACCTCTTACAATCTCATTATCTATTGATGGCACTACTATCTCCTCTAGCCCCCAAGTGCGCTGTCTTGGAGTAATCCTTGACTCCTCCCTCTCCTTCAAACCACACATTCAGCACCTCTCACAACCCTGCAGTTTTCATCTAAAAAATATTTCCAGGATCAGACCCTTTCTGACCCAGGATGCTACTAAAACTCTTATCCACTCACTGGTCATCTCCAGACTGGACTACTGTAATCTCCTCCTGACTGACATTCCTGACAAATACCTCTCTCCACTCCAATCTATCCTCAATGCTGCTGCCCGGCTCATCTTCCTTACCAAACGCACTACGTCCACCTCTCCTCTCTTACTAGACCTTCACTGGCTCCACTTCCCTTTCAGAATCCATTTCAAGCTTCTCACACTCGTTTACAAAGCCCTGACCCACTCCTCTTCCATCTACATCTCTGACCTTATCTCCCTTTACACTCCCAACCATCCTCTTCGCTCTGCTAATGCACGCCGACTCTCCTGCCTACGGATTACTTCCTCCCACTCCTACCTCCAAGATTTTTCACATGCTGCACTACTTCTCTGGAATTCCCTACCTCTCCCCCTCAGACTCTCCACCTCTCTACAAAACTTCAAACGGGCTCTCAAGACCCACTTCTTCACCAAACCCAGCCAAATCTCATCCTAACCCTCTGTTCTACGCTCTCTATGTACCCCATCTGTGTCACCCCTGTCTGTCTACCCCTCCCCTTTAGAATGTAAGCTCTCACGAGCAGGGCCCTCTTTCCTCATGTGCTTATCCTTTCTTACTTTAATAATCTTCAACTGCACCAGATCCAGCAGTCTTCTGCCACCTGATACTTATTCCAGTGTCATCTACTGATGTAACTATGTTCATTTACCCTGTACTTGTCCTATACTGTCATCAACTGTAAGTTGCTGTTTTCCTGTTTGATTATTTGTTTATGTACTCTGTAATTGGGCGCTGCGGAACCCTTGTGGCGCCATATAAATAAAGGATAATAATAATAATGATTGCAGTAGCCGCATCATTAGCATACAACTGTAAATCAGGCCCATAGTGCACATACAGTAGTATTATAAGTAGACAAAAAAACAATATTAGAGGACATAGCGATCAGTCTCTTGAAATGTCATATTTAGCATGCTATACTAAATTGTCCTTTGTCTGCATTGGAAAATCAGAAGACACACAAGTGCTTCACATCACTAAAGATATAAGCTTTTCATCTGCATCTCTACCCAGAAGCCCATGCATGAATCATGCCTTTTAAATGAACACTCTTTGAATTTACTTTATCTTGATCTAAAGCCCCGAAAGGCCCACGAATGATGGACTTTTTAAAACAAAATACATACATTTTAATATGGTTTTTCTGATTTGGACTTGTATTATAAATGAAGCAAACTTAGATTTCAGAAGGTTTTTTGGGTTTTTTTTTACATTCATGGTGAAAAATACTGGTGGAAAAGAAAAAAAATATTATTATTTTTTTGTTATCAAAATGTCTTTTAAATGGAAAGGTTTTACATTTACATTACAAGGGGGACTTCTGGCAAATTCTCACCTCGAGGGACAGACAGAAAATAAATAAGCAGACTGATAAAGGTATCCTTAATATCAGGATGGAAAAGAAGGATACAATACAACAGTTTCCTAGGCATTTCTGATAAGTATTTACAAAGTACAGAATACAGTAAGTGTATTCATAGGAACAAAGCATGCAGCAGCTAACCAATATTTTATTAGGTATAATTAATAATTACTAAAGTTCAGAGAGTTTATTAATAGAAAACATGATTGTTACTTATACAAATAATAAACAGCCATATTCTTGTACTGTGCAGCTTAATGTCAGGGTTATTTAGTTGTGAACAATGCTGTTTGAAAACATTGTTAAGTGGCCTCCTGAAAATTAGCAAACCTTTAATAATACACGGTCGAGTCACATTAGTATGACCACCAGTTCCTGAGTAACCGCCGTGTGCAGCACGGACAGCAGCTAGACGCGCTAGGTCTGGTAGCCCCCAGGTTCAGTTTGACGGCTAGCTGTTCCACTGTAGCATGTTGGTTGACCCTTACGCACCTTTGTAGCCGATGTTCACCTCTCACATCAATGGCACATGGTGCACCGCAGTTTCCACGTCGGCTATTCGCAATGGTGCCATTTGTCCAGTCACGATACACCTTCACCACAGCAGCACGTGAACAGTTCACAAACTGCGCTGTTTTAGAAATATTGTCACCCTTGGCCCGAAAGCTGATAATCATCCCTTTATGCAACTTGGATAAATCGCCCCTTTTACCCATGATAGCAACGAGTGATATGTGTGCAGACGGCTTATCGCACCCATTATATGCCCACCAAGCCAGGACATGACACATGACGTACTTCATAGGCTATGCGCTGCAGACGTCAAATCTAGGAGGTGGTCATGGTGCATGCTTAACTGATGCAGGAGTCTATATTCAAGCAACATGATGAATCAACATGATCATAATGCAAGTTCATTGTGTTTTAAATGCTCCTCATCAATAGATATTATGTTCTACAACAATAAATTTCTATTGAGCCTGTAAAACTTCCTGTGCCACAAGATCTACAATATGCATTTACATTTCTGCTAATACTATTGCTGCAGTATAATCCTAATGGCTTAAAACATATCTTTGCAAATATAAGTAACAAAGATCTCTGAAGTGTTCAAATCTTATTGCTAATACCCCTTGGTGCACTGGGGAAAATCTGCTTTGTGTATTTTTCTTGTTTAGAATAACCTCTTCCTCTCAAGCACCTGAGGAGTATAACTAAATTGATTGAGCAACATTCCTTTTATAATTCAGTTCTGAGAGAGAGCATATTGGTTCTTGTAGTGCCATTTGGAGGACTTAGGGGTGACTCCGGGTAAGTTGACTCTCAATTTAGATATATTTTTGGAAGTGCTTTTATCATGTGGCCTTACAGTAGACAATTACATGGACCAGAGTGGGTACTGTCATCTTGCAGTGTTAGGAACCACCAGTATCAGAGATGCCGTGAAGTGGCCTGGTGGCTTAACCATATCTTGGCAAATACAGTATATACAACTAAGATCTCTGAATTTTGTACTACCATGCAGTTTTTAAATCTTCTTGCTGACACCCCTTGGTGTCTTATCCTCATAGCTGTAATAGTCAAAATTATCATCTGATCTGTACCCACTACCTCTTAATTAACAAACAAATTAAGTTTATATTTTGCAGAAGATATTGCAACTTGCTTATAGATGCTTACATCTTTATTATTCGTCTAACATGTTTACATTTAGAGGGGGCTGAAGCTACTGCTCAGCAGGACTGTTAGTTTGGTTGACGGATAGAAGTAATCATCTGGTCACATTTTGTTTCTATACGTTTCAATAGGATAGAAACCTAGCACTGCGTCACGGTACCTAAGAAATTACCTGTAATTCAGTGGTTGTATCTCAGTGGCAGGTTTAGAGGGAAATATGCAATGGTACACCATTGCAAGACACAAGTAGGGTTAACCTTTAGCTAGATCAAGAACACAGTCCAAGGAAAGTCCAGAGTCCAGAGTGAAATAACATGATCACAGCACCAATCAGGATTTGGTACACTATAGGCACAAAATGGCTGACCTAATAGCGTGGTGAAAAACACAGTGCAAGCTTCTGTATACCATTTCGCTGATATCCAGACACAAGTTACAAGGTCAAAAGCAGGCACTATTTCCAGCTCTTACTCCACAACTTGTGCTTATACACCTAGAACTGATGGCTAAAAATAACTTCCTGTTCTAGGGAGAGGAAGAGGTGCAGCTGATCAGAACTGCCTGGAACTGAGAGTATGAAGTGAAGATCTGCCAGACCTGGCAAGTAAAGCTAGGTACACATCTAGCAAATGTCTTGGTTGAACCAATCAACGGGATGATTTTTCAAATTTTCTGCCACACCACACTGAATTTGAATATGTCCGTCCACAAGGCGGATGAGGTTATGGAGAGAGCACATAACGCACGATATTGGGACCTTTTGTCCAATATTTTCTGTCAAGGCCGACCGATCAGATAATCGAAGGCAAATGTTTCTAGACTTTTTTTGTAAGGTTTTTATCGGCATTTGGCCAACATGCTCATGCCTACACATTATACAATAAGATTACACAATTATTGGCAAGTTGGCTCAATTGTATGGCGTGTACCTAGCTTAACTCTCCCACTTAACTTGTCTGCAAGTTGCCGCAAATCAAACCGAACATAGGGGGTCATTCCGAGTTGTTCGCTCGTTGCCGATTTTCGCAACGGAGCGATTAAGGCAAAAATGCGCATGCGCATGGTACGCAGTGCGCATGCGCTAAGTAATTTAGCACAAAACTTAGTAGATTTACTCACGTCCGAACAAAGAATTTTCATCGTTGAAGTGATCGGAGTGTGATTGACAGGAAGTGGGTGTTTCTGGGCGGAAACTGACCGTTTTCTGGGAGTGTGAGGAAAAACGCAGGCGTGCCAGGATAAAACGCAGGAGTGGCTGGAAAAATGGGGGAGTGGATGGCCGAACGCAGGGCGTGTTTGTGACGTCAAACCAGGAACGAAACGGGCTGAGCTGATCGCAGTGTAGGAGTAAGTCTCGAGCTACTCAGAAACTGCTAAGAATTATTTATTCGCAATTCTGCTACTCTTTCGTTCGCAATTCTGCTAAGCGAAAAAACACTCCCAGACGGCGGCGGCCTAGCGTGTGCAATGCTGCTAAAAGCAGCTAGCGAGCGAACAACTCGGAATGAGGGCCATAGGGTAGTACAGCAGTAAGGGGAAGCCATGAACACCGGCTGCCATCCATAGCTCTGGTGGACCTGATATGGGTGATCATTCCGAGTTGATCGCTCGTTATTTTTTTTTTCGCAATGGAGCGGTTAGTGGCTAATGCGCATGCGCAATGTCCGCAGTGCGACTGCGCCAAGTAAATTTGCTATTAAGTTAGGTATTTTACTCACGGCATTACGAGGTTTTTTCTTCGTTCTGGTGATCGTAGTGTGATTGACAGGAAGTGGGTGTTTCTGGGCAGAAACTTGCCGTTTTATGGGTGTGCGCGAAAAAACGCTGCAGTTTCTGGGAAAAACGCGGGAGTGTCTGAAGAAACGGGGGAGTGTCTGGGTGAACGCTGGGTGTGTTTGTGACGTCAAACCAGGAACGAAACTGACTGAACTGATCGCAGTGGCAGAGTAAGTCTCGAGCTACTCAGAAACTGCTAAGAACTGTCTATTCGCAAATCTGCTAATCTTTCGTTCGCAAATCTACTATGCTAAGATTCACTCCCAGTAGGCGGCGGTTTAGCGTGTGCAATGCTGCTAAAAGCAGCTAGCGAGCGAACAACTCGGAATGAGGGCCATAGGGTAGTACAGCAGTAAGGGGAAGAGATGAACACCGGCTGCCATCCATAGCTCTGGTGGACCTGATATAATGCATTGGTTTACGCAATGATACTGAGCAAATTGTCTGATATGAGCTGTGATATCCCATTGTTGGGCTGATTCTGAGTAAGGAGCAAAGCAAAATAAAGTAATTGGCTTGTCACCTGGACAAACTAGGTTGCAATACAAGCGGGGCACATATATATTTTCCTCCATGCAGGGTAAATTCTGTCTGCTTTTATTTTATACTGCAATTTAGATACAAACTTTGTCACATGCCTCTCACATCAAAATATCTCTGTACATTTTAAATGTCCCCCACCAGCAGTGCAACATGGGTTTGCCAAGTGGCAAAGTTACTTCTTGTTACTTTAACCCTAACTCTGAATCAGCCTATGTGTGTGGCCAGGTTTAGGGGCATATTTATTAAATATTGCCTGAAATTTCCCAAAATCTAATGTCCCTTATGGCCACTCTGCGGTGCTTTAGGAGCAAGTTTTGGGCTACTTATCAATGTCTTCATGATGGGACAGCGGTTCTGATTAGAAACTATGTTTGTGAATAAATAAAAGCTTTTCATTCTGATCAATGGCAGCAGTGTACGTTTACACTCAAAATATACAGTAAGTCTTGGCTGTTTAACTGTGAATGCATGACCTTATAGTAGGTCATGCATGTACATGGTGCGAATTGTGGGACGTGGAGGAATTTTAATGGATCCCTATTTACACTACGGGAGATCTTTCCATAGTGGAAAAAAATTCGAGCTTCAAAAGGTTTTCTATAAATAGCACAATCAGGCCCATAAGGAGGAGTGTGTGACTGGTGCCATTGCCCAGAGCACAAGACTGAAGGGATCTGTAGCCTACTAACAAGGCTTGTGGGGTACCTGTAACAAAACCCTGTAGAGGTGCTCGGCTGCGCACCCTTAAAACGAGCCGGCACCTAGTTACCGGGCTGCTCCCAACCTGGCCATCTTTTCATAATACATAGTAACATAGTATCTAAGGTTGAAAAAAGACAATTTGTCCATCAAGTTCAACCTATTTGTGGTCTCCTATGCAGGATTATTTTGGTCTAAATTTTGTCTGATGCTGATGTCAGCCGGTGTTTTATTCCCTTTTCATAGCAACTATAGTGCGCGACTATGCACCATAACCCTGGATATCCTTATCCATTAGGAATTTATCTAACCCATTCTTAAAGGTGTTGACTGAGTCCGCCATTACAACTTCCTCAGGCAGGGAATTTCAAACATGTATTGTCCTTACTGTGAAAAAACCTTTACACCGCATTGTGCGGAATGTTCTCTCCTCTAACCTAAGCGAGTGTCCACGTGTCCTCTGTGCTGAAAACACAGGTCCTGCGCAAGCTCTGTGTATTGTCCCCTTATATATTTGTAGATGTTGATCATGTCACCTCTTAGTCTCCTCTTTTCCAGTGTAAACATGCCTAGCCTTGCAAGCCTTTCCTCGTATTCCAGCGTCTCCATGCCCTTAATTAGTTTGGTCGCCTGCCTCTGAACCTTTTCTAGCTCCAGAATATCCTTTTTGTAGTATGGTGCCCACAATTGCACACAGTATTCAATATGTGGCCTCACTAGTGATTTATATAATGGGAGTATAACACTCTCGTCCCTTGCATCAATTCCACGTTTTATGCATGCTAATATCTTATTAGCCTTCTTTGCTGCAATCCTACTTTGGGTACTGCTGCTTAGTTTGCTATCTACTGTATGTGAACACCTAAGTCCTTTTCCAGTACAGAATCCCCTAACGAGGGTGATTGGGCCACCATAGAGCACAGAGGTGCTCTGTTATGGTCCTACACACAGTTGCAGTTTCCTAATACATTGTATGGGGATGACAGTGTGCTCTGTTTCTATCATTAACGCACAAGATATTTGCAACATCTTCTGTGTTCTAGGTTTGACTTTTACTTAATTTACTGATAATCATGTGGAAACTGTTTCATGTGATTATTAGGCTTGATAAGGGTGGTCTTCAGTATGCCGGCTGTCGGGATCCCGGCGCACAGTATACCGGCGCCGGAATCCCGACAGCCGGCACACTGACACTTATTCTCCCTCGTGGGGGTCCACAACCCCCCTGGAGGGAGAATAAAATAGCAGGGCGCGCATAGTGCGCCACCGCGCCCGCAGCGAGCCTGCAAGGGCTCATTTGCGCTCGCCACACTGTCGGTAAGCCGGCGGTCGGGCTCCCGGCGCCGGTATGCTGGTCGCCGGGAGCCCGACCGCCGGCATACCATACCACACCCCTTGATAATTAGGCCCCTTAAAGAGATTGAAAATACTGAGAATAGTGTTAATGGAATCAATTGTGGAAGTAATGTTAAACACTGGACTTGTAATGTAACAGTGCCAAGGATAATGTAGTGTCCTCTCCCCACTGGCTAAAGCCATCCTATTTACTACAAGTTTCCATTCTCAGTAACCTTACCGTAGTATGGCCAGAGAGCAGGGGACAATATTTATGAGGTTATCACTAGTAATGTGTTTGGGGTTTTCTTCTAAGCTCCACATGTTTTATTTTGTAAGTTTTTACTATTGAATATTTTCTTTGATACTTTAATGTGTGATCATATTTGACTTATATATGTAAAGGCATTAAACCACTGACTTAAAGGAGGTACACACGAAGCGATGAAGCAATCTGACTAGACTGCTTAGAAATGAAGAACACATTGCTCCGTGTGTAGGGTGCCGGTGACAGCGATGCGTGGCCCCGCGCGTCGCTATCGCCGGCTCTAGATCGGGAATGCATACAATCTAGTGAGATTGCTCATTTCACCACTGGGTAAAATGAGTGGTCCCCCCGTCGTCCCCCTCGCTCAGCACACATTGCGCTGTGCAGAGCGGGGGGGGGGGGGGGGGGGATATGTGCTGAGCGGTCTGTGATAGATGACTCAGCACACATCTCTAGGAGAAATCTGCTGTGTGTGCCCCCCTTTAGTGGGAAACGGTTAAAATACTTTAAATTCTTCCACAAAACCTATAGTATATGGTATAACTAAAGTGCTGTTGAGCCATAATTAAGCCATGCATACTTTCTATATCTCTGGTATGACTCCAGCGCACACTTTGCAAACTGTAGGAAACCCATGGAAATGAAATTTAAAAGATTATGGTTCCATTAACAAAAAGATGGACTGCATTACTGTTCAATATTTTTCTATGCACTGATTTAAAAAAAAATATTTCTTAAAAATTATTAACACTAAAGGTGCATACACACGGTGCAATGTAGTCTTGCGATTTTGACTATATAGTCAAAATCGCAAGAAAAGTTAGCACATATCGCAGCGAGTGGACACCGCTTGTGATACCGATGTGCAGCCCCGCAGGGTCGGTATTGCAAGAAAAAATAGAGACTGTGCATGCCAGGCAATTTTTACTATATTGTGTACAATCTAGTTTCTAGTATAGTCAAAATTGCAAGTAAAAGATAGTCAATATCGGTGGTTCTGGGCTCCGGGGAGTTCAAGGGTAATCGCAAAGTCAAAATCGGCACATAGTCAATATCTCACCGTGTGTATGCACCTCTATTGGTATGGCAATAGTATTCTCTATAATGCGATATAATCACAGTAATAAGCAAATACTTTTTTTTACAAAATAAGAAAAAAGGCAAACAGTTGTCCCATGATTGACTACAATCTATATAGGAGTGAATACTATGGGTAACACCGTTTTTCTACAGTTACCTGTAGGACAGGATTTCAGGGATGATATACTAAATGGCGCGTTTGGTTTTTCTACACTTGACTAAGGCCAAATTTGCAACAATCGCCCAAGGCAGGCCTGGCCAACCTGTGGCTCTCCAGCTGTTGTGTAAGTACAAGTCCCAGCATGCCCTGCCACATTTTTGCCAATAGGGAATGCTAAAACTGTGACAGGGCATGCTGGTATGTGTAGTTTCATAACAGCTGGAGAGCCACAGGTTGGCCAGGCCTGCCTCAAGGATTTACACCTCACAATACAACAGACTATAAAAGCATCCTGTGTTTTACATTAAGAATAGGAACCCCAAATTTACTAAGCAAAAGATTGCACACCTGCCAACAAACTCAACCAAATAAATGACCGGCCTTAGCAGCCGTGTTTGTAGAATGAACAGGAATGCATGGAATTAGTCACAGCATGGCACTGGCTCCTGGTGCATCCTAATCGCACCACATTGCAACTAAGAAGCATTTTCTACAAAAAAAGATGCCCGACGCTAGCAGAGTTGCATGGGACCTGGCAGCTCGCTCTCGCCAGGCATCTCATGCTGATGTATAAGGACACATCTATATGTTGCAAATTATCTACATCCATATTTACATTTATTACAAACACCAAGACAGTATTTTCAGCTAAAATTTAATTTTAACACTAACCACAATGGTTATATGTACATTCAAATCTCTTGTAAATGCTTATGTGGATATACACTGAGTCTGCTTCTTCTTCTGTTTTCCCTGGTCCTCAGGTCAATCCAACATGTCTCTCTTATACAGCCTGAAGGATCCTCTATGGATTATTCCACTTAAGAGAACGGTCCAATAACTTCACTCTAAGCAGAGACACTGTTGCAAGTGAGGAAGGCTGCTCAGTCACAACTCCCCACCCGAGGATGTAGACCAGGCATTCCCAACCACAGTCCTCAAGGCACACTAACAGTGCAGGTTTTAGTGATATCCAGGTTGCAGCACAGATGGTTAAATCAAAATAACTGAGCTACTAATTAAGTCACCTGTGCTGAAGCCTGGATATCACTAAAACCTGCACTGTTAGTGTGCCTTGAGGACTGTGGTTGGGTATGCCTGATGTAGACTATGGGCCGTATTCAATAGCTGTTTTAAAAGTCAGATTGACATTGTCGGAAACGGGGCTAAAACCTGTCGGGTGTGGACGCGCTTCCGACAGTACACGCGGCTCGGCGGCTGAAGCTGCCAATCGCCGTGTATTCTGACAGTCTTCCGACAAGTCAGATTTCCTGACTTGTAGGAAAAAAGCTGCCGGTAATGAGTAGGTCGGAACCCCTTCCGACCTCAATCAGTCGGAAGCTGCCATCTTTCCGACAAGACGGCAGCTTCCGACTCTTATTGAATACACCCCTATGACAGAACACATTGGGTACTTCAAGAAGGACTGAAACTCCGTCAAGAGCTCATACACACTGCTGATAGGGCGAGGTTACTGAAGAAGTTTACCTACATGATTGCGAAATGCAAAAAACAATCTGAATACTACACAATGAATGGCCTGCGGGGGTCATTCTGACTTGATCGCTCGCTGCAGTTCTGTGCAGCGCAGCGATCAGGACAGAACTGCACATGCGCCAGTGCCGCAGTGCGACGGTGCATGGCTGACAGCTGTCATTGCCTAGCGATCGCTGGGTGGGAGGGGGCAGCACGGTGGCGTTTGGCTGCCATTTTGTGAGTGTGATCCGGCCAATGCAGGCATGCGGGGGCCAGGCCGCAGCGGCTGCATGACGTCACACAAAGCCGCTGTGACCCGGGCAACAACAAGTAGCTCCAGGCCAGCACGCAAAAGCTGCGCTGGCCGGGAGCTACTCCTGAAGTGCAAAAGCATCGCCGCTGTGCGATGCTTTTGCACTTCTGCGACGGGGCAGGGACTGACATGCGGGTCAGGTTAGCCCTGTGCTGGGCGTCCCCCCGCATGTCTGTGTTCCTGATCGTAGCTGTGCTAAATTTAGCACAGCTACGATCAAGTCTGAATCACCCCTTACGGTCTTTATTCAGGTTCTTCTGGTGCAAGGGTCTAATTGTTTGAGCACAGCCCACAATTTTGTCAACAGGTCCTCACTAAACTGATTCTATGTGTTAGCTCCGTTAACACCCAGTTACAACCCTTCAGCTGCAAGTGAAGGTGCAACTGGGCTCCAAACTACTCTGTATCACCCATACCTGTGTATGCTCACCTCCAGAGCATGCGCACTACCAAAAACATGCAGGGTAAACTCTGCATTAGCCATACTGGGTCTGCATATTGCAAAGCATACATATGCCCTAAATACCAAAGAACAAAAAAAAATAAAAATAATGAGATTACACCCCTTGCATTACACCATGGTATGTACAGAATCATTTTGTACCTAGACAACATTTCAGTTTACAACAGATGTCTTTATGTTCAGCACCTGTGCATTATACAGTGTGGAGTATGAAAAACAAACAAAAGAACACACACACACACACACACACACACACACACACACACACACACACACACACACACACACACAAAGAATCTTAGACAGGTTTTCAGAAAAAAAAAGTGTCTTTAAAGGCACCAGACACTGTGCATAGCATATACAGGCTTGGGCCTGGTCACACAGGTACATAACTTAAAATTAACAAATGAAAGTAATTGTCTTAGCACTCCCCATGCTCAACAGTCATTCTGCTGCAATTATCTGCACCGATCATCCGCCATGCTCTCCTGGCACAACCAACGTCTAAACTCCCTGGAACTATAAAACTGAAGCCTACTCACTGGCCTCTAACAGGCATCACTGCCCCAGAACTCTGGGTGTATGGAAGTTTTAAACTCCCCTCCTTCCGACTTCCTGCTGGCTCTGGGTGAGCTGGAAAACCCGGAATTCTATTTTTCCACTTTTAGCTGTGCAATCCAGAAAGACCGGAGTTCTGAATTACTAATGCAGGTGCAGAATATGCAGGTCTTGTTTTATTTTTTTTATTTATTAACAGTTTCTTATATAGCGCAGCATATTCCGTTGCGCTTTACAATTAGAACAACAGTAATAGAACAAAACTGGGTAAAAACAGACAGACATAGAGGTAGGAAGACCCTGCTCGCAAGCTTACAATCTATATGTTTTCCTCTCTCTTGAAGGGAGCAGATTCCACAAAAATGTAGGCAATTGCGGTCTCACCACAATATATATATCTATATATATATCTATATATATACACACACACACACACACACACACACACACACACACACACACACACACACACGCATATACACCTGTATATATAAATACTTCTTCTTCTGAAGTGTATGATATTTATGAAGTGTGATCAGGAAGTGAGTGGGTTAATTCCTGCCACAGTCTGCACTGAATTTGCATTATTTACTGACTATATGTGATATTTAAGAGGCCTATCAATTGATTATAAAAGTACATCTGCATAATATGCAAATTAACCTTCTCCATACACTTTAAAGATGTAACTGTGAGTACTGAACATACTGGAAGAAAGGTAAACAAGAGCATATTGCATAATGATAGTCTGTGCAGTAGTTCAGAGTGATTTACTTTCTATTCTAAGAAGTATTTGTAACATGGTGGAAGTGCTTTCAATACCTCCATATTCCCTTTTAACCTGCAATGAGACTTTAATTAATAAAGTCTCTAGAAGGGCTGCAAATATACACTAAATATTCCATCTTATTCTTCAATTATAATTAACCCTCAATTTATCCACACAAGGTCTTTTCTTGCAATAAAACCACAAGGATGCAGGTCAACCTGTTTTATCCAGTGATGCCCCCAACTCCCCAGCTAATCACTTTGCAGTCAGAGATGCTCAGTAAAAGTACAGTGTTGCTTTATGTTCTATTGATATTGAATTTGTTAACCCACAATTGATTTTCTGTGTTATACAATCCAATTTAAAGCAACAGAGATAATTCCCTACAGTTAATGTTACATTTTAATGCAGTGTGGAATACAAATGGAAAGCTAGTTGCATAATATACAACAGGGTAAGGACGCCCTCTGCTGGACATTAGAGTAACAAAAATTATTTAAAAAAAAAAAACTGAAAAAAAAAAAGAAAGCAAAACTGTTTTTTTTTTATTTGTTAAGCATAGTAAAAAAATTAATTTATATTACAATTTCCCACTTCAACTAAATCTTGGATAAATAAATTATAGTTTTGGTCATAGACTTGCTTGGTACAAGAAATATATTACATAATAAGATAGCACAAAAAGTTAATAATTTAAAACCGTGCTTGCTTTACAACACTACTGTAATAATTTGAGGGACAATGTAATCATTTAAAATTCTTTGAGCTTATGTGGATGAAAAAGCTAATGGTTTACAGCATCTGAAGTTCAATGGAATACTAACATCAGACATGAAAATTGTATAATTTAGTCACTGTGCAACAGTTGAATAAGTGACATGTTTACTTAAATACACTATACTATAGTGTGATTCACCTGGCATATAGCCTGGCACTGTCACATGTGATGCTACTGGAGCCAGGAGTACGTTACCCGGCCAGTTCGCATCACATGCAACACGATGACCCCATGTGTCTCCCATCTTGTAGATTAGGAGAACACCCTCCACATATACTGTATATATTGTTTTTTAATAAAATATTTTAATATATTCCTAAAAATATTTTTTAAACTTTAATAAGTAATATAAAACCCCAACAATTTCTGAGCGGTTTTGTGTGGAAAAAATAGTCAGTTAAGGTGTTAATACAAATAAATGATCCCAAAGAATATCTATAGTGGAAAATAGTAACATATGTTGGCAAAGCAAGCATCATTACAAGGGATATACATTACCCTCTTGTATTCAAGAGCACAACAAAAACAGCACAAGGAAAATAAAGCACACACCCTCATTAATATGTATTAGTACATCAAAATACCTACGTAAATTGTTGAAAAAGATATCATAAAATTGGCTGAAATCTAACTTTAAATTTATGAAACAAAACATAACTGAAACACTAATTCACCCAGTAGTGCACCATGTATTGATGGAAATTGAACATAGGCCCTCATTCAGTAAGGATCGCATTTGCAAAGCTTGCATATGCGATCCTTAGCAATGCAAATGCAGTAGGTGTTACACACCTCCTTGCTGCATTTGCGATTGCAGTGCTGCGAATAGAGTCGCAGGCTGGAATCAAACATCGCAACGGTCATCTGCGACACCAAGCTTGCTTTCGCCGTGCAGGGCGACTTGCGAGGCCAAGGAAACTGTCTCACGACGCAGTCCTTGGCCTCGCCACTCATGAAAAACGGCGGAGACACGCCGTTTCTGACAATGTTGCATTGCCGTTTCTGGCAATGCCTGCCACCCCGTCCCCCTCCCTGAATGTCTCTGCCTGTCAATCAGGCAGAGGCACTTGCAATGCTGCGATGCGATCGCAGGATCCATCCTGCACATGCACAGAATAGGTCCTGCGCATGCACAGTTTCCCGATTATGGGGAATCTGCGCTGAGGATCGCTCCTGCTATCCATACTGAATGAGGGCCATAGGTCTGTAAATGGCCAAAGTAGCAGATCTAGGGGAAATTTCAGTAGCCACGGTAATTTACCGTGGGCTAATTAATCCCCAGGGGCTATTCAGTTAGTTCTGAAGGCAGCTTGCAGGCTGTACTTAACAGGTCTGAGCAGACCTAAAAAGAAATCCGGATAAGTTACCCATATCCGGGTGCTGCAATTGCGCTAACTCATATGTCCAAGAACTTATCCCAGATTCTTTGTGTTAATGCCCGAAAACAATGTAATTTATCGGGGTTCTAAGTGAACAGCCTCAGTAGTTAAAGCTCAAGGATACCCCCTGTTACATGCCCAGTAAATTAACGGGGCTAACTGAATTCCGCCATCTAATGTAATGTTTTGTCATTGGTCAAGACACTATGTTTTCCAATATCTAGCAGATTGGCACAATTCAATGTACTGTATATCTGTAAATATACCCCCATCCCAATTGTTTTCTGGGCCTCAGTAGTTACCTTATTTATTCTAAAATGGTAACTACAGTTTTTGCTGGTTAAAACTAAGCTACCACAACTGGCAGTTAAAAGCTCGTTGTTCATAACAACTTATTATTTTTAATGAGGGCAGTCTAAATCTATTAAAAAACAGCTCCCAGTTGATGACGCCAATTGTTAAATGTAATAAAAAGTGTAACTACTGGAAACCCGTTGACATCGACGGTTATTTGTTTTTTGAAAATAATAAACTCATATCAAGCAACAACACCATGCACACATCACGTCTGGGACTGAACTGAGCACCTGATGTAGCTAAGGGCAATGATCCCCTTATGTACAGTGCCTTGCTAAAGTATTCACCCCCTTGGCTTTTTACCAATTTTGTTACATTACAGCCTGTAATTTAATTTTTTTTTTTAATCTGAATTTTCTGTGATGGATATGCACAAAATAGTCTAAGTTGGTGAAGAAAAAAAATTCTATAAAAAATAATTTTTATAAAAAAAATGTGAAAATTGGCATGTGCATATGTATTCACCCCTTTATGAAGCCCCTCAAAGGACCCCAGAGGCTGCAACACACTAAGCAAGAGGCATCACACCATGAAGATCAAGGAGCTCTCCAAACAAGTCAGGGACAAAGTTTTTGAGAAGTCAGGGTTGGGTTATAAAAAAATATCCAAATCTTTGATGATCCACCGGAGCACCATCAAATCCATCATCTTCAAATGGAAAGAACATGGTACCACAACAAACCTGCCAAGAGAGGGCCGGCCACCAAAACTCACAGATCGGGCAAGGACGGCATTAATCAGAGAGGTAGCAAAGAGACCAAAGGTAACCCTGAAGGAGCTGCAGAGTTCCACAGCAGTGACTGGTGTATCAGCGCATGTGACCACAATAAGCCATACACTCCATAGAGCTGGGCTTTATGGAAGAGTGGCCAGAAAAAAGCCATTACTTAGTGTTAAAAATAAGGCACATTTTGAGTTTGCCAAAAGGCATGTGGATGACTCCCCAAATGTATGGCGGAAGGTGCTCTGGTCAGATGAGACTAAAATTGAAGTTCTCAGCCACCAAGGAAAACGCTATGTCTGGCGCAAACCCAACACATCCCATCACCCTAAGAACACCATTCCCACAGTAAAACATGGTGGTGGCAGCATCATGCTATGGGGATGTTTTTCAGCAGCAGGGACTGGGAGACTGTTTTGAGTCAAGGGAAAGATGGATGGTGCTAAATATAGGGATATTCTTGAGCAAAACCTGTTTCAGTCTGCCTGTGATTTGAGACTGGGACGAAGGTTCACCTTCCAGCAGGACAATGACCCAAAGCATACTGCTAAAGCAACACTCGAGTGGTTTAAGGGGAAACATTTAAATGTATTGGAATGGCCTAGTCAAAGCCCAGATCTCAATCCAATTTAAAATCTGTGGTCAGACTTGAAGATTGCTGTTCACAAGCGGAAACCATCCAACACGAAGGAGCTGGAGCAATTTTGCCTTGAGGAATGGGCAAAAATCCCAGTGGCAAGATGTGGCAAGCTCATAGAGACTTATCCAAAGCGACTTGCAGCTGTAATTGCCACAAAAGGTGGCTCTACAAAGTACTGACTTTAGGGGGGTGAATAGTTATGCACGCTGAAGATTTCTGCTATTTTGTCCTATTTGTTGTTTGCTTCACAATAAAAAATAAAAAAATCTTCAAAGTTGTAGCCATGTTCTGTGAATGAAATGATGCAAACCTTCAAACAATCCATTTTAATTCCAGGTTGTGAGGCAACAAAACATGAAAAATGCAATGGGGGGTGAATTTTTTAGCAAGGCACTGTACTTATAAATATATAGGTACATATATAAAGTGGGTATTTTAGATCTAGCGGTAGAGCAAATGTTTACAATGCTTGTGCTTGCTTCTCCCACAGACTTTACATGGGAACTTTGCCGCCCCACAACGCCTGAACCGTCGCCCCATTCTAATTTTTCTCTTCGACTGGCACAACTGCATGGTAAGACCTCTATTTTGATACTTCAACCATAATTTTACGTTCAGCCATTCTGTCAAAATAGGTCTCACAGTAAAAAAAAACAACGTATAGAATTAACATATAGTTGGCTTAAAACATTTTTTCAACATATTTAGGCATTAATAAATATTTTTCTAAACATTTAGACTTCCTAATACTAGCTAGAGCTTATATAATGTTTATTCTTGTATGTTACAAATTAATAATCCTACATTTCATTTGAGCTGTGCCCCCTAGTGGTCAAATAAATATATATTTGACCAATAAAATTCACTTAGTGTCATTGCGGTCTATGATAAAAAGCAATGTTAACTTCCGCCAAGCAAAAATGGAATAAAACACTTACAGTATAAAAAGGGTATATTCAGATTTGAAACACTGCAAACTGATAACAAAGTTAAGCTTCATTAATCATCTCAATTCATCTTCCAGTGTAACTTTAATTAACAGGGATAGATTTGTGAAAAGTCAGAACACTACAGCAGTGTTAAAGTATAAATTAGAAGCAGCTTCTGTCTTGGCCACAGATCTCTGAGCCCAGTGACAAATTTAATCAGTGAAATGATAAGCTAACCTAACGAACTTGCTAATATCATGCATGCTGTAACTCTGCTTTAGACAGAGTATTGTCGGAAAGTGACGGTATAGGTGTCAGAACACTCAGTTTAACAGTTCTCTTGTCAATGAAGCAGTGTCAATGGGTCACCTCAAAACAAAACTTGCACTTAAGATGTACCAAATCAGAAGCCTGTGGCCTAATTTCACATGGACAATACTAAACACAAGACAAGATTGTAACAGTTTCTAAAAAGTTCTTAAAATGAAGCACCTGAAGCAAATGAAGCCGTTATTAGCAAACTACTTTAGGAATGTTACTTCACACAACATAAACACAGTATTTGTATAAGTTAAAAGGTTAATGTATAATTGGCAATTACAGTTAAAAACAAAAAAATATAATTTATTATTGAAGATAAAAGGACCCTGTGCAAGTAAAACAGTGTAGGACTTCACCAAGATGCTCCTCATGCCAGAGCAGTTATATGTATATAGGGTGAGCAAAGATGCATGGTGAATGTCTGAGCTAATTGGCAGCTCATACAGGCTTCTTCAAGTGTCACTGAGCAAAGCTTTATCAGGCTTTCAGCATCTCAGATGATATGTGACTTTTTGGTCTCGCTCCCTCTTCCTGTCACATATATATATATATATATATATATATATATATATATATACAGTATATAAATATACCCCTAACCAGGCCCGCTCTCATCCCTTACACTGCTGCATATGGCACAACCCTCCTGACACTCTCCTCGATTCCTACATTTTCCATGGACCAATCTCTGTTAGTGAACACCCTAACCCCTGCCACCAACCATTCTCCCCTGGGACTCTCTCCTCTGGACATCTCTCAATGGGGAAGAGAAATTAGAGAACAGCTATTAGAATCTAATTTAGCTGTACGAACTCCAATTTACTAGCTTATGCTAATAAGACTCCGTAGGACTAATGCAGGTGTTTGTGTGTCTGCATGCAGAACCGAGCCAATCACCGCAATGGTCAACATTAGTATCTACCTTCTGGTATGCATGACTCAGAATCACATGGAGCTTTAGACACATGCCCAGGACACTTCCATGAGACTCCTGCAATACATGGCAGTGATCGCATTGTCACCGCCAAGTTCCTGACTGCAAACTCCCTATTTTACGGAAAGACAGATCCAGTCAAGTTCCCTCCGATTAAGAATAGGATGGAGATTTGGAAAAATGCACAAATCTGCTTCTGTGCATGCAAAGACTCGACATTTGCACCCAGACACCACCTCCTGCAGTTACTATGAGAAGTGCTGCTGGACACCACCTCCTGCAGTTACTATAAGGAGTGCTACCAGCCAGAACCTCCTGCAGTCACTGTGAAGAGTGCTACTGTACACCACCTCCTGCAGTTACTGTGAGGAGTGCCACTGGACATCCCCTCCTGCAGTTACCGTGAGTAGTGCTACTGAACACCACCTCCCGTAGTCACTGTGAGGAGTGCTGCTGGACACCACCTCCAGCAGTTACTGTGAGGAGTGCTACCAACCAGAACCTCCTGCAGTCACTATGAGGAGTGCTACTGGACATCCCCTCCTGCAATAACTGTGAAGAGTGCTACCGGACATCACCTACTGCAGTTACTGTGAAGAGTGCTACCGGACATCACCTTTTTAACTTATTAACCGTGGCCACTAGCTTTCTCATGCACCCCTGTGTGGACTTCATTATCCTGAACTTGTCTCAGCTGTTTTTTAGCAATCATCTTTGAGCCAGTGCAATAGGTGACTAGTGTGCCTTTAAAAGCCATAAAGTCTGTGGCAGGTACACATTACATCTAGCAGGCAGATGATGCAGCAGTGTGGTAGTCAGGTTTTAAGACTCTGTGATAGTGTAGGACCTGTATGAAGGTGGGGTACCTTGAATCGGTATACAGGCTTCCGTGCATTGGCCAATCCACCAACTAAACCCCCATCATTTATTTATTGAATTGTTGAGGATAAGTGAGTTTACTTTGGTGAGTGCTGGGTTCTCTGTTTGTATTTATTAGAGCGATGTGGTCATGGGCTACATGCACCCCGCCCTGTGAGTGGTAAGTACAGCTGTGTACCCCGCTTCTGTGGTGGAGAGTGCAGTGTTACATGCACCCCACCCTGTGAGTGGTAAGTGCATAGCTGTGCCCCGCTTCTGGTGCGGTGAGTGCTGTGGTTTTTACTCTGTGTGTATATGAAGGGGTTAATCTATGGTTAGCTCTTATTAACCGTGGCCACTAGCTTTCTCATGCACCCCTGTGTGGACTTCATTATCCTGAACTTGTCTCAGCTGTTTTTTAGCAATCATCTTTGAGCCAGTGCAATAGGTGACTAGTGTGCCTTTAAAAGCCATAAAGTCTGTGGCAGGTACACATTACATCTAGCAGGCAGATGATGCAGCAGTGTGGTAGTCAGGTTTTAAGACTCTGTGATAGTGTAGGACCTGTATGAAGGTGGGGTACCTTGAATCGGTATACAGGCTTCCGTGCATTGGCCAATCCACCAACTAAACCCCCATCATTTATTTATTGAATTGTTGAGGATAAGTGAGTTTACTTTGGTGAGTGCTGGGTTCTCTGTTTGTATTTATTAGAGCGATGTGGTCATGGGCTACATGCACCCCGCCCTGTGAGTGGTAAGTACAGCTGTGTACCCCGCTTCTGTGGTGGAGAGTGCAGTGTTACATGCACCCCACCCTGTGAGTGGTAAGTGCATAGCTGTGCCCCGCTTCTGGTGCGGTGAGTGCTGTGGTTTTTACTCTGTGTGTATATGAAGGGGTTAATCTATGGTTAGCTCTTATTAACCGTGGCCACTAGCTTTCTCATGCACCCCTGTGTGGACTTCATTATCCTGAACTTGTCTCAGCTGTTTTTTAGCAATCATCTTTGAGCCAGTGCAATAGGTGACTAGTGTGCCTTTAAAAGCCATAAAGTCTGTGGCAGGTACACATTACATCTAGCAGGCAGATGATGCAGCAGTGTGGTAGTCAGGTTTTAAGACTCTGTGATAGTGTAGGACCTGTATGAAGGTGGGGTACCTTGAATCGGTATACAGGCTTCCGTGCATTGGCCAATCCACCAACTAAACCCCCATCATTTATTTATTGAATTGTTGAGGATAAGTGAGTTTACTTTGGTGAGTGCTGGGTTCTCTGTTTGTATTTATTAGAGCGATGTGGTCATGGGCTACATGCACCCTGCCCTGTGAGTGGTAAGTACAGCTGTGTACCCCGCTTCTGTGGTGGAGAGTGCAGTGTTACATGCACCCCACCCTGTGAGTGGTAAGTGCATAGCTGTGCCCCGCTTCTGGTGCGGTGAGTGCTGAGGTTTTTACTCTGTGTGTATATGAAGGGGTTAATCTATGGTTAGCTCTTATTAACCGTGGCCACTAGCTTTCTCATGCACCCCTGTGTGGACTTCATTATCCTGAACTTGTCTCAGCTGTTTTTTAGCAATCATCTTTGAGCCAGTGCAATAGGTGACTAGTGTGCCTTTAAAAGCCATAAAGTCTGTGGCAGGTACACATTACATCTAGCAGGCAGATGATGCAGCAGTGTGGTAGTCATGTTTTAAGACTCTGTGATAGTGTAGGACCTGTATGAAGGTGGGGTACCTTGAATCGGTATACAGGCTTCCGTGCATTGGCCAATCCACCAACTAAACCCCCATCATTTATTTATTGAATTGTTGAGGATAAGTGAGTTTACTTTGGTGAGTGCTGGGTTCTCTGTTTGTGTATATATATATATATATATATATATATATATATATACATACAGTATATAAATATACCCCTAACCAGGCCCGCTCTCATCCCTTACACTGCTGCATATGGCACAACCCTCCTGACACTCTCCTCGATTCCTACATTTTCCATGGACCAATCTCTGTTAGTGAACACCCTAACCCCTGCCACCAACCATTCTCCCCTGGGACTCTCTCCTCTGGACATCTCTCAATGGGGAAGAGAAATTAGAGAACAGCTATTAGAATCTAATTTAGCTGTACGAACTCCAATTTACTAGCTTATGCTAATAAGACTCCGTAGGACTAATGCAGGTGTTTGTGTGTCTGCATGCAGAACCGAGCCAATCACCGCAATGGTCAACATTAGTATCTACCTTCTGGTATGCATGACTCAGAATCACATGGAGCTTTAGACACATGCCCAGGACACTTCCATGAGACTCCTGCAATACATGGCAGTGATCGCATTGTCACCGCCAAGTTCCTGACTGCAAACTCCCTATTTTACGGAAAGACAGATCCAGTCAAGTTCCCTCCGATTAAGAATAGGATGGAGATTTGGAAAAATGCACAAATCTGCTTCTGTGCATGCAAAGACTCGACATTTGCACCCAGACACCACCTCCTGCAGTTACTATGAGAAGTGCTGCTGGACACCACCTCCTGCAGTTACGATAAGGAGTGCTACCAGCCAGAACCTCCTGCAGTCACTGTGAAGAGTGCTACTGTACACCACCTCCTGCAGTTACTGTGAGGAGTGCCACTGGACATCCCCTCCTGCAGTTACCGTGAGTAGTGCTACTGAACACCACCTCCCGTAGTCACTGTGAGGAGTGCTGCTGGACACCACCTCCAGCAGTTACTGTGAGGAGTGCTACCAACCAGAACCTCCTGCAGTCACTATGAGGAGTGCTACTGGACATCCCCTCCTGCAATAACTGTGAAGAGTGCTACCGGACATCACCTACTGCAGTTACTGTGAAGAGTGCTACCGGACATCACCTACTGCAGTTACTGTGAAGAGTGCTTCCGGACATCACCTACTGCAGTTACTGTGAAGAGTGCTACTGGACATCACCTACTGCAGTTACTGTGAAGAGTGCTACCGGACATCACCTACTGCAGTTACTGTGAAGAGTGCTACTGGACATCACCTACTGCAGTTACTGTGAAGAGTGCTACCGGACATCACCTACTGCAGTTACTGTGAAGAGTGCTACTGGACATCACCTACTGCAGTTACTGTGAAGAGTGCTACCAGCCATCACCTCCTGCAGTTACTGTGAGGAGTGCTACCAGACACCACCTCCTGCAGTTACTGTGAGGAGTGCTACCAGACACCACCTCCTGCAGTTACTATGAGGAGTGCTACCAGCCATCACCTCCTGCAGTTACTATGAGGAGTGCTACCAGCCATCACCTCCTGCAATTACTGTGAGGAGTGCTACTGGACATCACCTCCTGCAGTTACTGTGAGGAGTGCTACCAGACATCACCTCCTGCAGTTACTATGAGGAGTGCTACCAGACATCACCTCCTGCAGTTACTATGAGGAGTGCTACCAGACATCACCTCCTGCAGTTACTGTGAGGAGTGCTACCAGCCATCACCTCCTGCAGCCACTGTGAGGAGTGCTACTGGACACCACCTCCTGCAATTACTGTGAGGAGTGCTACCAGACATCACCTCCTGCAGTTTCTATGAGGAGTGCTACCAGACATCACCTCCTGCAGTTACTATGAGGAGTGCTACCAGACATCACCTCCTGCAGTTACTATGAGGAGTGCTACCAGCCATCACCTGTTGCAGCCACTGTGAGAAGTGCTACTGGACACCACCTCCTGAAATTACTGTGAGGAGTGCTACCAGCCACCACCTTCTGCAGTTACTATGAGGAGTGCTACTGGACACCACCTTCTGCAGTTACTATGAGGAGTGCTACTGGACACCACCTTCTGCAGTTACTATGAGAAGTGCTACTGGACACCACCTTCTGCAGTTACTATGAGGAGTGCTACTGGACACCACCTTCTGCAGTTACTATGAGAAGTGCTACTGGACACCACCTTCTGCAGTTACTATGAGAAGTGCTACTGGACACCACCTTCTGCAGTTACTGTGAGGAGTGCTACTGGACACCACCTTCTGCAGTTACTGTGAGGAGTGCTACTGGACAACACCTCCTGCAGATACTGTGCTCAGTTAATTCCTTTAGATGTTTTTTACCGCTATCTACCACTATCAATATTTAAAACAGCTGAATCTCTGCTAAGTTTCAAGTTTGTCAAATAAATCCAAACGTGCTTTGTAAATACAGCACCAGCTGAGAGTAGATGTGTAGCATTGTTTGTTGGTCTAAAGTAACATACATAATTTATATACTGTATATACAATAAAGCATATTCGATTAGCTTATAAACATTTTCAGCCACGTTGATCTGTAGTGTTGAGAACAGTGTATGTTCACAAATCAGACTGACACCTTTTGCGCATGTGATCTATGGTTATCTGCACTCATAACGTCCTTTTTCAGAGAATCTATATAATATTCACATCGGTGTAGGCACCATTGTAACTTACAATGTAATACACGCACATGTACATTTGTCAGAATCCAGTTCACTTACCAGTAGTACCTATAGGAGCCCAAATAGTTTACACAAATAGGGCCCTGATCAAAAACTAAACTGTGAACTCAATGCTACCACTGTGCCACAGAGTCACTTACAACTCTAACTTACATTTAAACACATTCATGCAACTTGTCAATTCACATTTCAAATATTCCAAACACATTTTTGTAGCTCACCGTGGTTTCCAATTGTTTCCACTGTTCCTCCAACTCAGCCATTGCTAATACCCAAAAATCACTGCATTTAGTGTAGCGCTTTCCTTGAAACCAGTACTGCCGGAGCCAGTCAAATTCGACCTGAATAGATATAAACACTGCTTTTAGAGTCAACAATGACAGCTATATTTTATGGGAAATTTTTAAATATTACACAAATGGTTATACAGAAAGACATTTGAAAGTTTTAATGAACAATCATAATTAGCCACAGTAATTTACCATGGCTAATTATCTCCCCCAGGGGCTATCCTATTAGCCCCGTCCGCCGGCACATATCGGGAGATTTATGCCGCCTGCCTCAGTGTTCTTCAAAGCTGAGATCACTGCCACGGAAACACATAGGTCCGCGGAACCTATGTGTTTCCGTGTGGTATAGGGTCATTAGCCGCACAGTAAAAACGGGCTCTAACTGGATAGCCCGATAATGACCGTCAGGCAAAAATCGCCTTAAAAGCCCATTTTTGCCGTGTGGCAAATTATTGCGGGGTAATAGGATGCCGGCCAGGCCAGGAAATGTGCTTTATATGTGAACATTCATATAAGTTCAAAGTGAGACGATATTCCATGATATCTAGATGTTAGATGGCAAGGAGCTACATTAGGTGGATGTATACCCAAATTACATAAAAAGAACACTGGTTCTCATGACTTATTCCTATCCATACAATCTTGAATAAGCAGGACATGGACAGATACAGTTTGCAATCTGTCACCCTTCCTTGCACTCTAGGGCATCGGTGGCCAACCTGTAGCTCTCGAGCCACATGCGGCTCTTTCTCCATCCACATGTGGCACGGTCGGCTCTCTGCTCTCGCCTCCTGCTGCCTGACAGCACGGCACTCTGCTCAGCGTTTCTAAGTGTGTCAGCCCGTGAACCAATCAGGGCAGCTAAGGCTCCTGATTGGCTGCTAGACCGCGAAATTTGATTGGCTCAGGGACCAACACCTGATTGGAGAGACACACCGTTGCGCTCTCCTACCCTCACACACAGAAGACTCAGCAGAGCAGCAGCATGGTGAGCAGCACCTGGGGTAGGCACTGTCTGGCACTGGGAGGGGGCACTGTCTGGCATATGTGTCACTGGCACAGTGGGGCCCATGTGTGAATGGCACAGTGGGGCCCATGTGTGAATGGCACAGTGGGGCCCATGTGTGAATGGCACAGTGGGGCCCATGTGTGAATGGCACAGTGGGGCCCATGTGTGAATGGCACAGTGGGGCCCATGTGTAAATGGCACAGTGGGGCCCATGTGTAAATGGCACAGTGGGGCACATGTGTAAATGGCACAGTGGGGCACATGTGTAAATGGCACAGTGGGGCACATGTGTAAATGGCACAGTGGGGCACATGTGTAAATGGCACAGTGGGGCACATGTGTAAATGGCACATGTGTAAATGGCACAGTGGGGCACATGTGTATCTGGTACTGGGGGCACATGTGTAACTGGCACAGTGGGGCACATGTGTAACTGGCACAGTGGGGCACATGTGTAACTGGCACAGTGGGGCACATCTGTAACTGGCACAGTGGGGCACATCTGTAACTGGCACAGTGGGGCACATGTGTAACTGGCACAGTGGGGCACATGTGTATCTGGTACAGGTGGCACATGTGTATCTGGTACTGGGAGCACATGTGTAAATGGCACAGTGGGGCACGTGTAAATGACACAGTGGGGCAAATGTGTAAATTGCACAGTGGGGCACATGTGTAAATGGCACAGTGGGGCACATGTGTAAATGGCACAGTGGGGCACGTGTAAATGGCACAGTGGGGGGCATGCGTGTACCCTGGCACTGGGGGCATATGTGTATCTGACACTGTGGGGCATATGTGTACCTGACACTGTGGGCATATGTGTACCTGACACTGTGGGGCATATGTGTACCTGACACTGTGGGGCATATGTGTACCTGACACTGTGGGGCATATGTGTACCTGACACTGTGGGGCATATGTGTACCTGACACTGTGGGGCATATGTGTACCTGACACTGTGGGGCATATGTGTACCTGACACTGTGGGGCATATGTGTACCTGACACTGTGGGGTATATGTGTATCTGGCACTGTGGTGCACATGTATATCTGGCACTGTGGGGCATCTGTGTATCTGGCACTGTGGGGCATCTGTGTATCTGGCACTGTGGGGCATCTGTGTATCTGGCACTGTGGGGCATCTGTGTATCTGGCATATGTGTATCTGGCACTGTGGGGACATATGTGTATCTGGCACTGTGGGGCATGTGTATCTGGCACTGTGGGTCATATGTGTATCTGGCACTGTAGGAGCATATATATATCTGGCACTGTGGAGGCACCCAGATACATATATGCCTCTACAGTATATATATATATATATATCTCTCTGGGCGCCTTCAGCGTGCGCACACTGTACCACTGACGTATTTTTTCAACTTGTACCACTGGCTGGGGCATTATATGTATCTGGCACTGTATGTGACTAAAAACGAGGTTGTGACACAAGGCCATACTCCTACAAACGTCATACCTAAAGGTGTGCGCACACAATGGGGTGTGGCTTTGACAAATAGGCCACCCCCCCATTTTTGTGCGCACGCCTATGTCGCGCACATGATAATAGCTCTTTCACTTTACTACAGATCTTTTCTGGCTCTTTGCCTCTGACCGGTTGGCCACCTCTGCTCTAGGGGGATCTCCTACCCACCCTCATGCTTTTAGCTATAAGTTAATTTTGCATCAGTAGCCAGTCAGTAGGTTTACAGTAACTATGTCGTTATTCATAATTTCGACACCAAGATGTCGAATCAGAATGTCAACATGATTCAAACTGTCAACAGCCACCAAGTTAACATCATCAAACTGTATATACGTTCACAATTTTGATCTGAACTATTGCCATATGAAATGTTGACAGTCTGAGAATGCAGACATTAGGGTTAGGATTAGGCTGGGAAGTGAGTGGGGGACTTTATGGTTAGGCACCAGTGGAAGGGTTAAGGTTAGGGTTTAGGTTAGAGATAAAACTCACTAGAATGCTGCAGCATCACAGGTCTGCGTCGAAAGTCACTGTAACAGTACCGTCGGAACCCAGAAGATGATGCTGTAGCCGCTGTTGTCGCCGGGAGTGTGGTGGTTTGAGACCACCAGGGACGGTTTATCAACAATTCATTATGTTGACATATCATCCGGAGACATGATGAATGTCGACATAATCACTGCATGCTGACATGGTGCATGTAGACATTGTCACGTGACCTGATGACTGTCAACAATTCATACCACACCCTTTTGCATGCTAAACACGATGCATTTATTACTAAAAAACTACCACGATTATAAACAACGTTTTCATACCTCATTGTGAATCTCTTCTGCTTGATGTAAGATTGCAGCTTCTAGAGATTTCAACTTGTTCTCTCCTGTGCTAGGAACAATGTAAAGGTTTTCCAGCGCAGTCTTACACCTCGCCTGTATATACTTCAATGTACCAGTGTAGCACTGTAAAATAAGTACAATAAGACATCAAACATAATATGAAGCCCTGAATGTCAGTCTGTGGAACAGCAAATACTGTATTGCTTTTCGCCTCAGATCGATCTATAATGGAACCATTGCAAGTACATGTACCCTGCGCTTGGTTCTATTTCAAAACTGCGATGGCCACAGAATATGAAAGTGTAGATCTTTCTGGCATCATATCTAACTCTAATGAAAACATTGCGGGGGTAAATAATCGCATATGACTACTGCTGGTCCACAAGGCTGAGACATCATTTTGACACTATCCATAATTAAGGATTAGAGAAGCCTCAAAAAGAACTGAAATAGCGGTTATATAGGTGAAATAGGGGAATAGCGGTTCCGCAGGAGACTGGGCACAACTAAAGAAAGCTTTAGGACTACCTGGTGTGCACTGGCTCCTCCCACTATGACCCTCCTCCAGACCTCAGTTAGGATACTGTGCCCGGAAGAGCTGACACAATAAGGAAGGATTTTGAATCCCGGGTAAGACTCATACCAGCCACACCAATCACACCGTATAACTCGTGATACTATACCCAGTTAACAGTATGAAATACAACCGAGCCTCTCAACAGATGGCTCAACAATAACCCTTTAGTTAGGCAATAACTATATACAAGTATTGCAGACAATCCGCACTTGGGATGGGCGCCCAGCATCCACTACGGACTACGAGAAATAGATTTACCGGTGAGTAAAATCTTATTTTCTCTGACGTCCTAAGTGGATGCTGGGGACTCCGTAAGGACCATGGGGATTATACCAAAGCTCCCAAACGGGCGGGAGAGTGCGGATGACTCTGCAGCACCGAATGAGCAAACTCTAGGTCCTCCTCAGCCAGGGTATCAAACTTGTAGACTCTTGCAAAAGTGTTTGAACCCGACCAAGTAACAGCTCGGCAAATTTGTAACGCCGAGACCCCTCGGGCAGCCGCCCAAGAAGAGCCCACTTTCCTCGTGGAATGGGCTTTTACAGATTTAGGGTGCGGCAGTCCAGCCGCAGAACGTGCAAGCTGAATCGTGCTACAGATCCAGCGAGCAACAGTCTGCTTAGAAGCAGGAGCACCCAGCTTGTTGGGTGCATACAGGATAAATAGCGAGTCAGTTTTCCTGACTCCAGTCGTCCTGGAAACATATATTTTTCAGGACCCTGACTACGTCCAGTAACTTGGAATCCTCCAAGTCCCCAGTAGCCGCAGGCACCACAATAGGTTGGTTTACATGAAAAGCTGATACCACCTTAGGAAAGAAATGGGAACGAGTCCTCAATTCCGCCCTATCCATATAAAAAAATTAGATAAGGGCTTTTGCATGATAAAGCCGCTAATTCTGATACACGCCTGGCCGACGCCAAGGCCAACAGCATGACCACTTTCCACGTGAGGTATTTTAGCTCCACGGATTTAAGTGGCTCAATCCAATGCGACTTCAGGAAATCCAACACCACGTTGAGATCCCACGGTGCCACTGGAGGCACAAACGGGGGCTGACTATGCAGCACTCCCTTAACAAAAGTCTGAACTGCAGGCAGTGAAGTCAATTCTATTTTGGAAGAAAATCGATAGAGCCGAAATCTGGACCTAAAAAATTTTAGGCCCATAATCACCCCTGACTGTAGGAAGTGCAGAAATCAACCTAGCTGAAATTCCTCCGTTGGGGCCTTCCTGGCCTCACAGCACGCAACATATTTCCGCCATATGCGGTGATAATGGCTTGCGTTCACTTCTTTCCTAGCTTTAATTAGCGTAGGAATAACTTCCTCCGGAATGCCCTTTTCCTTCAGGATCCGGCGTTCAACCGCCATGCCGTCAAACGCAGCCGCGGTACGTCTTGGAACAGACAGGCCCCCTGCTGCAGCAGGTCCTGTCTGAGCGGCAGAGGCCATGGGTCCTCTGAGATCAGTTCTTGGAGTTCTGGGTACCAAGCTCTTCTTGGCCAATCCGGAACAAAGAGTATAGTTCTTACTCATCTCCTTCTTATTATTCTCATTACCCTGAGTATGAGAGGCAGAGAAGGGAACACATACACCGACTGGTACACCCACGGAGTTGCATACAAAGAAAAAGGTTGCAGGTGCACAATTCAAACATTACCAATTTATTAATAATAATACATGCAATAAAATTTTGCATTTTAAGCGAGGTTCTTCGCATAGTTATCGCCATAAGTAACGGCTTGCCCACCGCGTCCAGGTGACCTCATTAGTCGGGCAAGTCACTAACATTTTGGGGGGTACAAATCTAGGGTGCGGGACCCCCCAAAATGAAGCAGCTGAGTGACCCCAGGGCAACACAAAAGTGAAAAAATATATAGTGAAAAAGTGAAAATAGGTTAGTGAGAGAGGCTGCTGAAAACAGCAGGGGTAAATTAGTGAGAGGTAATGAAGGGGGAGATAAAGTAGTGAGAGGTAAAGTAGTGAAAAGTGAAGGTAGGAAATGAATTTCATTGAAACAAAACACACGCTAGGGATGAAAGTAAATATGAAAATAAGTGTTAATATGTGTTGCTCCTGAGGCAAAACAGCCACAACAGTCCAGGGGGACCCACACCCCGGAAATGCACCCCCATCTGATAATCCAATATACATTTGTGCAGGACTCACCTTGCTCTGCATGCAGTCTAAGAAATGTCAGGAACCTAATTAAAACCAATATATAGGACAGGTGGGCGTGGGTGCTACCACCAGGCAGAAGGGGTCTCTGGCCTTCTATTGTGTATGTGAATGTGTGCACCCCAGGACCCCTCCCCTGTATACCTAATGCTGTGTATTCACAAACACAATAGAAGGCCAGAGACCCCTTCTGCCTGGTGGTAGCACCCACGCCCACCTGTCCTATATATTGGTTTTAATTAGGTTCCTGACATTTCTTAGACTGCATGCAGAGCAAGGTGAGTCCTGCACAAATGTATATTGGATTATCAGATGGGGGTGCATTTCCGGGGTGTGGGTCCCCCTGGACTGTTGTGGCTGTTTTGCCTCAGGAGCAACACATATTAACACTTATTTTCATATTTACTTTCATCCCTAGCGTGTGTTTTGTTTCAATGAAATTCATTTCCTACCTTCACTTTTCACTACTTTACCTCTCACTACTTTATCTCCCCCTTCATTACCTCTCACTAATTTACCCCTGCTGTTTTCAGCAGCCTCTCTCACTAACCTATTTTCACTTTTTCACTATATATTTTTTCACTTTTGTGTTGCCCTGGGGTCACTCAGCTGCTTCATTTTGGGGGGTCCCGCATCCTAGATTTGTACCCCCCAAAATGTTAGGGACTTGCCCGACTAATGAGGTCACCTGGACGCGGTGGGCAAGCCGTTACTTATGGCCATAACTATGCGAAGAACCTCGCTTAAAATGCAAAATTTTATTGCAATTATTATTATTAATAAATTGGTAATGTTTGAATTGTGCACCTGCAACCTTTTTCTTTGTATGCAGTTCTACTGAAAGGTCTCCGCAGGGTCGCACCTCTCATTACCGGTGTGCACCCCAGGAACCCTCCCCTGTACACCCACGGAGTTACCAGAGCGTCCACAGCTATCGCCTGAGGGTCCCTTGACCTGGCGCAATATCTTTTTAGCTTTTTGTTGAGGCGGGACGCCATCATGTCCACCTGTGGCCTTTCCCAACGGTGTACCATCATTTTGAAGACTTCTGGATGAAGTCCCCACTCTCCCGGGTGGAGGTCGTGTCTGCTGAGAAAGTCTGCTTCCCAGTTATCCACTCCGGGAATGAACACTGCTGACAGTGCTAACACATGATTTTCCGCCCATCGGAGAATCCTTGTGGCTTCTGCCATCGCCATCCTGCTTCTTGTGCCGCCCTGTCGGTTTACATGAGCGACCGCCGTGATGTTGTCTGACTGGATCAGCACCGGCCGGTGTTGAAGCAGTGGTCTAGCCTGACTTAGGGCATTGTAAATGGCCCTTAGTTCCAGAATATTTTTGTGTAGGGAAGTCTCCTGACTTGTCCATAGTCCTTGGAAGTTTCTTCCCTGTGTGACTGCGCCCCAGCCTCGAAGGCCGGCATCCGTGGTCACCAGGACCCAGTCCTGTATGCCGAATCTGCGGCCCTCTAGAAGATTAGCACTCTGCAGCCACCACAACAGCGACACCCTGGCCCTTGGAGACAGGGTTATCCGCCGATGCATCTGAAGATGCGACCCGGACCACTTGTCCAACAGATCCCACTGGAAGATCCTTGCATGGGACCTGGCGAATGGAATTTCTTCGTAAGAAGCTACCATCTTTCCCAGGGCTCGCGTGCATTGATGCACCGACACCTGTATTTGTATTAGGAGGTCTCTGTCTAGAGACGACAACTCCTTGGATTTCTCCTCCGGGAGAAACCCTTTTTTCTTGTTCTGTGTCCAGAACCATACCCAGGAACAGTAGACGCGTCGTAGGAACCAGCTGCGACTTTGGAATATTCAGAATCCAGCCGTGCTGTTGTAGCACTTCCCGAGATAGTGCTACTCCGACGAACAACTGCTCCCTGGACCTCGCCTTTATAAGGAGATCGTCCAAGTACGGGATAATTATTTCGGCCATTACCATGGTAAATATCCTCGGTGCCGGGGATAGACCAACGGCAACGTCTGGAATTGGTAATGACAATCCTGGTGAGGAGGGTAAATAGGGACATGCAGGTAAGCATCCTTGATGTCCAGTGATACCATGAACTTCTCCAGGCTTGCACTAATCGCACTGAGCGATTCCATTTTGAACTTGAACCTTCGTATATAAGTGTTCAAGGATTTCAATTTTAGAATGGGTCTCACCGAACCGTCTGGTTTCGGTACCACAAACATTTTGGAATAGTAACCCCGGCCTTGTTGAAGGAGGGGTACCTTGATTTCACCTGCTGGAAGTACAGCTTGTGAATTGCCGCCAGTACTACCTCCCTTTCTCTGAGGGCAGCAGGCAAGGCAAATGTGAGGTAACGGCGAGGGGGAGTCGCCTCGAACTCCAGCTTGTATCCCTGTGATACTACTTGCAGAACCTAGGGATCCACCTGTGGGCAAGCCCACTGGGTCCCTGAAGTTCGCGAGACGCGCCCCCCACCGCACCTGTCTCCACCTGTGGAGCCCCAGCGTCATGCGGTGGACTCAGCTGTTGCTGTGGATACGAGGTCCCAGAGACCATCCCCAAACAATTCCTCACCCTTATAAGGCAGAATCTCCATGTGCCTTTTAAAGTCAGCATCACCTGTCCACTGCCGGGTCTCTAATACCCTCCTGGCAGAATGGACATTGCATTAATTCTGGATGCCAGCCGGCAAATATCCCTCTGTGCATCCCTCATATATAAGACGACGTCTTTAAAATGCTCTATGTTAGCAAAATATTATCCCTGTCTAGGGTATTAATATTATCTGACAGGGTATCAGACCACTCTGTAGCAGCACTATTCATGCTGAGGCAATTGCAGGTCTCAGTATAGTACCTGAGTGTGTATATACAGACTTCAGGATAGCCTCCTGCTTTTTATCAGCAGGCTCCTTCAAAGTGGCCGTATCCTAAGACGGCAGTGCCACCTTTTTTGACAAACGTGTGAGCGCCTTATCCACCCTAGGGGATATCTCCTAACGTGACCTATCCTCTGGCGGGAAAGGGTACGCTAGCAGTAACTTTTTAGAAATTACCAGTTTCTTATCGGGGGAACCCACGCTTCTTTACACACTTCATTCACTCATCTGATGGGGGAACTAAACACTGGCTGCTTTTTCTCCCCAAACATAAAACCCCTTTTATGTGGTACTTGGGTTAATGTCATAAATGTGTAACACATTTTTCATTGCCGAGATCATGCAACGGATGTTCCTAGTGGATTGTGTATATGTCTCAACCTTGTCGACACTGGAGTCAGACTCCGTGTCGACATCTGTGTCTGCCATCTGAGGTAACGGGCGTTTTTTGAGCCCCTGATGGCCTTTGAGACGCCTGGGCAGGCGCGGGCTGAGAAGCCGGCTGTCCCACAGCTGTTACGTCATCCAGCCTTTATGTAAGGAGTTGACATTGTCGGTTAATACCTTCCACCTATCCATCCACTCTGGTGTCGGCCCCACAGGGGGCGACATCGGCCTCTGCTCCGCCTCCACGTAACCTTACAAAGTCCTTTGGGGAGACAGAGAGAGAGTATGCCAGCACACACCAGAGCGCTATATAATGCAGGGATTAACACTATAACTGAGTGATTTTTCCCCCAATAGCTGCTTGTATACACATATTGCGCCTAAATTTGGTGCCCCCCCCTCTCTTTTTAACCCTTTGAGCCTGAAAACTACAGGGGAGAGCCTGGGGAGCTGTCTTCCAGCTGCACTGTGAAGAAAAAATGGTGCCAGTGTGCTGAGGGAGATAGCCCCGCCCCTTTTTCGGCTGACTTTTCTCCCGCTTTTTTCATGGATTCTGGCAGGGGTAATTTATCACATATATAGCCCTGGGACTATATATTGTGATGATTTGCCAGCCAAGGTGTTTATATTGCCCTCAGGGCGCCCCCCCCCAGCGCCCTGCACCCATCAGTGACCGGAGTGTGAGGTGTGCATGAGGAGCAATGGCGCACAGCTGCAGTGCTGTGCGCTACCTTGTTGAAGACAGAAGTCTTCTGCCGCCGATTTTCTGGAACACTTCTTGCTTCTGGCTCTGTAAGGGGGGCGGCGGCGCGGCTCCGGGAACGAACACCAAGGTCGGGTCCTGCGGTCGATCCCTCTGGAGCTAATGGTGTCCAGTAGCCTAAGAAGCCCAAACTACCACCAGTTAGGTAGGTTCGCTTCTTCTCCCCTTAGTCCCTCGTCTGCAGTGAGTCTGTTGCCAGCAGATCTCACTGTAAAATAAAAAACCTAAAATATACTTTCTTTCTAGGAGCTCGGGAGAGCCCCTAGTGTGCATCCAGCTCAGCCGGGCACAAGATTCTAACTGAGGTCTGGAGGAGGGTCATAGTGGGAGGAGCCAGTGCACACCAGGTAGTCCTAAAGCTTTCTTTAGTTGTGCCCAGTCTCCTGCGGAGCCGCTATTCCCCATGGTCCTTATGGAGTCCCAGCATCCACTTAGGACGTCAGAGAAAGGTAACTCTGTATATAAAATCTCTTCTGCTGCATAATTCCAACTGCTAGTTCTGCTACATCCACTAACATGTTATTGCTGTCACAACAACACTTATAGCACATTGTCCTGCACATTGTCTCACAACACCTTCTGAATAAAGCAACCGGTGGCTAATTGGCATCATGTACTGTAATTGTTGTTTTATGGCATTCAGTGCAATTTGACAGAATACATTCTTGGGTTTGAATGACATATTAAAGGCATAGGACACATAATAGTGTACCTCCACTACGGACATGCCATACCTGTGCTACTCTGTGAGTGGAGCTGAACCGAGGCTGGGATCCTGCAAGCACGCAGTGTTGATGGGTTTTGTTGAGGTCATCTGTGGGAACCAGAATGTTACAATCATATACTGTACTCTCATACACAGTATATCTATACTCATAACATTATCCACTATCCAGTTGAGCTCATATGGCACACTTCAACAGCTGGAATCACATCCACTGCATTGGCTCTCTTACTTTACAATATATAAATAATACCAACATTGAAATAAAACCAACAAAAATGCTAAGAAATCCCTAAAGAGCTAAAATCTGATGGCTGACATAGACCGGGGTCACAAGTTTTATTCGAGACCAGGCACTGGGGTCTATTCATGAAGCAATGAAAAAAGTAGAGAAACAGGCCAGTGGAGAAGTTGCCCTAGGCAACCAATCAGCATCTCTCTTACATTTTATAGACTGTATTTGATTAAGGCTTCCTTCAAAGTTGATTGGTTGCTATGGGCAGCTTCTCCACTGGTCCTTTTCTCCACTCTTCACTGCTTCATGAATATACCCCACTATCTGTATAGTTAATGAGCCTGATTCTAAGTTGAGAGTAAAACATCTTAAGTACAGTAACTGTATACCTGGAAAAACCATGTTGCGCCTTGTGTGAGGAAATCACATGCACAATCGCTTAAGACTGAGAATCAGCTATTTACACTCTTGGCATGATTGGCATCAGAAGGAACTCATATCAAACTGGACTCTTCAATTACCCCAAACTGTTGAAAGTAAATTAAACAGGATTCAAAAGGGGGTATTCAATCAGTTCAGTTTTTTTCGGCTAGCCGAAAAAACTGCACTAATTCGACCCTGGATATTCAAATTGCGGGCATTTTCGGCCGTTTTTGAGTCCCTTTTCGCCCATGCCTTTTCACTTTTTTTTTTGTTGAATTGGCATGGGCGAAAACGGACCCTAAAAATGGGCAAAAGCCCGCAAATTTGCCAAAACACATGGATCAGCAGCGAATTCGCTGATACACATGGTTTTTGCCAGTCAATCAGAATGGGCATTGAATAGGTTGAATGTAAAAATGGGCGAAAAATTGATTTTTTTTTAACTAGTCAAAAAAACGACACTAATTGAATGCACTGCTATGTCTGTTCCCGTGTCCTTTCACTTTTGTGATAGAGGTTAAAGGCGTGTGGTAGAAGTGGAGGCTGCACTCACCTCTGTAAATTGCATTTTATTTTATTTTTGTAAATGGACTTTTTTAGATCCACAAACAATGAGTAAGTAGAAGACTGATATTCAGGGAAACAAATACTGCTAATAGCCAAGCCTGTGCCCGCATATGTTAACTTGTCAGACTTCACCGTTCATCTACAGTACTTTTTCTTTTAATAAAATGAGTCTGCCCTCTACTCCCTTCTTCTTCAGCACTGAGCTACAAATGGGATTACAGAGCAAGAGCAGTGTAGCTGGAATGATGTCACGCATAGAGGGGACTTTAATCAGTCGATGGCTATTTAAATCACGTGCTGCAAACAATGCACAGTGATCTCACCACTGCAGGGTTTGCTAGTACCAGCTGACATAGCTGTTTATAGAGACTGTCCCGGCATATTATTTTATTATTGGTATTAGCTCCTGTTGGAATTATTCACAGACAAATGCTCTCCCAGCAGAAAATGATTTCCTTGGAAATGTTGTATACAAGTTCCCTTCAGCACTCTCTTTAGTGACTGAAATCAGTCCAAGGACCAAGTGAGGGCAAAGGGGTGAAATTGTGCGCTAATTTATCTTTACTTTATTTGCTGGCGAGAACCAATCTATCTCCCTGCATATACAAGGCTTTCTGAGAATGGCTGCAGGCTGTTATTTATTCCTGCAAAGTGACTTTTGACACAGGGACAAAATAGGAGAAGCCGTCTTAAAATGAGTGGCCGTAGGCCAAATGTTTTTGAGTTCGTTTAAGCGCATGGTGCCAGATGAAACGTGTTGCCCTGGCAACCCGCCTGTCAGTCACACGGCAAAAGAGATCAAAACCTGATCAGGAGATTTTCCATAGGCACTATATAAATCAAAGAGTTAATGCTGCACATCAATTCAGGAAATTCTCTCATTATTTTAAAATCGACACCACTAAAATTTCATAGTTCCCCTCCCTGTAAATTTAATATCATATTAATAGTGGAGGGATTCCTGAGAAATGCTATAAAAGGAAAGCACATGAGATTAATAAGGACATACAAAAAAAAAATACAAAAAAAATCTGTTGCTCTTGTTAAAGGATTTTGCCATATGTTATAGAATTAACACAATTCATAATTTTTCATTTCTTCAATTGAAAAACATGCAAAACAATCTATATTCTGTGCTGTTTCTTTTACTGCCAGTATACTCATTCCAATGCTACATATTTATACAACAATTACATTTTTAAGGAATTATGCAAGATCTACAGTATAAAGTATGGAGTAAGTTATATGTTCTGATAATCATGAGACATACAAAATAGCACAGCAAATAAGAAAAAGCATATAGGAGGGTTAAGAAAGAAGATTAAATTAAATCAGCTAAATGAGAAGTGTTGTATAGTGTTCCCTTATTATAATGCCATCCATTACATCAACCTTGTCTACTACCAGATATACCAGATATACAGTATGCACAAGTCTATCAAACATATGTCATGCTTTCGGTGTCACCACCCTTGGTAAATAATTATATTGTAAGGAAATGAGTCAAGTAGAAGCCATGATGGGCAATTCGAAGATTTAAGATACAAGTGTAGTATATAGAAAATGCTTCATTCTAGCACCCTGCACCTTTCAAAACACGTGCAGTTCCTCTTTCCTGCCTGGAGTGTCGCTCTGTGCTTCTCAGAACACTGTGCTCTGTATTTTAGTGCTGAGATACAGAGCAGAGTGACACCAGAGCAAAGAGCGACACCCCTGGCAGGAAAGAGGAACTGCACATGTTTTGAAAGGTGCAGGGTGCTAGAATGAACACTAGCTTCCTTTTTTAACTGCTTATGCTGGGTACACACTAGACGATATTCTAATAGATATGCCAGATTCCAATATTTCGGAACGACATATCGGTCATATCGTCCAGTGTGTACGCACTATATAGTCGATGATGTGCACTCCTGTGGATAGTGAACGACATCCCCATGTCAATCTAGGGGTGTCGTTGATGATACCATGCTGCCGAATGCAGCATGGACCCCGGTTTACAAATAATATTTCCTTAAATCCTATTTAGCCATACAACATGGAGAGACTGCAAAACCTACTTGATTTCTACAAGAGGGATAGGTGTATACTTTAATGTTTCATTTTCTACAGGTGAAAACACAGAAATGCTGGCCTGTGCCCGGTGATATATTTAAGAGATTTATAATAAAATGACTTATTATTATTATTATTATTTTAAGAAGACATTGCTATAAGAAGACATAACTATTCATGGCTAAAGCACTGTCAACAAAGCACAACATTCTCATGCACAAAGAGTTAATACCGGTATCAGAGGAGGAGAAGGTGAACATATTGCTCAATGCTCATATTATGAGGGCTGTGCTCACATGAGCAGGCTAATACAGGAGGGTGCCTATTGAATATCAATGCAAGGAAGCAATTTATAACTTTTGGTTGGGTTTACGGGCTCTCTGCTATTACTCAGAATAGATCAGAACGTTATTAGGGCGTTTTATAAATCAAAATAAGCATACATAAAAGAAAACTAAGGGAACAGGCTGCACTGGTGGCTATAAAAGGTTCATACCTATCATGGGGATACTCCACGTCCTGAAATTCATAGTAAACAGAGAGCGATCAATACAGTATTTATTTCAGGCACACTCAATTCCTACAAACATTGTGAACTGTAAAATATGAAAAGTTATTTGCTATGAGATATAATGCAGCTTTGTAGAGCATCTGCCATGTAATCTATATACCGTGTCTTGCCTTAAGATTTGCTGATATAAATAAAACATGATACGTACAGCACATTTACAATAGCATAAAATGGGAAGGCAAAGTTGTTTTAATGAGGAAAACCTACAGGAATCATTTAACTATGCCCAAAATGTATATTTATATCTCCCAACTCTCTCACCAGTGACCTTTCTGTGGGGCTTGTTACTTGTTATTCCAATCATCTATATGACATGTGTCATCATCTAAGTTCCTAGGGATACTCTTACGCGCACATAAGGACAGGCAGACAGAATAGGGAATTTAAAAGGCGAAGCACAGCTAAGGAACACACTAAAAAAAGAAAAGTGTTACTTATTCAGAAATGAACAATGTGTTTAAAATTACCCAGCATGAAATAAGAATCGCCTGGGCTTAAAGGTAAAGCAAGACCAGGAGTCTCTATGTCCCAAGCTATCTTTAGGCCCACATGCCACTTGGACGTATCCCCAAATTCTTTGCACGTTTCTGTAGCAGTGTCTAAAACGAAAACAAAAACAACAAAAAAGTTATTAAATGAAATGCTGCTCATGTCCCTGCTTTACAGATTTTATCATTACTAACTTGCAAACTGAAATAAATAAATGCACTAGAATGCACGAGGACTTGTTGTCAATTGTGAATAGAGAATGACTGGCCATGCAGGCCTATTAGAGAGAGCGGTAGGATGAGAGTCACATGATCCATTGCAGAGGGGGCACAACACGGCAACATAGAAGTAATTATTTATAGAGTGGGAAAAAGCGTCTAAAACAAGAAATAAAAATCCAATACACGATGCAAAAAAAAAAATGGAAATCCTCTGATACAAGAAGATACAAAGGAGAAACTAATGTAGACAGAAAAGATATTGGGGGTAATTCCAAGTTGATCGCAGCAGGAAATTTTTTAGCAGTTGGGCAAAACCATGTGCACTGCAGGGGAGCAGATATAACACGTGCAGAGAGAGTTAGATTTGGGTGGGTTATTTTGTGTCTGTGCAGGGTAAATACTGGCTGCTTTATTTTTACACTGCAATTTAGATTGCAGATTGAACTCACCACACCCAAATCTAACTCTCTCTGCACATGTTATATCTGTCCACCCTGCAGTGCACATGGTTTTGCCCAACTGCTAAAAAATTTCCTGCTGCGATCAACTTGGAATTACCCCCATTGATGAGAAACTGATGCTGAATGATAAATGTTAGCTGTGTAAGATGGAGTGGTACCCGGCCTTATTTTATTGACTGAACGTACGTGACTCATTCACCTCTATCACAGTTCTGACTAAAGGGGTTTTCACTTGTAAAATATAAATGTTTAGTAAATAACCGCGCTTCCCAATAATAGTATTTTAGTAATGAATCCACTGTTTCTTATCTGATAACCATTAGCGCTGGTTGTCTCGATCTGTCACTGAAAGACTACAGGTGCGTACACACTAGGTGATATTTTAAACAATATTGCTCACTTTCACCCTTCTAAGCGATATTGTTTGTAATATCATCCAGTGTGTATGCACTATATCGTTAACGATGCATGCTTCTGGGGGTCGTTAACGATATAGCCGTCATCTGTGCATATAGCTCAATTTGGACTATATCATCAACAACTGCATGTTCGGACCGGCCGCCACATGACGTCACTGAACAAAATCATTCAGTATGTACGCAGTATATCGGCCTCCCGGGAGTCCAGGAAAAACACTAAATGCTATCGCTCATGGGGGGGGGGGGGGGGGGGGTAATTCAGACCTGATCGCTAGGCTGCGTTTTCGCACAGCAGGCGATCAGGTCTAAACTGTGCATGCACCACAATGCGCAGGCGCGACGCACAGGTACAAAGCGGATGAGTTTGTGCGAAGAATCCATTCGCATGGGCATTCGTAAGGAGGTTGACAGGAAGAGGGCGTTTGTGGGTGTCAACTGACCATTTTCAGGGAGTGGTTGGAAAAAACGCAGGTGTCTCCATGCGTTTGCAGGGAGGGTTCCTGACGTCAATTCCAGTCCCGGACAGGCTGATGTGATCACAGCGGCTGAGTAAGTCCTGGGCTGTGCAGAGACTGCACAAGATCTGTTTGTACAGCTCTGCTACATGTGTTCGCACACTTGCACAGCTAAAATACACTCCCCTGTAGGCAGCGACTATCTGATCGCAGCAAATCGCTTGCTAGCGAACAGGTCTGAATTAGCCCCATGGAGAGAATCGTCTATTGGAGGGTCATTCCGAGTTGATCGCTAGCTGCTTTCGTTCGCAGCGCAGCGATCAGGTCAAAAAATGGCAATTCTGCGCATGTGGCGCACTGCGCACGCGCGTTGTACTTTCACAAAAGCTGATGTAGTTTTACACAAGCTCGAGCGATGCTTTTCAGTCGCGCTGCTGATCGTTGAGTGATTGACAGGAAGTGGGTGTTTCTGGGTAGTAACTAACCGTTTTCGGGGAGTGTGTGTAAAAACGCAGGCATGCCAGATAAAAACGCAGGCGTGGCTGGGGAAACGGGGTGTGGCTGGCTGAACGCAGGGCGTGTTTGTGACGTCAAAACAGGAACTAAACAGTCTGAAGTGATCGCAAGGTAGGAGTAGGTCTGCAGCTACTGTCAAACTGCACAATTTTTTTTTGTAGCTGTGCTGCGATCCTTTCACTGCTGCTAAAAGCAGCTAGCGAGCGGACAACTCGGAATGAGGGCCATTGTGTACCCACCTTTACAGCTACAGACATCAAATAGTGAGGTCGCTCATCAAATGACTACTACTATTGGTAAGGGAGGAGAGTTATACGGCGGGATGTAATGAAGTCTGAGAACGCCGGAGTGTGGGATGCCGACCAATATCAGCTGTTTTTTAAAGGGGCAATCACTTACAAGGCATGGTTTTGCTTTGTGTTTGCCCCTTTAAAAAAATGTCTGAGATCAGCCGACATCCTGCACCTCTGATTTTCTCAGACATATAATCTACATTTATTTTTGCTGCCGGCGGTCTGTGCCAAAATATCAATTCAGCGGCTCCACCATTTTGGTTTTTGACAGAATAAGTATTTTGTTTCTGCATAAGTAGAAATATCAAATGTGGAGGGTTGGTCAATGTTTTAGACAATCAAAAATATATGAAATACATAATTATTTTTTACTTTCTATATGGCATAACTTACAGATGTGTCCTCATACATCTTTGCTGTAGTCGCCCCAAACAGCCCCTCTCGGCGTGCCATGTCCTATGAGACTCTGCTAGTATCAGGCATCTTTTTTTGCAAAAATGCATCTTTTGATATGAGACACAGTTGAGTCACATTATTATGACCAATAGCTAATAGCCAGAGTAACCGCCGTGTGCAGCACGGACAGCAGCGAGACGGCTGAACTATCATTTTAGACACACGTCTGGTAGCCCCCAGGTTAATTGTGATGTTGAGCTGCTCCATTGTAGTGTGTCGTTCGGCCCTCATGCACCTTCGTAGCCGACGTTCACCTCTCATATCAATGACACGTGGTACTCTGCAGTTTTCACGTTGGTTATTCACAATGGTGCCATATGTTCAGTCACGATACACCTTTACCACAGCACTAATCGAACAGCTCACAAACTGCGCTGTTTGAGGAAAAACTGCCACCCTTGGCCCGAAAGCCGATAATCATCCCTTTTTGCAACTTGGATAGATCACCACTTTTACCCAAGACAGCAACAAGTGATATGTGTGCAGACGGCCTGTCGCACGCCTAATATAGCCAAGCCATCGCACAATACGTGACGCACTTCATGGGCTAGGCGCTGCTCACATCAAATGTAGCAGATCGTCATAATAATGTGACTCCACCGTTAATGTGTGAGCAAGTCTTTGAATCTGTGGCCCTTATTCCGAGTTGATCGCTCGCTAGCTGCTTTAAGCAGCAGTGCAAACGCTAAGCCGCCGCCCTCTGGGAGTGTATCTTAGCTTAGCAGAAGTGCGTCCGAAAGGATCGCAGCATTGCTACTAAAAAAGATTGTGCAGTTTCAGAGTAGCTCGAGACTTACTCCTAGCTAGCGATCACTTCCGACTGTTTAGTTCGTGTTTTGACGTCACAAACACGCCCTGCGTTCAGCCAGCCACGCCTACGTTTCCCCAGCCACGACTGCGTTTTTATCTGACACGCCTGCGTTTTTACACACACGCCCCGAAAACGGTCAGTTACCACCCAGAAACACCCACTTCCTGTCAATCACTCTGCGGCCAGCAGTGCGACTGAAAAGCGTCGCTAGACCTTGTGTGAAAGTGCATCGGCTTTTGTGAAAGTACGTCGCGCGTGCGCACTGCGCCCCATAATCATGCGCAGAAGTGCCGCTTTTTTTTACCTAATCGCTGCGCTGCGAACGAAAGCAGCTAACGATCAACTCGGAATGAGGGCCTGTATACGAAGTGCTACCATGCAGCAACCGTAACTTTGGTTCCATGTCAAGTTATGTTTTCCTTCATATACATTCGCACACAAATATAATCGTTATGATAGACTTACCGTTGATAACTCTATTTCTCCTAAGTCCACAGGATAACATTGGAATATGAGACAGCGACAGCGGATTGGCATCAAACGATCAAAGCTTTCGGCCTCCCAGAATGCAACGGGCCCGTCCCTCCTGGCTCAGGCAAATAAGTTTTTTCCAAAGCTCAAGGAAGGAGCATCATAGAGAGCCCTAATCAGGTGAGAGGAACACCCTTCCGTACAAGAAGCAAGAGGTAGTAAGTGAAAGGATCCTCAAAATCTGGTGCGTCAGGGTGGGATCCATGTGGATCCTGACGACTTAGGAGAAATAGAGTTATCAACGGTAAGTCTACCATAACGATTATTTCTCATGCAGGGTCCACATGTTATCCACAAGATAACATTGGGATGTACCAAAGCAAAGTGGTGGGGATGCTCCTGATTGGACAGGAGAATCCTCCGCCCAAATTCAGCATTCTGAGAGGCAAATGTATCAAAGGCATGTCTAATGAATGTGTTAATGGAAGACCATGTGGCTGCCTTACATATCTGTTCTGCTGAAGCACCATGTTGTGCTGCCCATGACGGACCTACCTTACGAGTAGAGTGAGCAGAGACATTAGCCGGAACAGGGAGATCAGCTTGAAAATATGCTTCTGAAATCGTCATTCGAAGCCACCTCACCAGTGTCTGCTTGTCAGCAGGCCACCCTCTCTTGTGAAATATGTAGAGAATGAAGAGAGTGTTTGTTTTTCTGATGGCACTGGTACGATCCACGTAGATCCCTAAAGCACGGACTACGTCCATCGATGCATTTCCCGCAGAATGCTCCGGTCCTTGGAAGGCTGGGACTACAATTTCTTCATTAAGGTGGAATTCAGGACACCACCTTAGGAAGATACCCAGATTTGGTTCTGAGAACCGATCTATCTGGATAAAAAATCAGAAAAGGAGGGCGACATAATAATGCCCTTAAATCTGAAACTCTTCTAGCTCAAGCAATAGCCAGTAGAAAGAGAACTTTAGCTGTCAACCAATTAAGATCCACTCGTTTTAGTGGTTCAAATGGGGCAACTTAAGTTTAGTCCTAAAGGCCCTTCAAGTCCCAAGGCACTGTAGGAGAAACAGAAGGAGATTGAATGTGCAGCATCCCCTGGAAAAAAGTGCGCACATCCTGTAGGTTAGCAATTTTCTTTTGGAACCATAAAGTCAATGCTGAGACTTGCACTCTCAAGGAAGCCACCCTTAGACCATTATTCATTCCTACCTGAAGGAATGCTAGTACTCTGGAAAATCTGAAAGACCTAGGGTCGAATTTCCGGTCACTGCAACATTGAATATAGGCTTGCCATATTCGGTGATTAATGTGAGTTGAGGAAGGTTTCCTTGCTCTGAGCATTGTTTGAATTACCTGTTGTGAGAATCCTCATGCTTTCAGGATGGAAGTCTCAAGAGCCACACCGTCAAAGACAGTCAATCCAAGTGCTTGTGATAGCAAAGACCCTGAGACAGTAGATCTGGACGTTAAGGGAGTAGGAATGGAATATCCATCGACAGCCTCTGCAGATCTGTGTACCAATGTCTTCTGGGCCAAGCCGGACCTATTAGTATCACGGCGCCCCTTCCTTATTTTTTGCCTTTCGCATTACCCTGGGTAGCAGGGCGATTGGTGAAAACACATAGGCCAGATGAAAGTCCCATCTCACTGACAGGGCATCCACAAAGATCGCTTTGGGATCCTTTGTTCTTGACCCGTATGCGGGAACTTTGTTGTTCTGATGGGAGGCTATGAGATCTATTTCTGGTAACCCCCACTTGTTTACCAGAACTTGGAAGACGCCAGGGTGTAAGGCCCATTTGTGTGCATGAATAGCGTGTCGACTGAGAAAATCCGCTTCCCAGTTTAGGACTCCTGGAATGAACACTGCAGACAAGGCTGGATGATGAAGTTCTGCCAACTTTAACGTGTGACTTACCTCCTTCATTGCGTTTTGGCTGCGAGTTCCTCCCTGATGGTTGAGGTACGCTACTGCCGTTGCATTGTCCAACCACATTTGGACTGGTTTCCCCTGAAGGATGTCCTTTGCCTGAATAAGTGCCATATATATGGCCTGAAATTCCAATATATATATTGACAGGCAACTTTCTACCTTGGTCCACTGCCCCTGGAAGCAACTCCTTCCTGACACCGCTCCCCAGCGCTGAAGGCTGGCATCCGTTGTAAGAATTTCCCAATCTGATGTCCAAAAGGGTCTCCCTTTGTCCAGATTGGATGTCTGTAGCCACCAGGCTAATGACCTCCTTACTTCCAGAGGAAGGACCATAGTCTGCGTTTTTATTGTCTGATGAAAACCATTCCATTTGGAAAAGATCAGACGTTGCAGAGGTCTCGAGTGGAACTGAGCATACTCCACCATGTTGAATGTCGACACCATCAACCTCATCACACGCATTGCTGCGTGAATGGATACCTTTTAACTGTGTAGCAGCTCCTGAATCCTTAACTGAATTTTGAATATTTTGTTCAGAGGTAAAATTACTCTCTGAAGACCCGAATCCAACACAGCCCCCAAGTGAGTCATCTGTTGTGACGAAACCAGGGACGACTTTGCCCAATTTATGAGCCAACCGTGTCTCTGCAAAAATGCTATGTCCGTTGCAGATGACACTGAAGCAATTCCTGAGATTGTGGTAGGATTAATAAATCGTTGAGGTATGGAAAAATCCTTAGCCCCTGTTGATGAAGATAAGATGCCATTACCACCATAAATTTGGTGAATACTCTGGGAGCTGTGGCCAGTCCAAATCTTAGGGCCTGGAACTGAAAATGTTGCTGGAGGATAGCAAACCTGAGATAGCGCTGATGGGACAGTGCTATAGGAACATGTAGATAAGCATCCTGGATATCCAGAGATACCATAAAATCTTCCGGTTCCATGGCCAAAATAATGGATGTAAAGTCCCCATATGAAAACGAGGTACTTGTTCAGCACTTTGAGATTGAGTATGGGCCAGAACGACCCATTTGGCTTCTGGACTAGAAACAGGTTAGAATAAAAACCTTGTCCTCGCTGCGCAGGAGGAACTGGAATTATCACTCTTGACTGAAGCAACTTCTGAACTGTCTCTTGCAAAGCCCTGGCCTTCGTTTCCACTGAAGACAGGCTGGTACAAAAAAAACCTTAGAGGAGGGTGTTTCTTGAAAGCAAACGCATAACCGTGAGATTCCGCTTATTGCACCCAGGCATCTGTGGTGGACTGCTGCCAGATCTGTGCAAAACAAGAAAGTCGGCCTCCCACCCTGTGGTCCCCAAGGTGGAGGCCCGCATCATCAGGCTGATGGCTTATCTTCTGATTTGGAAGCCGGTCCGCTGGTAGCCCAATGCTTTTTAGTCTTATCAGACTTGTCAGATTGAGACTGTTTGCCGTAACACCTTCCTTATGCTTTTCCTTGAGTCCGTAAAGCTGGAAATCTAGGATTAGATTTGTGTGTGAAAGGAAACTTCACTTTCTTGGAGTCTGCTTCTGACCCCAAAATACTGTTTAATTCTTCATCAAAAAGAATATCTCCAGTAAAAGGCAAAAACTCCAGAACCTTCTTGGATTCTGAGTCAGCTTTCCATGTACGTAGCCAAACCGCTTTGCGAGCTGCTACTGCTGAAGCTGATGCCTGAGAGGCAATTGTACCCATATTCAAAATAGCAGCCTCTTTGATATGTGCAATATGGGATTTTTGCTTTCTAGATGCCATTGAAAGATCATCCTCCAACGCATCAGCCTAGGGTACCACTGCTTTTGCCTTCCAGGCTGAAACCATGGCTGGTTTTATAATTGCCTCAGACAGAAAACCATCTATTTTCCTATCTGTGACATCATTTAATGATGTTGAAGGCAGACGTAATGTACATTTTCACACCAATCGAATGACATGCGTATCTACTTTGGGAGCCATTTCCCTTTTTAAACAGTCCCCAGCCAGAAGATGATAATGGGAATTCCATTTCTTTGGAATTCTAAACTTCTTGCTGGGTGTAACCCAAGCCTCTTGCATAATTTCAGTCAGCTGTTCTGACCCAGGAAACTCAGATCTAACTGTTTTGGGATGTTTAAACACAGTTACTTTAGATTTTACCAAAGGCTCTGCTGCCTCCTCTAAGGATAGAATGGCTTTCATAGCACTAATTAGCTCAGGTACGTCTACTGAGCTGAGGCCTTCATCATTGTCTCTATATGCAGACCCAGAGTGCAATGAGTCCTTATCCTCTGACGAGTCCTCATCTGAAACATGTGTAGACTGTTAAGATGTTGTTTCATGTCTATATGATTTACTTACCACCGGCCTTTCAGCCTGTTTTTGTTGAGAGGCTGCCGTTTCCTGTACTGGATGTGATAAACCCCAAGTGGAATGTTGCATTTAAGGGTTAATAGGGTAACCTATTCCTGGTATAGGAGCTGGCATTATCCGCTCAGCTATACTGGATAATGTCTGTGCAAAAGTAGCCCATGGTGGTTCAACTTGAACCTGTGCCTGTCTTGGATTATTCAATAGGCTTTGGTGAAAGCTAAAACAATCAGCACATAATCCATTTGAACCAGATTCTGACGTTAACCCAGTTTTGTAAGACAAACATGAAATCAGTGTAGGTGCTGCTGTGGAGAGTGTATCCTCCTCACCTTTGCCTCTCTTAGACATGATAAATAAATCACACACCTGTACAGTGTTTACTACACAATTTGTGACTGCAATCACTTTAAAATTTGTTAAAGTGACATACAATCCGATCCCTCCCTGCCTTACACCAGCATTGAGGATCGTAATACACAGAAACTGACAGAATTATAGTAAAGTCAGCAATCACACTAGCAATCAGTCACAGGTTATACAGCAGTATAATAAGCAATATGAGCACATACAGTAATCAACTACAGATACATTTCAAGTACCGTATGTAGGAGAAACATATTACTGCATTACCTTTTATAGGAGTTTAACCATATTCAGTAGCATAGTGAGAGAAACAGCAGCAATAGTTTACAGACTCATATGCATCAGGAACTTATCCAACTATTCATACTCAAAGGTAGAGACTTCGTGCTGTATCACCCGGCTCAGGAGAGTGGGATACAGGGAGACTTCACCCCGCTTCCAGGATCGATCAATACGTTAGTGAACACTGAGTGGATCCAGGCGCTATTAGTGTACACAACTGCCCCGTGAACCTACAGTGAACACAGACGTCCAAGTGATCACCGATGCACCAGTCATACAGCTGCCTATGCTGTGACAGGGTCCTTTTAGATACACAGCGTCTCAGACGGATGCAGGAACTCAGTTCATGGCAGAAAATTCAGAGGAAACTGGTCATGAACCGGGGGGAGGGGCAACCGAGGGAGCATCTTACTCCCCACTGCTGACATTAACCCTAGGGATCGCGGCCTCATACTACCCCTGAAGCCTATGATCCCTGAGGCCTAGCGCTGGTGGATCTGAGGTGGCAGCAGCGTCAGCGACTGTTCGGTAGTCTCCATCCCGAAACAGTGCGACTGTGTCTCCCGTTTCCCCAACTAAGCGGAACCGATGCCTTACCTTCTCCCCGTGCTTCGGCCACAGCCCAGTAACATCTGCTGGACTTGCTAATACATCCTACGAAACAGCACTGTACACGTGGGTAAGCGTTGTCGCGACCAGGAGGGGAGTTATTGGAGCGACTCTTTCTAAGGAACGTATAAGACACTTTTTAGACAGATCACTCAAAAAAAACAACTAGTAAGACTATAACAATAAAATAAAAAAGCTTATGGCTGCTAAAAACCAGCAGCCCGTTGACCATGGTCCGACTCCTGCCGCACCAAACAAAAAACTGATTTGCCTGAGCCAGGAGGTGGGGATATAGGGACAGGCCCGTTGCATTTAGGGAGGCTGAAAGCTTTGATCGTTTGGTGCCAATCCGCTGTCGCTACCTCATATACCAATGTTATCCTGTGGATAACCTGTGGACCCTGCAGGAGAAATACAAGTGTCACATATCAAATTAATCAGCAGTCTCCTGCGAACAAGACACATTTTTGGCAAAAAAGGTGCCAGATACTAGTGGAGCCACACGGGACCTGTCAGCTCACCATGCCAGCCATCTCACTCTGCATTGTGTATTAAGGCTAGATGTATGAGGTCACAGAGTATGCTAACATGTAATTTAAACACGCTCCAGACCTCGATAACTGTAGTTGTAGACGGCAACAGTTGATTGTTCCACAAGATTCTCATCATGGTGCCAGCTCACTGCCATTTTCCCCATGCCAAAATACGGCTCTTCCCTCAGGTAGGTCATGATCTGTGGGTTCATGTAATTTATCAAAGTCACATTAAAGCATTCCACTTCCTGTTGGTTGGATTGTTCACCATCCTGAAAGATCTGCTGAGGTGAAACATTACAGAGCTCTGTCCTCTGCTTGTCAGTACTACATTTCTGTAATTCACGTTTTGTCTGGGCATACAGAAACTCATTTAATTCATAAAAAGCCTTGCAGGCGTCGGAAATGTCTGCTGTGCTGTACTTGTGTTTTTCATCATGCCAAGGCACAGCAAATAACCTTGTGTTTAAGTATTTGTAGGTGTAGCCTGGCTGGCCAATCAGAATCCGGGACACAGGAGTGAGCAAATCTTTACCTTTCAGCTGCACAAGGTCTTGGAACAGACAACCATGTTTAAGTAATGTTAGAAATGCATTCTGTACAACCTGATGCAACTTAGCTGGAGTTTGTTCGGCTTTATGAACCACCATTTTGGCATATTTTGTCTTCCACTGAGGGGGAAAAAAAGTCACAAAGTAATATTTTGGCACACACATAAATCACCAACCGTTCTATATAAGTTTTGTTATTTTTGTAATTGAAGGAGTTTTCAGAAAGAAAAAAACATGTAGAATGCACATTTAAAAAAACTCAGCCCAGGTTACTACAACAGCATACAACATGGCCAAACCAATTTATACAGAAACCAATCGGTATCATGCATACCTTACTAAAACAGAAAAGTGTTTTATATATATATATATATATATATATATATAAAACCAACCCAGGGCACCATTCCTAGATTTGGGATGCAACACGGTATGTGACCACATTGTGTAAATAGAAATCACAGAGGCTCTGCACTCATTACATTAACTAACAATAAATATTTGTTATTGTTAATTAATACAGTGGAGTGCAGAGCCTCTGTGACGCCTCCTGCATGTATTACTGATCTGGGCTGCATCCAAATGGCATCAGACTGTCAATCGCTGACAGTGTGATGCCATAGTGAGACCAACGTCACAGACCCGTACTGTGTATATGCAGTACAGGTCCGGCACATGCGCAAAGTAACAAACATCGGTACTTTGCGGCTTGTACAGCAAGAGAGTCAGGACCTGAATCGGGCCGATAGTGACAGCACACTCTGGAATTACGATTGGGCACAGTAATAATACAAGAATGAGGATATACAAACAAAGTGATAAGAGGGAATTGCTTCAAGCTTACCAGCTAGAGGAAAATAGGCAGGCATTAGAAAAATGTTATGTGGGGTTATGTACTCTAGACCCACAGCAATGTTGGTCTGGGGGGTCAGAGGATAGATTAGAAAAAAAAATGTGTACGTTTTATGTGAACTTTGCAAAACGGTGACAGTTAGGTACAGAAGATAGGTTATGAAGGTGCTAATGACAGATTGCATTCAGGGAAAATACATATAGCAGTACATTTTAAATGGGGGGTAGGGAGGAGTTATATTTGTTATTGGGATGGAATTAAAAGGTGTTATCGGTGTTGTAACAAGTGGCTGATACACAATCTCCACGAACAGTTTAGAGCAGAGCCACTTGATCCGGCCCGGCCAGGCTCACCTAGCTGGGCGCCCGCTGAGATTTTGTTACTAGTGGACGCCTGGCTTCTTCCCCTCAGTAGCAGCCGGAGGCAGGAGCTCACTCCTGAGCTCCGGCTTCCAGCTTTGGCAGTGTGCGTGTGCTGCTGTGCGGTGTTATGGGAGAGATGTCATGACTCTTCTCCCATAGTTCTGAGGAGCGAGCGGCCAGGCGGAGGGCAACGGTCCAGAAGCAGGAGCGGGGCTGGTGAGTATTGTGTTTTGTTTTTGTTTTTTAATGTGTGTGTAAGTGTCGCTACTAGGGGGCATATCTAATGGGGCATAACAACTGACTGGTGGAATATCTAATGGGGCATAACAACTGACTGGGGGCATATCTAATGGGGCATAACAACTGACTGGTGGAATATCTAATGGGGCATAACAACTGACTGGTGGAATATCTAATGGGGCATAACAACTGACTGGTGGAATATCTAATGGGGCATAACAACTGACTGGTGGAATATCTAATGGGGCATAACAACTGACTGGTGGAATATCTAATGGGGCATAACAACTGACTGGTGGAATATCTAATGGGGCATAACTGACTGGTGGAATATCTAATGAGGCATAACTGACTGGTGGAATATCTAATGGGGCATAACAACTGACTGGTGGAATATCTAATGGGGCATAACAACTGACTGGTGGAATATCTAATGGGGCATAACTGACTGGTGGGATATCTAATGGGGCATAACAAGTGACTGGGGGCATATCTACTGGGGGAAGGCTCATATTTAAGTTGATAATTTCTGTATGGCCCCTGAAGGATTTTATAAATATCCAAATGGCCCTTGGTAGAAAAAAGGTTCCCCACCCCTGGTTTAGAGAGTGTGGTTCAGGAATTAGATATGTTTGCTTGAAGAAGTATGTTTTCGGGGAACTCTAGAAGGTTTGGGGCCAGTTGTAAAAAGTAGTGAATTCTATAGAGTGGGTGGTCCAAAAAAAGTCCTGTAACCAGAAATGTTAAAAAATAAAAAAAGTGTGAATAAGAAACACTGCTTACTAGGTACCACTCTATGGTGGCAACTCACCAGAGATCGGATGATCTGTGGACCTGATTATTCAGTGTGTATCTTGTTTGTACTGTATATTGTATATTCATACTTTGTATTTCCCCATGTGTAGCCCCATGTATTACCCATACTAGTCTATGTAGTGTGTTCAAGATGAAGGCCTCGCCTATTAAAATGCTTTGAGGTCTCTTGGAGAAAAGCACATGTAAATAATAATAATTATTATTATTTACATGTGCTTTTTATTATTATTTATGCAGTGTCACACAGCACTCCAGAGACATCAGATACAAACAGCCAGTGCCGTAACTAGGTATGGGCAAGAGGGGCATTGCACACAGCGCTATGCGCTGTGGGGAGGAAAAATCTCCACATGCACCCGCAGGGCTACGCGACACTACCGCCTGCTGCCCGAGGAGCATGGTGGAGATGGAGAACTGCTAGTTCGATAGGCGCTATGATCGCCTCTACATTCCCCCTCCTACCACCCCCACCCCGACTGGGCTGCGCCGCGCCGCCGAAGCTCCGCTCACCAGCTTTACTATTGTGGAGGGCTGGAGGTGTCACCAGGCAGCAGCAGCTGATCTTGAGGGGAGGAGGCTGAGGCGCTGAGCATCCTTTCTCCCCTCATCTGCGCTGCTCAACGCCGGGCGTGACGTCATTATGTGCGCCCAGAGCAGCCAGAAACAGCCTCTATTGACTTAGCCAGCCCAGCCAGCGTGCGGCGCCTGACACGGGAGCTGGAGCCGCGGAAGAGCCGGGGAAGGCATGGAGCAGAGGGACCCGTACACCAGCACCTGTCAGCGCAGGACCAGGAGTCGAATTTACACGAGGGCATACCACCACCGCAGGTTAGGGATTTATGACAGCCCCCCCCCCCCATTCCCTCACCATTGTGGGCCTCTCACCTGCTCTCTCCATACCTCTCCTCCCTTCTGTATGCCGCTCAACTCTATCCCAAGCCCTCCCCCCACGTTCCTCTCACCTGCTCTCTCCCTAATCCTCCCCCCGCGTTCCTCTCACCTGCTCTCTCCCTAATCCTCCCCCCGCGTTCCTCTCACCTGCTCTCTCCCTAATCCGCCCCCCGCGTTCCTCTCACTTGCTCTCTCCCTAATCCGCCCCCGCGTTCCTCTCACCTGCTCTCTCCCTAATCCTCACCCCGCGTTCCTCTCACCTGCTCTCTCCCTAATCCTCCCCCCGCGTTCCTCTCACTCGCTCTCTCCCTAATCCTCCCCCTGCGTTCCTCTCACCTGCTCTCTCCCTAATCCTTCCCCCCGCGTTCCTCAACTGCTCTCTCCCTAATCCTTCCCCTGCGTTCCTCTCACTCGCTCTCTCCCTAATCCTCCCCCTGCATTCCTCTCATTCGCTCTCTCCCTAATCCTCCCCCTACGTTCCTCAACTGCTCTCTCCCTAATCCTTCCCCTGCGTTCCTCTCACTCGCTCTCTCCCTAATCCTCCCCCCGCGTTCCTCAACTGCTCTCTCCCTAATCCTTCCCCTGCGTTCCTCTCACTCGCTCTCTCCCTAATCCTCCCCCTGCATTCCTCTCATTCGCTCTCTCTCTAATCCTCCCCCTATGTTCCTCTCACTCAGTCTCTCTCTAATCCTCCCCCTGCGTTCCTCTCACCTGCTCTCACCCTAGCCCTCCCCCTACGTTCCTCTCACCTGCTCTTACCCTAGCCCTCCCCCCCACGTTCCTCTCACCTGCTCTAACCATCCCAAATGTGTCAAAAATGGGGACTGCCTGCCTAATGTGTAAAATAGGGGGACTCTGCCTGCTGTTATGTGTAAAAACGGGCTCTGCCTGCTGTAATGCGTGAAAGGGAGCTCTGCCTGCTGTAATATGTGAAAGGGAGCTCTGCCTGCCGTAATATTAAAAAAGGGAGCCCTGCCTGCTGTAATGTGTAAAAGGGAGCTCTGTGGTCACGCCCCTTTCACATGAAGCCACGCCCCCATATATTTTAGGCGCGCAGCAGCCCTGCTTTGTATGTAAGGGGGGGCGCGCCGATACTGTTTCTTGCACACAGCGCTAAAATGTCTAGTTACGGCACTGCAAACAGCGACACCATTCCTCATTCAGAAAACCTTGTTTGCTGTCCACTAATATGCTGCAAATAATAACAGATTCAGCCACAGAACAGCAAGTGTGAATCTCCTGCGCAGTCAGGCTGATAGCTATTCTATCTGCAAGCCCCAAATGCTTTTAAGATACTTGTAAGTTTGCGTGTTTCAATGAATACCTAGGCAAAAACAAATTACAGCAATACTGTATCTGCAAGGTACAATCTTAAAGATATTTCTGCACCTTTTAAACAACAATTATTTATTTGCTACTTTATTTCAGCTACTACACCTACATACCAACTGATTGCAGTCATGATCATTTGGAGTGACATACTGAAGACGTGCATCACCAAGTCGCTCCAGGAGCTTCTGTTTCTAGAGAGAAAAAAAATTATTATTTTATTTTTTTAAATACATAGGGGTAAATTTACTAAGATGGGAGTTCTATTTAAGATGGGATGTTGCCCATGGCAACCAATCAGATTCTACTTCTCATTTATCTAGCACCTTCTAGAAGATAATATCTGAAATCTGATTGGTTGCCATTGGCAACATCCCATCTTTTAACTTGTGTAGTTTTTATTAGAGTTTTTCACAGGGAAAAGATAAAAAAAAAAAAAAACATTAAATACAGAACAAAACCAGAACAACAAACAAAATAAAGAAAAAATTACAGGAAAAATACAGTAATTAATACCATCTGTGTCACAGTGTCACATAGAAAAAGATAATAAGTGTCACTGCAACATCGCAAATTCAAATATGAAGCCTCAATTAGTCAGAGAATAGTGCTCCAGCTGTAGCGACGGGAGGTATTCCACCTGTCCCACTTGCTAAAGTAATGGGGTAGGGTCCCTCTAGACCTATGTGTAAACCTCTCATGTCCTGACACCTCATTTACTAGGGCTCGCCAGTTGTACACATTGGGGGAAGAAGTAGCAAACCAGTTACGCGCTATAATCACCTTAGCTAAGGTAGTCAGGCAAAGAACATATTTGTATAGTGCCGGGCAGTAGGATTCCTCTAAGTCTAGCGCAAACATACATATAGTAGAAGAAAGGGGGGGCAGCGTAGGTTCAGTGAGCAGAATGTCCGACCAAACTGCTTCCCAAAAGGCATGTACAGTGGGGCACAGCCATAATAGGTGCCAAAAAGTAGATTCAGGGGCACCACATCTGGGGCAGGTACTATCAGGCCGTAGGCCTGCTTTATACAAAGAAACTGGAGTTCTGTACGTCCTATGCAGAACAAAGAAATAAACCTGCTGATATTTGATACACTGAGTAGAGTATTTAAGTAAGCTCAACACCTGTAGCCACTGGTCATCTGTAATTGAGCCAATGTCTTGTTCCCATTTAAGTTTAAGTTGGTCAAATATATTCAGACAGATGTGGGCATTAAGACTACCATATAAAATGGAAACTTGGTGTCTTGCACCCAAATTCCTAACCATATCTTTAATCGGGGAGTCAGAAATGGGCGGGGGGCGAGGTCCCAAACTGTGCCTGCACCGCATGGCGGAGCTGTAGATAGCGATAAAAGGATCTATTGGATATTTCACGCTCCTCCTTCAGTTGTGTGAAGGACTTGAAAACACCATTATCATACAGTTGCGAGACTGTGGTAAGGCCCGCCCCAATCCATATGTTGTCCTGTGAGAGCTGCAACAACTCCCTATACCCTGGATTGAACCAAAGTGGCGTGTCAGAGTCTGTGCCTTGCCATGAATAATAGGAGTGAGCCTGACGCCACACAAGTAGCGATTGACGGAGTAAAGGAGGAAGACCAGCAGTAGAAGAGGCAGAAAGAAGAAACTGGAGAGGGGAGAAATGAGACCCCACACACTCGGCAAAGAATCTCTCAAACGTGAGACTATCCCTACTGAGAATCCAATTAGACAAATGTGCAAGTTGAGCACCTATATAATAGGCCCGGAGATTGGGAAAGCCCAAACCTCCATCCAATTTAGCCCTAACCAGAGCTCTCAGGGCAACCCTAGGCGTTTTGTCGCCCCAAACAAAGGAGGAAAGCACACTATCAATGTTAGTGAAAATTTTCTTGGGGATATAGGTAGGAGAGTGCTGCAATAGATAAAGATACTTTGGTTGCATCACCATCTTGATCAGGTTAATGCGACCCATGACAGTAAGGGGAAGCTTCTTCCATACATGAATCCGTCGCTTCAGATCCACCGTGACCTGGTCAATGTTTTGATGTACAAAAGACTTAACATTAGGAGTGATCCAGACACCAAGATACTGAAAGCGAAGGGTCCAGGCCAAGGAGGACACATCTGGCAACGGGTCAGGAAGAATACCAGATATGGGAAAGACATTAGATTTACTCCAGTTGATAGTCAGGCCGGAGTAAAGGCCAAATGTATCAACAATACCCAGGAGGGAGGTCAGGGAAGCATCAGGGTCTCTGAGGAACAAGAGCATGTCATCGGCATATAATGCAATAACATCCTCATGTCCGTCAATAGTGATGCCCCTAACATCAGGTGACGCTCTGATAAAACATGCCAATGGCTCTACAGCCAGGGCAAAAAGGGCAGGGGAGAGTGGGCAGCCCTGTCTAGTACCACGGGACAAAGCAAATGGGGACGTCACATAGCCATTGACAGATATTCGAGCCACGGGGGAGGAATAGAGTAATTGTACCCAGCGTATGAATTTGGGGCCAAAAGCAAACCGTCAGGACTTCCCACAAATACTCCCATTCTACAGAGTCGAAGGCCTTGGCAGCATCCAAGGAAACCACCACAGCCCCCGACTCGGGCCGGTCCCCCATCTGCAGGTGACAAAACAGTCGCCTCAAATTTTGGAGGGTGGACTTGCCTGGCATAAATCCTGTCTGATCATCATGAATGATTGAGGTGATAACACTATTGAGTCTAAGTGCCAGAATTTTGGCCAAAATCTTGACATCAGTAGGTAGCAATGAGATTGGGCGGTAGGACTCCGGGGCCGTAGGGTCTTTACCCGGTTTAAGGATCACCACAATAATAGCTTCGGACATAGAGGGAGGTAGACGAGCACCCTCCATCAATGCATTAAAGAGAGTCAAAAGATAGGGGACAAAGTATGCACGATATTGACTATAAACTTCAACCGGTATACCGTCGCTACCCGGGGCCTTTTTATTAGGGAAGGAGGCAATAGCAGCATCAACCTCCTCTGGGGTGATATTAGCATCCAAAATATCTACAGATTGTTGGGACAGCTGCGGCAGGGCAATGTCTGAAAGATATTGCTGTAGTTGAGTGGGGGTATAGGTGACCCTAGAGCAGGGGTGGGCAATTATTTCAGCTGAAGGGCCACTTAACACTTTCCAATGAGTATTCGAGGGCCGCCATAGGCATGTGCCAAAAATATAGGGGTGTGGCTTCATGGGGAAGGGGCGTGGCCACAAAACAATACAGATTCATATTAGGCTGCACAACAGCCTCTATTATTCAAATTACTCTGCACAGTAGGTAGAGGTCCCTTTTACACATTACGGCAGGTAGAGCCCCCTTTTACACATTACGGCAGACAGAGCCCCCTTTTACACATTACGGCAGGCAGAGTCCCTCCTTTTACATATTACGGCAGACAGAGCCCCCTTTTACACACAACTTTGAGAGGAGGGGGGTAACCGGGCGTTACAGACATGGCTCTCTGTCAGCTTTGGTGGGGGTGGACTTTAAGTTGTGGCAGGGAGGAGTGGGGGCGGATGTGGGGCATTACAGCCCACAGGTCACTATAAGCTTTTGGGGTGGGTTGGATTTTAAGATGCTGCGCTGGCAGTGAGAGGGGGAGTGGGCTCGGGCATAACGGCTCAACCTCACAGTAAACTCCAGCGGCTGCAGGGGGATCGGGCGTTACAGCCTGTGGGTCACATGCTCAAGATCAGGAGGACGGCTTTAAATTGCAGCAGCGACATGGAGATGGGAAGGGGGGTCGGGCATTACAGCCCGCGGCTCACCATTAACTCCGGCGGCAGCAGGGGGATCGGGCAGTATTGCCCGCGGCTCACACTCCATCAGGGGTAGGGGGTGGTCACTGGTCAGGCTGCACTGTAAACTGCGCGCCTGTTTTTGGGACGCTCAGTGTAACCTGAGGGGGTGGTGTCTGGGCTCTGGCGGCAGAGTGGGTGGGATCGGGCATTCTCTATCCCCCCCCTCCCCTGAACTTATATGGCAGTCTCTATGCAGCCCACCCCCCTCCCCTGGACCCATATAGCAGCTTTTAAACAACAGACTCCCTCCCTCCCTCCCTGGACACAGGTTGCTGTTTACTCCCCCTACTCGGGACCCCAGCCCCCCTCAACAGGCAGCACCAGCTATGAATTTACCAACCTTTGAGTTGTTGTTTTTTTAAGGACAGATCAGCTCCCGCTGCCCAGATGATCCGCTGCCCGCTGGAGAGCTCAGCTCCCGCTGCCCGCATGAGAGATCCGCTGGCCACTGTACAGATCCACACTCTTCTTGATGTGGATCCGCCCCCCGCACCGCCCAGCGCCTGAGACGTCGGAAAGGAAATCCCGGTCAGCAGCCCCTGTGACGTGACCGGGATTTCCTCAGCGGCGCCGCGTCTCTCGGAGCTGCTGTAGCGCAATGAGAAGCGGCTCAGCCAGTCGGGCCGCTTGTCATTGCGCACTGGTGGGGGACAGCGGACCAGGCAGGATCGGTTCGCGGGCCGCATCCGGCCCGCGGGCCGCATGTTGCCCACCCCTACCCTAGAGGCATACAACGAAGAATAAAAGGACTGGAAAACCTGGGCTATTTCAGGAGTGGCATATACCATTTCACCCTGAGTATCACAGATCTGCTGAATGGAACCCCCAGTTCTCTCTCCCCGAGCCAGAAAGGCCAAGTAACTACCCCCTGTGTCCGATTGTGAATAGAGGGTGTGCTGGGAGAAAAGTAATTTGCGCCTTGATTTATCAAGCAAGTGGTCAGACCAGGCTTTCCTGGCCAAATCCCATCTTGCCCGATCACCAAGGGTCCTAGTAGTGAGGTAAGCAGACTCGGATTGGGAACAGGCAAGCTCCAGGCGCATCTCTTCCTCCCTACTAGATTTCTTGACATTAGCTATTTGTCGTATGAAGGAGCCCCGTAGTGAAGCTTTAAATGCGTCATTCTTAACCAGTGGATCAGAACATTGTGCTATCTTGTAGATAGCAGCGCTGATATATATAGTGCCCCTGACACTGAGCACACATCTACTTCATGCATGGGAAATAAGTGGTATCAGCGCACATAACGGTACTGATACCATAACGACCCTTCATACATCTATCCAGGCCCGGCACTACCCGCTTAGCAAAGGGATGCAGAGCAGGTAGGCGCCTGACTGGAGAGGCGCTCTCTCTGCTCTGAATCCCCGCTGCTGTGCCTGGGCCCCCTGCTGCTGCTGCCACACAGCGTTTGACAGGCAGCGGCGACGGCAGCTTGAAGCTTCCCCCTACCCCCTGCAGTGTCCGTCAATGTTCTGGGCTCTGCCCGTAAAGGAGGCGGAGTTAAACGGGTGCCCGAGGAACGGAGCTACAAGGGACCAGGCTGAAGAGGACAGAAAATGCTACAAGTTGTGCCAGCCAGATGGTATGTTGAAGGAGCGTGAGTGAGAAAGTGTGTGTTTCTGTGTATGTGCATCTACAGTATGTGTGTGTGTGTGTGTGTGTGTGTGTGTGTATGTATGTATATGTGTGTGTGTATCTATGTGTATGTGTGGAAGGCAGCGTATATGGCACTGTGGGGCAATGTGTATCTGGCACTGTAGGGTACTGTGTATCTGGCACTGTGGGGCATTTGTGTATCTGGCACTGTGGAGCATTCATGTATCTGGCACTGTGGGGGCATATCAGGCACTGTAGGAGCATACTGTATCTGGCACGGTGGGGGCATATGTGTATCTGGCACTATTGGGGTCACATGTGCATCTGGCTCCCCATATGTGTATCAAGCCTCCATTTTCATTGGCTACGCCCCATGTGGCATTTGACCACACCGCCTTCGGCATGCGCACACAGTACCACTAAGACATTTTTTTTTTTTTACTTGCACCACTGGTGGGAGGGAGAGGGGCATAATTTGTATAAATGGCACTTCTGAGGGCATTATATATAACCGGCGCTACTACAGGGGCTATTATGTGTATAACTGGTGCTACTACAGGGGCTATTATGTGTATAACTGGTGCTACCACAGGGGCTATTATGTGTATAACCGACACCACTACTGGGGACATTATGTGTATAAACAGCACTACTATGCACAAGGTAATGTGAATAAGATTGTGCTACTGTGTGGCATAATTTGAAATAGGGGTTCTATTGTGTGGCCACGCCCCTTCCTTGTGAGACCACACCTCTTTTTGCAGCATGCTGTCCCTTTGTAAAATATGGGGGGGGGGGGGGCGCAAATTTTTTGTTTGCAGGGGGGCGCCGAACACCCTAGCACCGGCCCTGCATCTACCCCAAAGTACCAGCCAACCAGCTCCTAACTGCTATTTTTCAACCACAGCCTGTAACATGGCAGTTAGAAACTAATTGGCTGGTACTTTATCTCTCTCCACTTTATCTCTCTCCAAGGTTTAGTACATCTGAATGCCTTTCTGCCGTTTCCTCTTGGATGTCATCTCGCCACTTAAAACTTAATATTTACAAAACAGAATTAGTTACATTTCCTCTGGTCAATAGTAGTTACCAACCTGATATCTCTATAACTGTTGAGAACTGAACAATCTACCCTACCCCACAAGCTCGCTGCCTAGGTGTCATTCTTGACTCTGAACTGTCCTTTGTTCCCTACATTCAATCTGTCTCAAAATCATGTTACATGCATCTAAAAAACATATCCAAAATATGACCATACCTTACACAAGACACTGCAAAAACTCTAATTCATGCTCTCATTATCTCCCGCATTGATTATTGCAATAGTCTTCTTACTGGTCTTACCAATAAGAGACACTGGGGCAGATGTATTAACCTGGAGAAGGCATAAGGAAGTGATAAACCATTGATAAGTTCAAAGTGATAAACGCATCAGCCAATCAGCTCCAATATGTAAATGAACAGTTAGGAGCAGATTGGCTGGTGCATTTATCACCTAGCACTTATCACTGGTTTATCACTTCCTTATGCCTTCTCCAGGTGAATACATCTGCCCCTTTAACCACTACAATCCATTCTGAATGCAGCTGTGAGGCTAATCTTCTTTGCTAGACTTTCATTGGCTGCAGATCCACTCTGTCAGTCCCTCCATTGGTTAACTGTATTTTACCGTATTCAATATAAAATACTTTTATTCACACACAAGGCCATTAACCAAATTACACCAATGTACATCTCTTTGTTTATCTCAAAATCTATGGGGGTCATTCAGACCTGATCGCGTGCTAGGTTTTTTCACTGCGCTGCAATTAGGTCATAACTGCACATGCATATGCACCGCAATGCGCAGGCGCGTTGCACGAGTACAAAGCGGAACGTTGCTGTGCGATGGATTGTACGAACAATCCATTCGCACAGCCGAACGCAAGGTGATTGACAGGAAGAAGGCGTTTGTGGGTGGCAACTAACCGTTTTCTGGAAGTGTTTGGAAAAACGCAGGCATGTCCAAGCGTTTGCAGGGCGGGTGTCTTACGTCAATTCCGGGGCCTGACAGGCTGAAGTGATCGCAGCGGCTGAGTAAATTCAGGGCAACTCAAAAACTGCACAAAACTTTTTGTACCGCTCGGCTGCACATGCGTTCGCACACTTGCAAAGCAAAAATACACTTCAGTATGGGCGGCGACTATCTGCTCGCAGCAGTGCAAAAAAACCCTAGCGAGCGATGAGGTCTGAATTAGGCCCTATGTCTCTCATACACACTCATTACTTGTTCCCATGCACGACTGCAGGACATTCTTTGGGCTGCAGTCACTCTGTGGAATGCCCTATCATGCACAATAAGGGGTATATGCAATTGCGGACGAATTCCCGAAAATGTCGAAAAACGGGATATTTTCGCCCAAAAAAAAAATTCGACAATGCAATTCAGTACTTTTCGTCAAAAAAACGGACTTTCAAAGTTCGACTTTTTGAAATTCGACATTTCTGCAATGGTACAAATGCGGCAATTCGACAAAAGTATATTCAATTGAAGATTGTAAATTCGACAACAGTGCTTTTAGACAGTAAATTCGTCATTTTCAATCCGCCACACTTTGCTGGTGGAATCTAATAAAAAATTTTTAAAAACATGTTTTTTGTGTGTTTTTTTTATTGGTAATAGCATATCTATTTATATTAGAAGGGATTAGGTACTTGGTTTGTCTATTTAGGAGGCACAAGTATTATTTATATATTTTTAAAAAAAAAAATATATATATATATATATATATTTTTTTTTTTAAATGGAATGGGGTCCAAATCAGAAAAAAAAATGCGTGGGGTCCCCCCTCCAAAGCATAACCAGCCTCGGGCTCTTCGAGCCGGTCCTGGTTCTAAAAATCCGGGGGAAAAACTGGCAGGTGATCCCCCGTATTTTTAAAACCAGCACCGGGCTCTGCGCCTGGTGCTGGTGCAAAAAATACAGGGGACAAAAAGAGTATGGGTCCCCCGTATTTTTTACACCAGCATCGGGCTCCACTAGCTGGGTAGATAATGCCACAGCCGGGGGTCACTTTTATACAGCGCCCTGCGGCCGTGGCATTAAATACGCAACTAGTCACCCCTGGCCGGTGTACCCTGGAGGAGTGGGGACCCCTTCAATCAAGGGGTCCCCCCCCCCCAGCCACCCAAGGGCCAGGGGTGAAGCCCGAGGCTGTCCCCCACATCCAAGGGCTGCGGATGGGGGGCTGATAGCCTTTTGAAAAATGAAAGAATATTGTTTTTTCCAGTAGTACTACAAGTCCCAAGCAAGCCTCCCCCGCAAGCTGGTACTTGGAGAACCACAAGTACCAGCATGTGGGAGAAAAACGGGCCCGCTGGTACCTGTAGTTCTACTGGAAAAAAAATACCCAAATAAAAACAGGAGACACACACCGTGAAAGTAAAACTTTATTTCACACCTGCCGACACACACATACTTACCTACGTCTCCAATGTCGCCGACGATCCGGGGTACCTGTGAATAAAATTATACTCACCTGATCCAGTGTCCTGGTCTTTTATTATAATCCACGTACTTGGCAAAAAAAAAAAAAAAACGAATACCCGGACCAGGCGGACTGAAAGGGGTCCCATGTTTACACATGGGACCCCTTTCTCCGAATGCAGAGACCCCCCGTGACTCCTGTCACAGAAAGGTCCCTTCAGCCAATCAGGAAGCGCCACTTCGTGGCACTCACCTGATTGGCTCTGTGCGTCTAAGCTCAGACGCGCATTGCACAGCTCCCTCCATTAATTTCAATGGTGGGAACTTTGCGGTCAGCGGTGAGGTCACCCGCGGTCAGCGGCTGACCGCGGGTAACCCCACCGCTGACCGCAAAGTTCCCACCATTGAAACTAATGGAGGGAGCTGTGCGATGCGCTGTCTGCCAGCTCAGACGCGCATACAGCCAATCAGGAGAGTGCCACGAAGTGGCGCTTCCTGATTGGTTGAAGGGACCTATCTGTGACAGGAGTCACGGGGGGTCTCTGCATTCGGGGAAAGGGGACCCATGTGTAAACATGGGACCCCTTTCAGTCCGCCTGGTCCGGGTGTTCGGTTTTTTTTTTTTTTTGCCAACTACGTGGATTATAATAAAAGACCAGGGACAATATTTACTAATATTCGTGTTTGAGTCGGTTTGTGTAGTGTTTAAACTCGTTTTGTATCGGGTGCATTTTCATGCAACTTTTTGAATCCATATATGCAAAGTTACGAAGCAGTCGACTTTATGGTTGTCGTGTTTTCCGATGTCGATAGCAGTTGTGTTTTTTTGGCACATTTACGGCCGTCATTATCGTTTGCGTACCTGTTTTTGTTGTATTTGCTGGGTTTTTTTTCTAAGTTAAACGCGGCAGGGTTTTTTTTCCCCCCGCGGCCACATTTTCACTTTCAGTTTCGATTTTCATCCCCGTTCGTGATTGGTTGTGTTTCAGATGGTAGGAGTGTCTGTGCGCAACCATATAAATATGCCCCAAACCGTCTGCACCTCGTGGGTTTAGTTAGTGGTGAGGAGGAGGGAGGTTGTGCTGTGGAGTTAGGTGAATTTGTGGTTTGGTAAGGAGTGTTGGTAGCGATTTCTGAGTGTGGTATTGTGTTTGAAAGTCTTGTCATTCTTGTTGTCTTGTATTTTGTGGTTTTGTCTCATTTTTAGTCCAAGTTATTTTTCTTTATAGTCCCTTGTCAGTGTTTGTGTGTGTGTGTGGGGGGGTGTGTGTGTGAGTTGTGTAGTGGTAGTGGAGGAGTGTGTTGTTTGTATTTTTTTTTCCCTGTGTTAACTGTTTAGACACACAATTATGTGTGACTCAGAGGTGGAGGGTGTGAGTGAGGGGGAGGAGGTTGGTCAGGTGGAGGAGGTGAGTGTTAGTGAGGTTAGTGAGGTGGAGGAGGTGGGTGACGTTGCTGCAGCAGCCTCAAGTGATAGTGACAGTCAGAGTGCTCCGCAGCCACGCACCACTACTAAGACTGGGCGGAATGTAAAGTTAAGGTTTGCTGAAAATGTGGCATTGGTGCGTGAGCTAATGAAGTATCAGAGGCAGCTATTTGGCCCTGAGTCCGCCAAGGTGCCAACACGGAGGAAGACGGTGTTGTGGGCGAAAGTTGTTGCTGCTGTCAATAGTGAGGGGGTGGTCAAGCGGACGGAGGACACATGCCGCAAACGGTACTATGACATAAAGCGACGTGTCAAGTTCAAAATGGCCAAGGAGGCCAAGTCGGCTCGGAAAACCGGTGGTGGGCAGCCCTATATTGCAAGATATCTGGAGTATGAGGAGCCCATGCGGAGTGTGATACCTCCAGAAGTTGTCTCTGCAACCCATGTCCGGGATTCAGATAGGCCCAGGAAGAATGGTGAGCATGTGTATTTGCATTTACATTCTATGTTGTTGTTTTTTTAAATGTGTGTCGTGTGACGTTGCATATTACTCCCATCTTCAAGTGTGTGTCAGCAAATACATTGTTTTGGTTAATGTTTTATACAAAAGCCAAGGTAACATCTTACTTTATTGTATGTCATGTGTTTTTCTAACAGATATTTTGCATGTGTAGTTTGGACTTGGTGTGTCCTGCAATAATGTTTTCCTTTTGTCCGTTTTTTAATTAAAAATTGTGACTGTTTTATATTTAAGTGATCCATGTGCAATGTTTAAAAAACAGTGGTTGTCATGTTAGAGGCTGGAGTGCTGGAAAGTGGTTTGGAAACCACTTACACGTGTAATGTCATTATTAGATAATGTTAATTATTTAATTACAATTACACTATTTATTTATTTATTTTTGCTTGTATTTGTACCGTGACACCACACTGCAGTGTAATTTTTATAAAAATGGCTACATTTTGTTTTGAATCATATAGTGGTAATGTGTCTTTGGAGTGCCACATCACAGAGCAATTTATATATTGCATCTGTAATATTTATCCTTTCAATACAAAATGAAGATGTGTGTGTTTTTTTTGTTTGTTTGTTTTTCTTTAACTTGTGGCCTATGTCAGTGTCCTGTGCGTGTTTTCCTGTGTTGATGTTGCCATAGTGCTTATGTGTTTTGGTCAATGTTTTTAGTTTTTAGTTTTTAACTTTTTGTATTTCCGGTCCTTATGTTTGTTATAAATAAAAACCAAGCATTTCTAAAAGAATAAATGTTTATAAGCATAATGGGTGGATGTATACACAATAGCATGAAAAAAAAAAATAAAAAAAAATATTTTTTTATACAGTGTTAGAAAAAAGCAGTACTACTCGACGGCCAGTAACTCCTATCACATCTGATGATGATGACGCTGCGGAAGCAGGTAAAGTGTCCATTGTAGTATAGGGTATGCTTGTAAAGGAATGGCCATAACAAAATTGCACTTTCATTAAAAGGTCCATCAAAAGACGTATGGCTCAGCAGAAGTGGCACTTCTGAAAGACATCACCACAAAAAACCTGTGGCCGAAAAGAAAGCAAGGTCGTATGTCCCGGCCCAAACACAGCAGATTATCGTCCGTATGTTCTGTCCCCCACTCCAAATTTTGGACACACCTCCAAGACGTCATCCACACTCCCCTCATCTTGATTGTGAGTATCAAACTGAAATAAATGTGAAAAATTTCAGAACGTCATCAAAATATTTCATAACCGCATTAAGTCAAAACACATCAAAAACTTAAATACTTACCGCAGTAAGTAAAAGCTGAAATGGAATCCAAGCTAAATGGCCTTGTCCACATCCAGTAAAGATATGTATGTCCACTTGAGCCATACAGTATGACATTGTGTGTAAGATGCTGCAACAAAAAAACATGTTGGTTTTATTGCAAAAAGTAAGGTTTTTTTTTTCCAAATTTCACATGTGTGTTTGAGGTAACATGGCAAAATACATATAAAAACATTACTATGTTTGTTTGAGCAAAGCTATAAGGTAACACATTATGTATTCCAATGTGTTTTTATGGTGGAGTATGTGTGAGCTACAATAAAACTAAAGTGTTTGCTTTCACAATTAAGTAACCAGACACATTTGCCACAAACAGGCATATGTATGTATTTAAGCTATGAGTGATGATGTTGCTAGGCAGAATAGTTGAAAGCAACAGTGAATGAAATGTGTTCCATGTGTAGTGATTTGTTTTCATTTCTCAAACATATGGATAGCTAACGGAGATTTGTTTAACATTTCAGCTTCTAGTCCTGGGAACAGCATCCCTCCGCAACAACAGCAACACAGTGACATGGAGGAGACAAACATCTTAGAAATGTAGCCATTAATGCAAGGAATGAGCCCCCCAGCACCTGCGAGTACACCACCACAGCAAAGCACACCACCACCACAACACACCCCAACAACACCAGGAACACAAGGCCCTGATCAGGTGTTTTGGTCCATTTGGGCTAGACAGCAGGCCACTAATGAAGATTGCCTGCGTAAGCAAACACAAATGTTTGCAAGCCTACCATCTCACCTCAGAAGAATATCAAGAAATCTGAGTAGACAAAATGAACAAACAACCAGAATAGGCAATACCATGGAACTCATGCGTACAGACATTACACAGGTCATGGGCAATTTTCAGCGCATAATGGAAGAACAGCACAGACAACAGCAAAGTTATATGAGCATTTTTCAAAACAATCAAAAGATTAATGAAAGTTTATTCCGAATAGTAGACAATCAAAATGCTGCTACACGTGAACTCAATGCCACCCTCACTAACCTGAATGAAACACTCAGATGCATGCACCAACAGCAAACAAGCAGCAGTTCTGGTACGACTACTCCAAATATCACGCCAGTGTCATCACCACCAAGACGCTCCACCAGAGCACGACAACATGACAGGTGCTAAAGGCAAAGGGCAGGACAAGCAGCCACCAAAAAAAAAGTGAAAAAAATACAAGTTAGACATTTGTGATAAGTAACTCAAAATAGTAAGTGTATTTTGTGGCAAAAAATATATAACACTTAGCTCCTTGACACTTTTTTCAACATCATTAATTATAAGTGGTACAAACAAAAACATAAAATTTGTACGCACATTTATTCTTTACCATTTTTTTTTGTATTGGAGGAGGGAAATGTTGATGGAGCCACACATACATGTTAGCAGGAAGTAAACTGACCACTTGATTTTTTTCTAATCATTACTCTTTCTAGATTCCAATCATTCTCTTTCCCTGCAGACACAATAATTGCCAGCCAGGCAGAATGTCTTTAGCAGGAAGTAAACTGACCACTTGATTTTTTTCTAATCATTACTCTTTCTAGATTCCAAACATTCTCTTTCCCTGCAGACACAATAATTGCCAGCCAGGCAGAATGTCTTTAGCAGGAAGTAAACTGACCACTTGATTTTTTTCTAATCATTACTCTTTCTAGATTCCAATCATTCTCAATCCCTGCAGATAATCCACATTACAATGTTATTGATACATATTTTAGCTTTCTTCTCTATACAACATTACAAGAAGAACACAATTGAGTTGCGTAAAAAGCTTGTAATATGTTGGCTTTGTTTTGTTTTAAAAACATTGACAAAATGAATGTCAGGATTGTTGGGACATGTTTGTGTGTGTTAAAAATTAGTAAGAATGTTTTTACACATGATGCTGAAACAAACAAATAATAAGAATTTACTTACCGATAATTCTATTTCTCGGAGTCCGTAGTGGATGCTGGGGTTCCTGAAAGGACCATGGGGAATAGCGGCTCCGCAGGAGACAGGGCACAAAAAGTAAAGCTTTCCGATCAGGTGGTGTGCACTGGCTCCTCCCCCTATGACCCTCCTCCAAGCCTCAGTTAGGTACTGTGCCCGGACGAGCGTACACAATAAGGGAGGAATTTTGAATCCCGGGTAAGACTCATACCAGCCACACCAATCACACCGTACAACTTGTGATCTAAACCCAGTTAACAGTATGATAACAGAGGAGCCTCTGAAAGATGGCTCCCTACAACAATAACCCGAATTAGTTAACAATAACTATGTACAATTATTGCAGATAATCCGCACTTGGGATGGGCGCCCAGCATCCACTACGGACTCCGAGAAATAGAATTATCGGTAAGTAAATTCTTATTTTCTCTATCGTCCTAGTGGATGCTGGGGTTCCTGAAAGGACCATGGGGATTATACCAAAGCTCCCAAACGGGCGGGAGAGTGCGGATGACTCTGCAGCACCGAATGAGAGAACTCCAGGTCCTCCTTAGCCAGAGTATCAAATTTGTAAAATTTTACAAACGTGTTCTCCCCTGACCACGTAGCTGCTCGGCAAAGTTGTAATGCCAAGACCCCTCGGGCAGCCGCCCAAGATGAGCCCACCTTCCTTGTGGAGTGGGCCCTTACAGATTTAGGCTGTGGCAGGCCTGCCACAGAATGTGCAAGTTGGATTGTGCTACAGATCCAACGAGCAATCGTCTGCTTAGACGCAGGAGCACCCATCTTGTTGGGTGCATACAATATAAACAACGAGTCAGATTTTCTGACTCCAGCTGTCCTTGCAACATATATTTTCAGGGCCCTGACAACGTCCAGTAACTTGGAGTCCTCCAAGTCACTTGTAGCCGCAGGCACTACAATAGGCTGGTTCAGATGAAATGCTGACACCACCTTAGGGAGAAAATGCGGACGAGTCCGCAGTTCCGCCCTGTCCGAATGGAAAATCAGATATGGGCTTTTGTAAGATAAAGCTGCCAGTTCTGACACTCTCCTGGCCGAAGCCAGGGCTAGTAGCATGGTCACTTTCCATGTGAGATATTTCAAATCCACATTTTTTAGTGGTTCAAACCAATGAGATTTTAGAAAGTCCAAAACCACATTGAGATCCCACGGTGCCACTGGAGGCACCACAGGAGGCTGTATATGCAGCACTCCCTTAACAAAAGTCTGGACTTCAGGGACTGAAGCCAATTCTTTTTGGAAGAAAATTGACAGGGCCGAAATTTGAACCTTAATAGATCCCAATTTGAGACCCATAGACAATCCTGATTGCAGGAAATGTAGGAATCGACCCAGTTGAAATTCCTCCGTCGGAGCACTCCGATCCTCGCACCACGCAACATATTTTCGCCAAATGCGGTGATAATGTTGCACGGTTACTTCCTTCCTTGCTTTAATCAAAGTAGGAATGACTTCTTCCGGCATGCCTTTTTCCTTTAGGATCCGGCGTTCAACCGCCATGCCGTCAAACGCAGCCGCGGTAAGTCTTGAAACAGACAGGGACCCTGCTGAAGCAAGTCCCTCCTTAGAGGTAGAGGCCACGGATCTTCCGTGATCATCTCTTGAAGTTCCGGGTACCAAGTCCTTCTTGGCCAATCCGGAACCACTAGTATCGTTCTTACGCCTCTTTGCCGTATAATTCTCAATACTTTTGGTATGAGAGGCAGAGGAGGAAACACATACACCGACTGGTACACCCAAGGCGTTACCAGCGCGTCCACAGCTATTGCCTGCGGATCTCTTGACCTGGCGCAATACCTGTCCAGTTTTTTGTTGAGGCGAGACGCCATCATGTCCACCATTGGTCTTTCCCAACGGGTTACCAGCATGTGGAAGACTTCTGGATGAAGTCCCCACTCTCCCGGGTGAAGGTCGTGTCTGCTGAGGAAGTCTGCTTCCCAGTTGTCCACTCCCGGGATGAACACTGCTGACAGTGCTATTACATGATTCTCTGCCCAGCGAAGAATCCTTGCAGCTTCTGCCATTGCACTCCTGCTTCTTGTGCCGCCCTGGCTGTTCACATGGGCGACTGCCGTGATGTTGTCCGACTGGATCAACACCGGTTTTCCCTGAAGCAGAGGTTCTGCCTGGCTTAGAGCATTGTAGATTGCTCTTAGTTCCAGAATGTTTATGTGAAGAGACGTTTCCAGGCTCATCCACACTCCCTGGAAGTTTCTTCCTTGTGTGACTGCTCCCCAGCCTCTCAGGCTGGCGTCCGTGGTCACCAGGATCCAATCCTGTATGCCGAATCTGCGGCCCTCCAATAGATGAGCACTCTGCAACCACCACAGAAGAGATACCCTTGTCCTTGGAGACAGGGTTATCCGCTGGTGCATCTGAAGATGCGACCCTGACCATTTGTCCAACAGATCCCTCTGGAAAATTCTTGCGTGGAATCTGCCGAATGGAATTGCTTCGTAAGAAGCCACCATTTTCCCCAGGACTCTTGTGCATTGATGTACAGACACCTTTCCTGGTTTTAGGAGGTTCCTGACAAGCTCGGATAACTCCTTGGCTTTTTCCTCCGGGAGAAAAACCTTTTTCTGAACCGTGTCCAGAATCATCCCTAGGAACAGCAGACGAGTTGTCGGCATTAACTGGGATTTTGGAATATTCAGAATCCACCCGTGCTGTTTTAGCACTTCTTGAGACAGTGCTAATCCCATCTCTAGCTGTTCTCTGGACCTTGCCCTTATCAGGAGATCGTCCAAGTATGGGATAATTAATACGCCTTTTCTTCGAAGAAGAATCATCATCTCGGCCATTACCTTTGTAAAGACCCGAGGTGCCGTGGACAATCCGAACGGCAGCGTCTGAAACTGATAGTGACAGTTTTGTACGACGAACCTGAGGTACCCCTGGTGTGAGGGGTAAATTGGAACGTGGAGGTACGCATCCTTGATGTCCAAGGATACCATAAAGTCCCCTTCTTCCAGGTTCGCTATCACTGCTCTGAGTGACTCCATCTTGAACTTGAACTTCTTTATGTACAGGTTCAAGGATTTCAGATTTAGAATAGGTCTTACCGAGCCATCCAGCTTCGGTACCACAAATAGAGTGGAATAATACCCCTTTCCTTGTTGTAGAAGAGGTACCTTGACTATCACCTGCTGAGAGTACAGCTTGTGAATGGCTTCCAAGACCGTCTCCCTTTCGGAGGGGGACGTTGGTAAAGCAGACTTCAGGAAACGGCGAGGTGGATCTGTCTCTAGTTCCAACCTGTATCCCTGAGATATTATCTGCAGGATCCAGGGATCTACCTGCGAGTGAGCCCACTGCGCGCTGAAATTCTTGAGACGACCGCCCACCGCCCCCGAGTCCGCTTGAGAAGCCCCAGCGTCATGCTGAGGCTTTTGTAGAAGCGGGGGAGGGCTTCTGTTCCTGGGAAGGAGCTGCCTGTTGCTGTCTCTTCCCCCTTCCTCTGCCTCGTGGCAGATATGAATATCCCTTTGCTCTCTTGTTTTTAAAGGAACGAAAGGGCTGCGGTTGAAAAGTCGGTGTCTTTTTCTGTTGGGGAGTAACTTGAGGTAAAAAGGTGGATTTCCCGGCTGTAGCCGTGGCCACCAAATCTGATAGGCCGACTCCAAATAACTCCTCCCCTTTATACGGCAAAACTTCCATATGCCGTTTTGAGTCCGCATCGCCTGACCACTGTCGCGTCCATAAACTTCTTCTGGCCGAAATGGACATAGCACTTACCCGTGATGCCAGTGTGCAGATATCCCTCATGCATCACGCATATAAAGAAATGCATCCTTTATTTGCTCTAAAGACAGTAAAACATTGTCCCTATCCAGGGTATCAATATTTTCAATCAGGGACTCTGACCAAGCTACTCCAGCACTGCACATCCAGGCTGTCGCTATAGCTGGTCGTAGTATAACACCTGTATGTGTGTATATACTTTTTTGGATATTTTCCATCCTCCTATCTGCTGGATCTTTAAGTGCGGCCGTCTCAGGAGAGGGTAACGCCACTTGTTTAGATAAGCGTGTGAGCGCCTTGTCCACCCTAGGAGGTGTTTCCCAGCGCGCCCTAACCTCTGGCGGGAAAGGGTATAAAGCCAATAACTTCTTTGAAATTAGCATCTTTTTATCGGGGGCAACCCACGCTTCATCACACACCTCATTTAGTTCTTCTGACTCAGGAAAAACTATAGGTAGTTTTTTCACACCCCACATAATACCCTGTTTAGTGGTACCTGTAGTATCAGCTAAATGTAATGCCTCCTTCATTGCCAAAATCATATAACGTGTGGCCCTACTGGAAAATAAGAATTTACTTACCGATAATTCTATTTCTCGGAGTCCGTAGTGGATGCTGGGGTTCCTGAAAGGACCATGGGGAATAGCGGCTCCGCAGGAGACAGGGCACAAAAAGTAAAGCTTTAGGATCAGGTGGTGTGCACTGGCTCCTCCCCCTATGACCCTCCTCCAAGCCTCAGTTAGGTACTGTGCCCGGACGAGCGTACACAATAAGGAAGGATTTATGAATCCCGGGTAAGACTCATACCAGCCACACCAATCACACTGTACAACCTGTGATCTGAACCCAGTTAACAGTATGATAACAGCGGAGCCTCTGAAAAGATGGCTCACAACAATAATAACCCGATTTTTGTAACTATGTACAAGTAATGCAGATAATCCGCACTTGGGATGGGCGCCCAGCATCCACTACGGACTCCGAGAAATAGAATTATCGGTAAGTAAATTCTTATTTTCTCTATCGTCCTAGTGGATGCTGGGGTTCCTGAAAGGACCATGGGGATAATACCAAAGCTCCCAAACGGGCGGGAGAGTGTGGATGACTCTGCAGCACCGAATGAGAGAACTCCAGGTCCTCCTTAGCCAGGGTATCAAATTTGTAGGATTTTACAAACGTGTTTGCCCCTGACTAAATAGCCGCTCGGCAAAGTTGTAAAGCCGAGACCCCTCGGGCAGCCGCCCAAGATGAGCCCACCTTCCTTGTGGAATGGGCATTTACATATTTTGGCTGTGGCAGGCCTGCCACAGAATGTGCAAGCTGAATTGTATTACACATCCAACTAGCAATAGTCTGCTTAGAAGCAAGAGCACCCAGTTTTTCGGGTGCATACAGGATAACAGCAAGTCAGTTTTCCTGACTCCAGCCGTCCTGGAAACATATTTTCAGGGCCCTGACAACATCTAGCAACTTGGAGTCCTCCAAGTCCCTAGTAGGTGCAAGGCACCACAATAAGCTGGTTCAGGTGAAACACTGACACCACCTTAGGGAGAGAACTGGGGACGGGTCCGCAGCTCTGCCCTGTCCGAATGGACAAACAGATATGGCTTTTTTGAGAAAAAACCACCAATTTGACACTCGCCTGGTCCAGGCCAGGGCCAAGAGCATGGTCACTTTTCATGTGAGATGCTTCAAATCCACAGATTTGACTGGTTTTAAACCAATGTGTTTTGAGGAATCCCAGAACTACGTTGAGATCCCACAGTGCCACTGGAGGCACAAAAGGGGGTTGTATATGCAATACTCCCTTGACAAACTTCTGGACTTCAGGAACTGAAGCCAATTCTTTCTGGAAGAAAAATCGACAGGGCCGAAATTTGAACCTTAATGGACCCCAATTTGAGGCCCATAGACACTCCTGTTTGCAAGAAATGCAGGAATCGACCGAGTTGAAATTTCTTCGTGGGGCCTTCCTGGCCTCACACCATGCAACATATTTTCGCCACATGTGGTGATAATGTTGTGCGGTCACCTCCTTTCTGGCTTTGACCAGGGTAGGAATGACCTCTTCCTGAATGCCTTTTCCCTTAGGATCCGGCGTTCCACCGCCATGCCGTCAAACGCAGCTGCGGTAAGTCTTGGAACAGACATGGTACTTGCTGAAACAAGTCCCTTCTTAGCGGCAGAGACCATAAGTCCTCTGTGAGCATCTCTTGAAGTTCCGGGTACCAAGTCCTTCTTGGCCAATCCGGAGCCATGAGTATAGTTCTTACTCCTCTACGTCTTATAATTCTCAGTACCTTAGGTATGAAAAGCAGAGGATGGAACACATACACCGACTGGTACACCCACGGTGTTACCAGAACGTCCACAGCTATTGCCTGAGGGTCTCTTAACCTGGCGCAATACCTGTCCCGTTTTTTGTTCAGACGGGACGCCATCATGTCCACCTTTGGTAATTCCCAACGGTTTACAATTATGTGGAAAACTTCCCCATGAAGTTCCCACTCTGCCGGGTGGAGGTCGTGCCTACTGAGGAAGTCTGCTTCCCAGTTTCCATTCCCGGAATGAAACACTGCTGACAGTGCTATCACATGATTTTCCGCCCAGCGAAAAGTCCTTGCAGTTTTTGCCACTGCCCTCCTGCTTCTTGTGCCGCCCTGTCTATTTACGTGGGCGACTGCCCTGATGTTTTATCCCACTGGATCAATACCGGCTGACCTTGAAGCAGAGGTCTTGCTAAGCTTAGAGCATTATAAATTTACCCTTAGCTATATTTATGTGGAGAAAAATCTCCAGACTTGATCACACTCCCTGGAAATTTTTTCCTTGTGTGACTGCTCCCCAGCCTCTCGGGCTGGCCTCCGTGGTCACCAACATCCAAAACTGAATGCCGAATCTGCGGCCCTCTAGAAGATGAGCACTCTGTAACCACCACAGGAGAGACACCCTTGTCCTTGGATATAGGGTTATCCGCTGATGCATCTGAAGATGCGATCCGGACCATTTGTCCAGCAGATCCCACTGAAAAGTTCTTGCATGAAATCTGCCGACTGGAATTGCTTCGAAGGAAGTCACCATTTTTTTACCATGGCCCTTGTGCAATGATGCACTGATTTTAGGAGGTTCCTGACTAGCTCGGATAACTCCCTGGCTTTCTCTTCCGGGAGAAACACCTTTTTCTGGACTGTGTCCAGAATCATCCCTAAGCACAGGAGACTTGTTGTCGGGATCAGCTGCGATTTTGGAATATTTAGAATCCACCCCTGCTGTTGTAACAGTATCCGAGATAGTGCTACTCCGACCTCCAACTGTTTCCTGGACTTTGCCCTTATCAGGAGATCGTCCAAGTAAGGGATAATTAAGACGCCTTTTCTTCGAAGAAGAACCATCATTTCGGCCATTACCTTGGTAAAGACCCGGGGTGCCGTAGACAATCCAAACGGCAGCGTCAGAAACTGATAGTGACAGTTCTGTACCACGAACCTGAGGTACCCTTAGTGATAAGGGCAAATTTGGGACATGGAGGTAAGCATCCCTGATGTCTCGGGACACCAGATAGTCCCCTTCTTCCCGGTTCGTTATCACTGCTCTGAGTGACTCCATCTTGATTTGAACCTTTGTAAGTGTTCAAAATTTTTTTTTTTTTTTTTTAGATTTAGAATAGGTCTCACCTAGCCTTCTGGCTTCAGTACCACAATATAGTGTGGAATAATACCCCTTTTCTTGTTGTAGGAGGGGTAATTTAATTATCACCTGCTGGGAATACAGCTCGTGAATTTTTTCCCATACTGCCTCCTTGTCGGAGGGAGACCTTGGTAAAGCAGACTTCAGGAGCCTGCGCAGGGGAAACGTCTCGACATTCCAAACTGTACCCCTGGGATACTACTTGTAGGATCCAGGGGTCCTGTACGGTCTCAGCGTCATGCTGAGAGCTTGTCAGAAGCGGTGGAACGCTTCTGTTCCTGGGAATGGGCTGCCTGCTGCAGTCTTCTTCCCTTTCCTCTATCCCTGGGCAGATATGACTCTTATAGGGACGAAAGGACTGAGGCTGAAAAGACGGTGTCTTTTTCTGCAGAGATGTGACTTAGGGTAAAAACGGTGGATTTTCCAGCAGTTGCCCTGGCCACCAGGTCCGATGGACCGACCCCAAATAACTCCTCTTCCTTTATACGGCAATACACCTTTGTGCCGTTTGGAATCTGCATCACCTGACCACTGTCGTGTCCATAAACATCTTCTGGCAGATATGGACATCGCACTTACTCTTGATGCCAGAGTGCAAATATCCCTCTGTGCATCTCGCATATATAGAACTACATCCTTTAAATGCTCTATAGTCAATAAAATACTGTCCCTGTCAAGGGTATCAATATTTTTAGTCAGGGAATCCGACCAAGCCACCCCAGCTCTGCACATCCAGGCTGAGGCGATCGCTGGTCGCAGTATAACACCAGTATGTGTGTATATACTTTTTATGATATTTTTCCAGCCTCCTGTCAGCTGGCTCCTTGAGGACGGCCCTATCTATAGACGGTACCGCCACTTGTTCTGATAAGCGTGTGAGCGCCTTATCCACCCTAAGGGGTGTTTCCCAACGCGCCCTAACTTCTGGCGGGAAAGGGTATACCGCCCATATTTTCTATCGGGGGGAACCCACGCATCATCACACACTTCATTTAATTTATCTGATTCAGGAAAAACTACGGTAGTTTTTTCACATCCCACATAATACCCTCTTTTGTGGTACTTGTAGTATCAGAAATATGTAACACCTCCTTCATTGCCCTTAACGTGTGGCCCTAATAAGGAATACGTTTGTTTATTCACCGTCGACACTGGATTCAGTGTCTGTGTCTGTGTCTGTGTCGACCGACTAAAGTAAACGGGCGTTTTAAAACCCCTGACGGTGTTTCTGAGACGTCTGGACCGGTACTAATTGTTTGTCGGCCGTCTCATGTCGTCAACCGACCTTGCAGCGTGTTGACATTATCACGTAATTCCCTAAATAAGCCATCCATTCCGGTGTCGACTCCCTAGAGAGTGACATCACCATTACAGGCAATTGCTCCGCCTCCTCACCAACATCGTCCTCATACATGTCGACACACACGTACCGACACACAGCACACACACAGGGAATGCTCTGATAGAGGACAGGACCCACTAGCCCTTTGGAGAGACAGAGGGAGAGTTTGCCAGCACACACCAAAAACGCTATAATTATATAGGGACAACCTTATATAAGTGTTTTCCCTTATAGCATCTTTTATATATTTCTAACGCCAAATTAGTGCCCCCCCTCTCTGTTTTAACCCTGTTTCTGTAGTGCAGTGCAGGGGAGAGCCTGGGAGCCTTCCCTCCAGCCTTTCTGTGAGGGAAAATGGCGCTGTGTGCTGAGGAGATAGGCCCCGCCCCTTTTTCGGCGGCCTCGTCTCCCGCTCTTAACGGATTCTGGCAGGGGTTAAATATCTCCACATAGCCCCCGGAGGCTATATGTGAGGTATTTTTAGCCAAAAAAGGTTTTCATTTGCCTCCCAGGGCGCCCCCCTCCCAGCGCCCTGCACCCTCAGTGACTGCCGTGTGAAGTGTGCTGAGAGGAAAATGGCGCACAGCTGCAGTGCTGTGCGCTACCTTAAGAAGACTGAGGAGTCTTCTGCCGCCGATTCTGGACCTCTTCTCGTTTCAGCATCTGCAAGGGGGCCGGCGGCGAGGCTCCGGTGACCATCCAGGCTGTACCTGTGATCGTCCCTCTGGAGCTAATGTCCAGTAGCCAAGAAGCCAATCCATCCTGCACGCAGGTGAGTTCACTTCTTCTCCCCTAAGTCCCTCGTTGCAGTGATCCTGTTGCCAGCAGGACTCACTGTAAAATAAAAAAAACTAAGCTAAACTTTTCTAAGCAGCTCTTTAGGAGAGCCACCTAGATTGCACCCTTCTCGGCCGGGCACAAAAATCTAACTGAGGCTTGGAGGAGGGTCATAGGGGGAGGAGCCAGTGCACACCACCTGATCCTAAAGCTTTACTTTTTGTGCCCTGTCTCCTGCGGAGCCGCTATTCCCCATGGTCCTTTCAGGAACCCCAGCATCCACTAGGACGATAGAGAAAATACGGTTGATTCGTCACCGTCGCCACTGGAATCAGTGCCTGTGTCTGGGTCTGTGTCGACCGACTGAGGCAAAGGGCGTTTTACAGCCCCTGACGGTGTTTGAGGCGCCTGGACAGGCACTAATTGATTGTCCGGCCGTCTCATGTCGTCAAACGACTGCTTTAGCGTGTTGACACTATCCCGTAATTCCATAAATAAAGGCATCCATTCTGGTGTCGACCCCCTAGGAGGTGACATCCCCATATTTGGCAATTGCTCCGCCTCCACACCAATATCGTCCTCATACATGTCGACACACACGTACCGACACACAGCAGACACACAGGGAATGCTCTTAACGAAGACAGGACCCCACTAGCCCTTTGGGGAGACAGAGGGAGAGTTTGCCAGCACACACCAAAGCGCTATATATGACAGGGATAGCCTTATAATAAGTGCTCCCTGTATAGCATCTTTTATAATATAATTTTTGCCACTATTTTGCCCCCCCTCTCTTGTTTTACCCTGTTTCTGTAGTGCAGTGCAGGGGAGAGACCTGGGAGCCGTCCTGACCAGCGGAGCTGTGTAAGGAAAATGGCGCTGTGTGCTGAGGAGATAGGCCCCGCCCCTTTTCCGGCGGGCTCGTCTCCCGCTCTTTAGTGGATTCTGGCAGGGGTTAAATATCTCCATATAGCCCCCGGAGGCTATATGTGAGGTATTTTTTAGCCAAATAGGTTTTCATTTGCCTCCCAGGGCGCTCCCCTCCCAGCGCCCTGCACCCTCAGTGACTGCCGTGTGAAGTGTGCTGAGAGGAAAATGGCACACAGCTGCAGTGCTGTGCGCTACCTTTAGAAGACTGAGGAGTCTTCTGCCGCCGATTCTGGACCTCTTCTTGTTTCAGCATCTGCAAGGGGGCCGGCGGCGAGGCTCCGGTGACCATCCAGGCTGTACCTGTGATCGTCCCTCTGGAGCTGATGTCCAGTAGCCAAGAAGCCAATCCATCCTGCACGCAGGTGAGTTCACTTCTTCTCCCCTAAGTCCCTCGTTGCAGTGATCCTGTTGCCAGCAGGACTCACTGTAAAATAAAAAACCTAAGCTAAACTTTTCTAAGCAGCTCTTTAGGAGAGCCACCTAGATTGCACCCTTCTCGGCCGGGCACAAAAATCTAACTGAGGCTTGGAGGAGGGTCATAGGGGGAGGAGCCAGTGCACACCACCTGATCGGAAAGCTTTACTTTTTGTGCCCTGTCTCCTGCGGAGCCGCTATTCCCCATGGTCCTTTCAGGAACCCCAGCATCCACTAGGACGATAGAGAAATGTACTTTTACAACAAAAATCAAAGAATGTGTATAATAATGTATATGTGTGGCAAACTGTGTATTTACTTACACATCATCAAGTTTACAGCATCAAACATTAGGAAATAAATTATTCCAGATTACAGTAAGTTTGTGTGTCTTAAATATGATGGTGCATCACACATAGGGACACATGTATTCCTCAAGGCTAACATATTATATGTTGAGGAGTGTTTTTTGGGAACACAGGTTCTCAAACTCTGCCCTCAGGAACCCACACAGTGCATGTTTTGCAGGTCTCCTCACAGAATCACAAGTGACATAATTAGCTCCACCTGTGAACATTTTAACATATGTCTGTGAGTAATTCATACACCTGTGCTTCTACTGGGTTACGTGAAAAACATGCACTGTGTGTGGTCCTAAGGGCCGAGTTTGTGAACCTGTGCATTAGGACGTTACACACAATGATAAAGTGAAATACTAAATGGATTATGTGGGCTTGTAAGAAATTAGCACTGCAAGTTTACGATCACTTATCCAGACTTAATGCATGCCACTCATAATCTGTTGTTTTGAGAATAAAAATACACACAATACACATGCGACATTTGTTTTTCATAAAGCGAGGATATGTTTGTAGGTGTCAAGGAGACAGACACATTCTGAGTAATGGTTTTTTGAAAAAAAAAGGCAAAACATCTATTTATGATTACACAACAAATGAAATAAGCAAACCAAACTTACCTTAGAAATAGCGATTGATGATCTCTTGCCTAACCTGCCTCCCTACATCTGTACTCCAAGTATCACCAGATGTCTCTAATTCCTCTGCTTGCTGGCTGCTTTCTTCCTCCTCCTCAACATGTGGCAGATGTTGTTGCAAACACATATTATGAAGAAAGCAGCAGCAGAACACAATTTGAGTCACCTTGGAGGGACTATACAACAAAAGGCCACCAGACTTATCCAGACACCGAAACCTAGATTTCAGCACACCAAAACATCTTTCTATCACATTCCGCGTGGACTTATGTGCATGATTGTAATTGTGTTCAGCAGGGGTATCAGGTCGGGACAATGGAGTTAGAAGCCAAGAGAAACAGCCATATCCTCCATCACCTAAAAGACAGATATAGTAACGTGATTCATGTTAAGATACAGCAACACATAAGTAACACACTGTGGGGCAGATGTATTAACCTGTAGAAGGCATAAGGAAGTGAAAAACCAGTGATATGTGCAAGGTAATAAAGGCAGCAGACAATCTGTTCCAAAATGTTCATTTACATATTGGAGCTGATTGGCTGGTGCCTTTATCACCTTGCACAGATCACTGGTTTCTCACTTCCTTATGCCTTCTACAGGTTAATACATCTGCACCTGTATTTGGACAAAGTATACGCAGGCCTACACATATCAAATTACATACCCAGCAGCCATCCATCTGGCATTTGTCCGTCTTCAAACTTATCAAAGAGGGATGACTGACTGAGGATGAAGGAGTCATGGCAGCCCCCAGGGTAACCAGCAACAACACTCATTATTTTGAGATTTGCATCACAAACCACCTGCACATTTGTGGAGTGTTCGAAATGGTGGTTTGTATATATGTGCTGCCTGCCCCTAGGTGGTCTCAGCTGAATGTGTGTGCAATCTATGGCTCCAAGCACATTGGGCATGCCAGCCAGCTCATAGAAATCTACCCTGACGGCATGCCACTGAGACTCCTGGGTAGGGAAGCAGATTGAGGCCCTGATTTGGGGCTGCAAAACAGCCAACACCTGTGTGTATATTTTAAAGAACAATAAACATGAGATTTTAGGACAGAACTGGCCACCGAGAAATTAAAACAAACAGAAAACAGAAGAGGTAGTTAGGTATACATCACCTGTGTTAAGATTCTGGAATATGAGGGCTGTGAGATTCCTATGACATCCCCAGACACAGCCTGAAAGCTGCCAGTAGCCAGAAAGTGCAACACAGCCAGGAGTTTGTGCAGGCCTGAGACAGAGCGAGAGCGTGCTGTCTCACGGTCTAGGCCCAGTTTGACAAGGTCATACAGATGGAAAAATAAGATTTTACTCACCGGTAAATCTATTTCTCGTAGTCCGTAGTGGATGCTGGGAACTCCGAAAGGACCATGGGGAATAGCGGGCTCCGAAGGAGGCTGGGCACTCTAGAAAGATTTATGATTACCTGGTGTGCACTGGCTCCTCCCACTATGACCCTCCTCCAAGCCTCAGTTAGGACACTGTGCCCGGACGAGCTGACATAATAAGGAAGGATTTTGAATCCCGGGTAAGACTCATACCAGCTACACCAATCACACCGTACAACTCGTGATACTATATCCAGTTTGACAGTATGAAAACAACTGAGCCTCTCAACAGATGGCTCAACAATAACCGTTTAGTTAGCAATAACTATTTACAAGTATTGCAGACAATCCGCACTTGGGATGGGCGCCCAGCATCCACTACGGACTACGAGAAATAGATTTACCGGTGAGTAAAATCTCATTTTCTCTGACGTCCTAGTGGATGCTGGGAACTCCGAAAGGACCATGGGGATTATACCAAAGCTCCCAAACGGGCGGGAGAGTGCGGATGACTCTGCAGCACCGAATGAGAGAACTCAAGGTCCTCCTCAGCCAGGGTATCAAATTTGCAGAATTTTGCAAACGTGTTTGCCCCTGACCAAGTAACAGCTCGGCAAAGTTGTAAAGCCGAGACCCCTCGGGCAGCCGCCCAAGATGAGCCCACCTTCCCTGTGGAATGGGCTTTCACTGATTTAGGATGCGGCAGTCCAGCCGCAGAATGCGCCTGCTGAATCGTGTCACAGATCCAGCGAGCGATAGTCTGCTTAGAAGCAGGAGCACCCAGCCTGTTGGGTGCATACAGGATAAATAGCGAGTCAATTTTCTTGACTCTAGCCGTCCTGGAAACATAATTTTTCAAGGCCCTGACTACGTCCAGTAACTTGGAATCCTCCAAGTCCCTAGTAGCCGCAGGCACCACAATAGGTTGGTTCAAGTGAAAAACTGATACCACCTTAGGGAGAAACTGGGGACGAGTCCTCAATTCTGCCCTATCCATATGGAAAATCAGATAAGGACTTTTATATGACAAAGCCGCCAATTCTGATACACGCCTGGCCGAAGCCAAGGCCAATAACATGACCACTTTCTGCGTGAGATATTTTAGATCCACGGTTTGCAGTGGTTCAAACCAATGTGATTTTAAGAAACTCAACACCACGTTAAGATCCCAAGGTGCCACTGGAGGCACAACCTGGGGCTGAATATGCAGCACTCCTTTTACAATGTCTGAACTTCAGGTACTGAAGCTAATTCTTTCTGGAAGAAAATCGACAGAGCCGAGATCTGTATCTTAATGGAGCCTAATTTTAGGCCCATAGACACTCCTGCTTGTAGGAAATGCAGAAATCGACCTAGTTGAAATTCCTCTGTTGGGGCCTTTTGTGGCCTCACACCAAGCAACATATTTCCGCCATATGCGGTGATAATGTTTTGCAGTTACATCTTTCCTGGCTTGAATCAGCGTAGGAATGACTTCCTCCGGAATGCCCTTTTCCTTTAGGATCCGGCGTTCAACCGCCATGCCATCAAAACGTAGCCGCGGTAAGTCTTGGAACAGACAGGGCCCCTGCTGCAGCAGGTCCTGTCTGAGCAGCAGAGGCCATGGGTCCTCTGATATAATTTCTTGAAGTTCTGGGTACCAGGCTCTTCTTGGCCAATCCGGAACCACGAGTATCGTTCTTACTCCTCGCCTTCTTATTATTCTCAGTACCTTTGGTATGAGAGGCAGAGGGGGGAACACATAAACCGACTGGTACACCCACGGTGTTACCAGAGCGTCCACAGCTATCGCCTGAAGGTCCCTTGACCTGGCGCAATATCTTTTATAGCTTTTTGTTGAGGCGGGACGCCTTCATGTCCACCTGTGGCCTTTCCCAATGGTGTACAATCCTTTGGAAGACTTCTGGATGAAGTCCCCACTCTCTCGGGTGGAAGTCGTGTCTGCTGAGAAGATCTGCTTCCCAGTTGTCCACTCCGGGAATGAACACTGCTGACAGTGCTAACACATGATTTTCCGCCCATCGGAGAATCCTTGTGGCTTCTGCCATCGCCATCCTGCTTCTTGTGCCGCCCTGTTGGTTTACATGGGCGACTGCCGTGATGTTGTCTGATTGGATCAGGACCGGCCGGTTTTGAAGCAGAGGCCTTGCCTGACTCAGGGCATTGTAAATGGCCCTCAGTTCCAGAATATTTATGTAGGGAAGTCACCTGACTTGACCAAAGTCCCTGGAAGCTTCTTCCCTGTGTGACTGCCCCCCAGCCTCAAAGGCTGGCATCCATGGTCACTAGGACCTAGTCCTGTATGTCGAACCTGCGGCCCTCTTGAAGATGGGCACTCTGCAGCCACTACAGTAGAGATACCCTGGTCCTTGGAGACAGGGTTATCAGCCGATGCATCTGAAGATGTGATCCGGACCACTTGTCTAACAGGTCCCCCTGAAAAGTTCTTGCATGGAACCTGCCGAATGGGATTGCTTCGTAGGAAGCTATCATTTTTCCCAGGACTCGCGTGCAATAATGCACCGATAACTGTTTTGGCTTCAGGAGGTCTCTGACTAGAGATGACAGCTCCTTGGCTTTCTCCTCCGGGAGAAACACTTATTTCTGGTCTGTGTCCAGAACCATCCCCAGGAACAGTAGACGTGTCGTAGGAAACAGCTGTGTCTTTGGACTGTTTAGAATCCAACCGTGCTGTTGTAGCACTTTCCAAAATAGTGCTACCCCGACTAGCAACTGCTCCTTGGACCTCGCCCTTATCAGGAGATTGTCCAAGTACGGGATCATTAAAAACTCCCCTTTTTCGAAGGAGTATCATCATTCCGGCCATTACCTTGGTAACACCCTCGGTGCCATGTACAGTCCAAACGGCAGAGTCTGGACTTGGTAATGGTAATCCTGTACCACAAATCTGAGGTACTCCTGGCGAGGATAGTAAATGGGGACATGCAGGTAAGCATCCTTGATGTCCCGGGATACCATGTAATCCCCCTCGTCCAGGCTTGCAATAACCGCCCTGAGCGATTCCATCTTGAACTTGAATTTTTTTATGTATGTGTTCAAGGATTTTAATATTAAAAAGGGTCACACCGAACCATGCGGTTTCGGTACCCCAAACCGTGTGGAATAGTAACCCCGTCCTTGTTGAAGTAGGGGCACCTTAAGTATTACCTGCTGGGAATACAGCTTATTAATTGCCTCTAGCACAGCCTCCCTGCCTGAGGGAGTTGTCGGCAAGGCATATTTGAGGAAACGGCGGGGGGAAGACATCTCGAATTCCAGCTTGTACCCCTGAAATACTACTTGAATGAAACAGGGATCCACCTGTGAGCGAGCCCACTGATCGCTGAAATTTTTGAGACGGCCCCCCACCGTACCTGGCTACACCTGTGGAGCCCCCGCGTCATGCTGTGGACTCAGAGGAAGCGAGAGAAGAATTATGATTCTGGGAACAGGCTGACTGGTGCAGCTTTTTCCCTCTTCCCTTGTCTCTGTACAGAAAGGAAGCGCCTTTGACCCGCTTGCTTTTCTGAAGCCGAAAGGACTGTACCTGATAATACAGTGCTTTCTTAGTCTGTGAGGAAAACTGAGGTAAAAATATTTCTTCCCACCTGTTGCTGTGGATACGAGGTCCCAGAGACCATCCCCAAATAGTTCCTCACCCTTATAAGGCAGAATCTCTATGCGCCTTTTAAAGTCAGCATCACCTGTCCAGTGACAGGTCTCTAATACCCTCCTGACAGAATGGACATTACATTCATTTTGGATGCCAGCCGGCAAAATATCCCTCTGTGCATCCCTCATATATAAGACGACGTCTTTAATATGTTCTCATGTTAGCAAACTAGTATGTTTGACAGGGTCACCGACCACGCTGCAGCAGCACGCTCTGCAGGTTTCAGTCTAGTACCTGAGTGTGTAAATACAGACTTCAGGATAGCCTCCTGCTTTTTATCAACAGGTACCTTCAAAGTGGCCGTTCCTAAAACGGCAGTGCCACCTATTTTGACAACCGTGTGAGCGCCTTATCCACCCTAGGGGATATCTCCCAGCGTAACTTATCCTCTGGCGGGAAAAGGTACGCCATCAGTAACTTTTTAGAAATTACCAGTTTCTTATCAGGGGGAACCCACGCTTTTCACACACTTCATTCATTCATCTGATGGGGGAACAAAACACTGCCTGCTTTTTCTCCCCAAACATAAAAACCCATTTTTAGAGGTTAATGTCAGAAATGTGTAACACATTTTTTATTGCCGGGATCAAGTCACGGATGTTCCTAGTGGATTGTGTATATGTCTCAACCTTGTCGACACTGGAGTCAGACTCCGTGTCGACATCTGTGTCTGCCATCTGAATGAGCGGGCGTTTTTGAGCCCCTGATGGCCTTTGAGACGCCTGGGCAGGCGCGGGCTAAGAAGCCGGCTGTCCCACAGCTGTTACGTCATCCACCCTTTTATGTAAGGAGTTGACACTGTCGGTTAATACCTTTCACCTAACCATCCACTCTGGTGTCGGCCCCACAGGGGGCGACATCACATTTATCGGCATCTGCTCCGTCACTATATAAGCCTCCTCCTCAAACATGTCGACACAGCTGTACCGACACACCGCACACACACAGGGAATGCTCTGACTGAGGACAGGACCCCACAAAGCCCTTTGGGGAGACAGAGAGAGAGTATGCCAGCACACACCAGAGCGCTATATAATGTGGGGATTAACACTATAACTGAGTGAATTTTCCCCCATAGCTGCTTGTATATACAATATTGCGCCTAAATTTAGTGCCCCCCCTCTCTTTTTAACCCTTTGAGCCTGAAAACTACAGGGGAGAGCCTGGGGAGCTTTCTTCCAGCTGCACTGTGAAGAGAAAATGGCGCCAGTGTGTCTGAGGGAGATAGCTCCGCCCCTTTTCCGCGGCCTATTCTCCCGCTTTTTTCTGGATTCTGGCAGGGGTATTTACCACATATATAGCCTCTGGGGCTATATATTGTGGTATTTTTGCCAGCCAAGGTGTTTTTATTGCTGCTCAGGGCGCCCCCCCCAAGCGCCCTGCACCCTCAGTGACCGGAGTGTGAAGTGTGTATGAGGAGCAATGGCGCACAGCTGCAGTGCTGTGCGCTACCTTGGTGAAGACTGATGTCTTCTGCCGCCGATTTTCCGGACCTCTTCTTGCTTCTGGCTCTGTAAGGGGGACGGCGGCGCGGCTCCGGGACCGAACACCAAGGACTGGGCCTGCGGTCGATCCCTCTGGAGCTAATGGTGTCCAGTAGCCTAAGTAGCCCAATCCGGCTGCAAGCAGGCGAGTTCGCTTCTTCTCCCCTTAGTCCCTCGCTGCAGTGAGCCTGTTGCCAGCAGGTCTCACTGAAAATAAAAAACCTAAATCTATACTTTCTTTCTAAGGGCTCAGGAGAGCCCCTAGTGTGCATCCAACCTCGGCCGGGCACAAGATCTAACTGAGGCTTGGAGGAGGGTCATAGTGGGAGGAGCCAGTGCACACCAGGTAGTCATAAATCTTTCTAGAGTGCCCAGCCTCCTTCGGAGCCCGCTATTCCCCATGGTCCTTTCGGAGTTCCCAGCATCCACTAGGACGTCAGAGAAATGTTGTTACGATTTAGACGGAACATCTGTATGACCTTATCATCGGACAATGCGTTCAAGTTTAAACGCCCCCTAAAAAAACGAGGCCGGCGCAGCCTCCGCGGAACCTGTACAACCTGCTGACCATGTTCAGTTTCTTGGCCCTGGTTACTTACAGGCTGATGTCGAAGTCTGAGCAATCCCACAGCACACAAAAGATCACTGGCCACAGTCCTGCTGCCATTTCTGAGTGTAGGTGTATTGAAATGGGCCTAACATCCTTTTATAGGCATCCTAATTCAGGTGTGAGTGATTTTTTATTTGCAACACATGTAAACACGACTGAAAAAAGCAGGTCTATTTTTTTGCCGCTTTTTTTAACGAATCGCAAAAAAATACGACCGCATTTGAACACTCAGAGACTAACACCCAAATACGAATGAATAGTGAATTCCCGTATTCTATGTAATAACAGACGCGTTTGACCGATGGTCTATTCATTCGTATTTGTGAACGTTGTCATTCAAACCATTACGAATAGTCCAAACACTGCCGAGATTTGTGCTTAGTGAATTCCCGGATTGGGACTTAGAAAAAAAAACACAAATCGGACAAACTCGGATTCTTAGTAAATACTGGCCCAGGACACTGGATCAGGTGAGTATAATTTTATTCACAGGTACCCCGGATCGTCGGCGACATTGGAGACGTGGCAGTCGGCGGGTCAACATAGGTAAGTATGTGTGTGTCGGCAGGTGTGAAATGAAGTTTTACTTTCACGGTGTGTGTCTCCTGTTTTTATTTGGGTATTTTTTTCCCAGTAGAACTACAGGTACCAGCGGGCCGTTTTTCTCCCGCATGCTGGTACTTGTGATTCTCCAAGTACCAGCTTGCGGGGGAGGCTTGCTGGGACTTGTAGTACTACTGGAAAAAACAATATTCTTTCATTTTTCAAAAGGCTATCAGCCCCCCATCCGCAGCCGTTGGATGGGGGGGGACAGCCTCGGGCTTCACCCCTGGCCCTTGGGTGGCTGGGGGGGGACCCCTTGATTGAAGGTGTGCCCACTCCTCCAGGGTACCCCGGCCAGGGGTGACTAGTTGCGTATTTAATGCCACGGCCGCAGGGCGCTGTATAAAAGTGACCCCCGGCTGTGGCATTATCTACCCAGCTAGTGGAGCCCGATGCTGGTGTAAAAAATACGGGGGACCCCTACTCTTTGTCCCCCGTATTTTTTGCACCAGCACCAGGAGCAGAGCCCGGTGCTGGTTTTAAAAATACGGGGGATCCCCTGTCAGTTTTTCCCCCGGATTTTTAGAACCAGGACCGGCTCGAAGAGCCCGAGGCTGGTTATGCTTTCGAGGGGGGCACCCCACGCATTTTTTTTCTGTTTTTTTACTGTTTTTTAAACATTTTTAAAAATCTAATCAAAATCCATCAAATCGGCCGTTTTTCGACAGCGGGACTGTCGAATCCGTTTTTTATTGAATATGTTGAATTCCGGCACCCACCTGCCGGAATTCGACGGTCGAATTGTGTCGAATTAAAAAACGGGCGAAAAGACTCTACCTTAGTTTCCAAACTTTCAAGCGTTCCCTGGAAACTCACCTCTTCAGACAAGCTTATCACATTCCAGAACAGCTCACTCAACCTTCATTAGCTTTCCTATCCAATTACATCCCCACTGTACAGTCAACACAAATCCTCCACATATTTTCTCTTTCTTCACTTTCCCTTCCTTCTGACCCTGGTTCATCATTGCTGTGATGTGATATCATGCAGCCCACCTAGAACCTTTGCAATCCGGTGGACTAGATAGCACCCATCATTGTGTATCAATGCCTATTTCTCTATAGATTTTACGCTTGCGAGCAGGGTCTTCCTACCTCTATGACTGTTTGTTATTACTCAGTTTTGTTTTATCATTGTGTCCAATTGTAAAGCGCAACAGAATTTGTTGCGCTATATAAGAAACTGTTAATAAATAATAACAATCTGCCCCTGAATGCACTCTATGTTATACAGATTCCTTTTCTTTTCTTTATTTAAGTAGCTTTTCTAAGTCTACTGAAAGTTTAATAACGACAGCAAGTGTTGTAATTGTTTAGTATACATTTGGCAATTAAATGCAAAGATAGTTGTGTTATGCAATGTTGTGTTTACAAGATAACCTTTTCGCCAGTTCTTCAGTTCTGAATTATTTCCATTCAAACATTGCTGTACATTATTTAGCATCAGTTTTAAGAAAACATGAGGGATAACACTAATTCCAAATAATTCAAATTATGCAGAATATGCAAATGCGGATCCTGAATAACTTAGTTGGCTCCCTTTATGATCAAAAGACAAGCATGTTTTCATTTATGTGCCTAATGACTATTATTTATGTTTAGGTAACAAAATTGTAGCTTGCTAGTATTTTTGAGTAAAACTTTGGCCGGTATCCAATTACCTGCGGTCATTTACAGCAGGTAATTGTATCGCTGGGGTCTATCCTATTGTCCCCGAAAAGCCGGCTTATCAGGGATTTTGTTTCACCTGCCTCAGATCCCCGATAAGCGCCGGGACGTGAATGCGAAAACACACAGGTTTCACTGAACCTGTGTGTTTCTGCGTAAGAATGGATTTTTTGGGGGGTGTCCTAATAGGACTGTCCGAAAAAAAAAATTATCTGCGAAACTTCAGGGAAAATCGCCAAAAATTAAAGTGGACATATACTGCTCCACCTGAGCATTGTTGCTTACTGTGATCTACTTTTTGACAAAAATGCTGGTACATTTCGGTGCTTGTTTATGAATTATGTACTACTCAAAGTGGTTCTATATAAGTGTACACAACACACTTTATTTGAAAATGCATGAAACCATAGGAATCATTGTGCCTCATAACCAATGCAGGGAGATGGCACTGATGATCCCATTTGAATATATAAATCTCTGATTTATTTTTTTCCCCCAAGTATAGAACAGCTACATAATGTGGGTGTAAAGCTTGAATGGCCGATATTTCGTGAGCCTGTCTGCGAGTGTGTACTCCCAATATGTCTTTGAACGGTATCGTTCACAGACATTGCGTTGGCCCTGCAGCATAGCTGCTTTAACTTTGTACACTGGATTATTATAATTGCACAAATATAAAGAAAAAGAAGAGAACAAAAAGAAAGACAACTACAATTGTACATCTTGATAAGTCCTGACTTATCGGCATCCTGTTAAAACCAATCTTTTCCTCTTGCATAAATGCAAGCCCACAGTGTGTTCTCAACATCTCCTATATAATAGCCCAGATCTGTGACTTTGTGATTCATTTGCTAACGCTGGGCGGAGTCACAACAGTGGGCGGAGTTAGTCAAATGAGTCACAGATCTGGCCAAATCTACAGGAGACTAGGAGCAGAAGCAGATAGTATGGGCATGGCACAGGCAGGGGTGCATACCTCCCAGCTTTCTGCAGGAGCTTTCTTCAGACAGAAGGAGGGACACACACTCGGCGAAAAGGGGGCGTGGCTTCACGGGAGGGCCCCGTTTTCGTCAATGAGGGGGCATGCCCAGCGCTCCGTGAGCTGCTGGCATGCCCCCAGGGGCTGATTATGAGTCCGGGGGGGCCAGGGCACTTGAGACAGGGGAGCCCTATCTCATTGCTGTGCCTGCTGTGGGTTTGGGGCGTGGCCTAATCGCGGACACGAGGCCACGCCCCCTTACGCAAATTCCGTTTTTTTGTTTTGTTTTTTTGTGTGGAATTTTGGCCCCTCAGCTAGGGGTAAATCCAGAAGAGGTGGCCGCTCCCACCTACACACCCGCACAGGCAGAAGAAAGCAGGGAGACTGCTGCCTCCCTGCAACACCACAGACCTGCCAACATGCAGCAGCGTGTGCTGACAGTAGCACAATGCTGCCGTTGTTGCTGGCAGGACGGGGGGGGGGGGGGGGCTTCTGAGCTGGGACAGAGCTACTCGAGCTGGGGGGCCCCCTAAAACTGTGGGGCCAACGGTACGTGCCCCCCCTTAATCCGGCTCTGCTGCTGGAACCCCCCCTTAATCCATACCCCCTGATGCCCCCTCTCCCTCTGTCTCCACTATTCACCGCTGCTCTGCTAAGCAGAACAGCGAGTACAGGAGCTTTCCAACTGCCCTGTCCCGCAGGTGGGACAGCGGGACAGACCCAAAAAAATGGGACTGTCCCGCGAAAATCGGGACATTTGGGAGGTATGGGGGTGTGTGAGGGGGTATGCCGTACAGACAGACGGGCACAGGCTCACTGTGTGCTTGAACCCCCCCCTCTCTGGCGCGGAGGAGCGTCACTTTCTGGCACGCCGCTGTGCAGGTTCCGTACTGCCTCTGTTATCTCCAGCCCCTCTCTGGCGCGGAGGAGCATCACTTTCTGGCACGCCGCTGTGCAGGTTCCGTACTGCCTCTGTTATCTCCAGCCCCTGCAACCCCACCGCTAGCTGCAGTGCTGCCACCCACAGTGAGGTGCGCCCAGCTCCTTCACACACTTTAGCCGGCGGGTAATGCTGCAGAAGTCCGAGCTGCTTGCAGGCTCCGACCCCCTCCTCCCTCCAGCCGCAGCATCTCCTGGGGGCTAACCAGTCACTCCCAGTCTCCCCTTACCACAGTGCCCGCCAGCTGCGCGAGGTCTGCGGTGTGTGACTGAGGAGGGGGGGAGGGATGCGGACGGGCAGAGGAAGCAGGACTCCAGCCTAAGAGAGTCAGCCATGCCAAGTCTCCACCAGCAGCAGATCCCAACAGGTTGGAGTGGAACAGCAGCAGCCAGCAGCAGTGACTCCGGTAAGACACATCTGTCTGTCACCACTGTTTTGTCCCTAATACCAATCTCTCCCGTGCCCTGTGTTCTATCATGTCCCTGTCACCCCTGCTACCCTTATCCTGGCCCTTTCACCCTTATCCTGGCCCTGTCACCCTTATCCTGGCCCTTTCACCCTTATCCTGGCCCTTTCACCCTTATGCTGGCCCTGTCACCCTTATGCTGGCCCTGTTACCCTTATGCTGGCCCTGTTACCCCTATCCTGGCCCTGTTACCCCTGTGCTTGCCCTGTCAACCCTATACTGGCCCTGTCACCCCTGTCCTGTTCCTGCCACCCCTACCCTGGCCTGTCACCCCTATCCTGTCCCTGTCATTTCTGTCCTGGCCCCGTCGCCCCTGTCCTGGCCCTGTCACCCCTTTTCTGACCCTGTCACCCCTGTCCTGGCCCCGTCAACCCTGTTCTGACCCTGTCACCCCTGTCCTGGCCCTGTTACTGCATACCCTCCAACTACCTTTTTGGCAGGTACAGTACCCGCAGCGCCTCCAGACCTCTCCCCAATGCACCACACCTCCGCACCTTCCCCTCCACCCCTCCCCCACACGCTGTGCCTCCAGACCCCCAACACCACCCGCGGCTCCCACTCCTCCGCCCCTTCACCACCCACAGCACCTCCAGGCCCCCTCCACTATCCACCCCCTTTATATGTCTCCCCCCACACCTGCCCCCCTCCACCCGCAGCATCTGCAGACATCCTCCTCCATCCGCGGTCCCCCCCTCACCAACCCCTCCCCCACCAAGGGCACCACCGCACCTGCCCCTCCACCACCAGCAGCACCTCCGGACCTCCTTCCCTATGCGCCGCACCACCCGTACCTGCCCCTCCCCTACCCATGGCGCCTGCGGACCCCTACCCCACCCCCGGCACTCCCGCCCCTTCCCATCCCACAGCACCTCCGGAACCCTTCACCCATCCACAACATCCCCACACCTGCCCCTCTCCCACCCATGGCACCCCTGCCCCTCCCCCACCTGCAGTGCCTCCGGACCCCTCCCCAATCTGCATCCCCCACTACTCTGCCCCTCCCCCACCCGCAGCACCTCCCGACTCTTCCCCATCCGGGCCCCACCCCCACTTCTGCCCCCCCTCCACCTGCAGCATCTACAGACACCATCCGCAGTCCCCCCCGCACCCGCTACATTCTGTACATCGTGCCCTGCAGGTGCTGTTCACGCCGTCGCAAGGGGCTGCGCCTCCTTCACCATCGCACGCCCTTTCATTGTGCAATATTTAACCACTAACAAAGGAATGCAGGTAATACTTTATATAATACAAATATTGAACCCCAGAAAGGCATGCAAGGGTTAAGGGGGCGTAGCCCCTTGCGACGGTGTGAAGAGCGCCCATAGGGCGCGATGAAGCACCTAGTTATTTCTATAGTAATGTATTGTACAGGGATGCAGTCAATTTGACCGGCTGTTGGGATCCCGGCGTCCAGGAGCCTGACGCCGGAATCCCAACAACAGTGGAAATGCTGGCAGTCGGAATCCCAACCGCAACCCCGAATTCACACTCGGGTGGTGGTCCACGGAAGGAAGGAAGGAAGGAAGGAAGGAAATAAGGATGGAAATATAATAGTGTGGCAACCAAAGATCGCCACCGGGCCCAATGCGTGGCCAGCGCAGCGAACCTGCGAGGTGACTCGATGCACTCGCCAGCAATACATACTGAATCCATTGTACAAGCCCCTATTTAAGTGTATCGTGAAAAAGGATGGCAGAGTTACTGGTGTACTTGGTGGACCTCATCATTTCTTATGCACTTCTGGCACTCTACAGTTTCTAGAGTGCAGGTTTTATACTCTATTCTTTTATATGATGGTCTGTCCCTTTACATATCAATTAACTTTCTACTTATTGGTAATAATAGATTGAGAAAAACCTGGATTGCATGCATTAAAAGACAAAATAGGTTTTAAAAAGTTAAAACCTCAGTTTAAAGTACAAGCAATGAAAATAAGAATTTACTTACCGATAATTCTATTTCTCGTAGTCCGTAGTGGATGCTGGGGACTCCGTCAGGACCATGGGGAATAGCGGCTCCGCAGGAGACAGGGCACAAAAATAAAGCTTTAGGATTAGGTGGTGTGTACTGGCTCCTCCCCCTATGACCCTCCTCCAAGCCTCAGTTAGGACACTGTGCCCGGACGAGCGTACACAATAAGGAAGGATATTGAACCCCGGGTAAGACTCATACCAGCCACACCAATCACACCGTATAACTTGTGATCTGAACCCAGTTAACAGTATGACAAACGTAGGAGCCTCTGAACAGACGGCTCACAACAATATAACAACCCGATTTTTTTGTAACAATAACTATGTACAAGTATTGCAGACAATCCGCACTTGGGATGGGCGCCCAGCATCCACTACGGACTACGAGAAATAGAATTATCGGTAAGTAAATTCTTATTTTCTCTAACGTCCTAAGTGGATGCTGGGGACTCCGTCAGGACCATGGGGATTATACCAAAGCTCCCAAACGGGCGGGAGAGTGCGGATGACTCTGCAGCACCGAATGAGAGAACTCAAGGTCCTCCTCAGCCAGGGTATCAAATTTGTAGAATTTTGCAAACGTGTTTGCCCCTGACCAAGTAGCAGCTCGGCAGAGTTGTAATGCCGAGACTCCCCGGGCAGCCGCCCAGGATGAGCCCACTTTCCTTGTGGAATGGGCCTTGACAGATTTAGGTTGTGGCAAGCCTGCCACAGAATGTGCAAGTTGAATTGTGCTACAAATCCAACGAGCAATCGTCTGCTTAGAAGCAGGAGCACCCATCTTGTTGGGTGCATACAATATAAGCAGTGAGTCAGACTTTCTGACTCCCGCCGTTCTTGAAATATATATTTTCAATGCCCGGACCACGTCCAACAACTTGGAATCCTCCAACTCGTTGGTAGCCGCAGGCACCACAATAGGCTGGTTCAGGTGAAACGCTGACACCACCTTAGGCAGAAAATGAGGACGCGTCCGCAGTTCTGCCCTGTCCGTATGGAAAATCAGATATGGGCTCTTATATGATAAAGCCGCCAATTCTGATACTCTCCTGGCTGAAGCCAGGGCCAGTAGCATGGTTACTTTCCATGTAAGATACTTCAGCTCCACCGATTTGAGCGGCTCAAACCAATGGGATTTGAGAAAATCCAAGACTACATTAAGATCCCACGGTGCCACTGGGGGCACAACCGGGGGCTGTATATGTAGTACTCCTTTTACAAAAGTCTGGACTTCAGGAACTGAAGCCAATTCTTTCTGGAAGAAAATCGACAGGGCCGAAATTTGAACCTTAATGGACCCCAATTTGAGGCCCATAGACAATCCTGTTTGCAGGAAATGTAGGAATCGACCCAGTTGAAATTCCTCTGTGGGGGCCTTTCTGGCCTCACACCACGCAACATATTTTCTCCAAATGCGGTGATAATGTTGTGCAGTCACCTCCTTCCTGGCTTTTACCAGTGTAGGAATGACCTCTTCCGGAATGCCTTTTTCCTTTAGAATTCGGCGTTCAACCGCCATGCCGTCAAACGCAGCCGCGGTAAGTCTTGGAATAGACACGGTCCCTGCTGAAGCAGGTCCCGTCTTAGAGGTAGAGGCCACGGATCCTCCGTGATCATCTCTTGAAGTTCCGGGTACCAAGTTCTTCTTGGCCAATCCGGAGCCACTAGTATCGTTCTTACTCCCTTTTGCCGTATAATTCTCAGTACTTTTGGTATGAGTGGCAGAGGAGGGAACACATACACTGACTGGAACACCCACGGTGTTACCAGAGCGTCCACAGCTATTGCCTGAGGGTCTCTTGACCTGGCGCAATACCTGTCCAGTTTTTTGTTGAGGCGGGACGCCATCATATCCACCATTGGTTTTTCCCAACGGTTCACAATCATGTGGAAGACTTCTGGATGAAGTCCCCACTCTCCCGGGTGTAGATCGTGTCTGCTGAGGAAGTCTGCTTCCCAGTTGTCCACTCCCGGAATGAATACTGCTGACAGTGCTATCACATGATCTTCCGCCCAGCGAAGAATCCTTGCAGCTTCTGCCATTGCTGTCCTGCTTCTTGTGCCGCCCTGTCTGTTTACGTGGGCGACTGCCGTGATGTTGTCCGACTGGATCAACACCGGCTGACCCTGAAGCAGGGGTTTTGCCAGACTTAGAGCATTGTAAATCGCTCTTAGCTCCAGTATATTTATGTGAAGAGACATCTCCAGGCTTGACCATACTCCCTGGAAGTTTCTTCCTTGTGTGACCGCTCCCCAGCCTCTTAGACTGGCATCCGTGGTCACCAGGACCCAGTCCTGTATGCCGAATCTGCGGCCCTCTAACAGATGAGCACTCTGCAACCACCACAGAAGAGACACCCTTGTCCGTGGCGATAAGGTTATCCGCTGATACATCTGCAGATGCGATCCGGACCATTTGTCCAGCAGATCCCACTGAAAAGTTTGTGCGTGGAATCTGCCGAATGGAATCGCTTCGTAAGAAGCCACCATCTTTCCCAGGACTCTTGTGCATTGATGCACAGACACTGTCCCTGGTTTTAGGAGGTTCCTGACAAGTTCGGATAACTCCCTGGCTTTCTCCTCCGGAAGAAACACCTTTTTCTGAACCGTGTCCAGAATCATTCCCAGGAACAGCAGACGTGTTGTCGGGGTCAACTGAGATTTTGGAAAATTCAGAATCCACCCGTGTTGTTGCAGCACTACTTGGGTTAGTGCTACTCCGTCCTCCAGCTGTTCTCTGGACCTTGCCCTTATCAGGAGATCGTCCAAGTAAGGGATAATTAATACGCCTCTTCTTCGCAGAAGAATCATCATTTCGGCCATTACCTTGGTAAAGACCCGAGGTGCCGTGGACAATCCAAACGGCAGCGTCTGAAACTGATAATGACAGTTTTGCACCACGAACCTGAGGTACCCTTGATGTGAAGGGCAAATTGGGACATGCAGGTAAGCATCCTTTATGTCCAGGGACACCATAAAGTCCCCTTCTTCCAGATTCGCTATCACTGCTCTGAGTGACTCCATCTTGAACTTGAATTTTTGTATGTACAGGTTCAAAGATTTCAGATTTAGAATAGGTCTTACCGAGCCGTCCGGCTTCGGTACCACAAATAGCGTGGAGTAATACCCCTTTCCCTGTTGTAGGAGGGGTACCTTGACTATCACCTGCTGAGCAAACAGCTTGTGAATGGCTTCCAATACCGTCGCCCTGTCTGAGGGAGACGTTGGCAAAGCAGACTTTAGGAACCGGCGAGGGGGAGACTTCTCGAATTCCAACCTGTAACCCTGAGATACTACCTGCAGAATCCAGGGGTCCACCTGTGAGCAAGCCCACTGTGCGCTGAAATTCTTGAGTCGACCCCCCACCGTTCCTGAGTCCGCTTGTAAGGCCCCAGCGTCATGCTGAGGGCTTTGCAGAACCCTGGGAGGGCTTCTGTTCCTGGGCAGGGGCTGCTTGCTGCCCTCTCTTACCCCTTCCTCTGCCCCGAGGCAGATATGACTGTCCTTTTGTCCGCTTGTTCTTATAGGAACGAAAGGACTGCGGCTGAAAAGACGGTGTCTTTTTCTGTTGGGAGGGGGTCTGAGGTAAAAAAGTGGATTTTCCGGCAGTTGCCGTGGCCACCAGATCCGATAGACCGACGCCAAATAATTCCTCCCCTTTATACGGCAATACTTCCATATGTCGTTTGGAATCCGCATCACCTGACCACTGTCGCGTCCATAAACTCCTTCTGGCAGATATGGACATCGCATTTACTCTCGATGCCAGAGTGCAAATATCTCTCTGCGCATCTCGCATATAAAGGAAAGCATCCTTTAATTGCTCTATAGTCAATAAAATACTGTCCCTATCCAGGGTATCAATATTTTCAGTCAGGGAATCCAACCAGACGACCCCAGCACTGCACATCCAGGCTGAGGCGATGGCCGGTCGCAGTATAACACCAGTATGTGTGTATATACTTTTTAGGGTAGTTTCCAGTCTCCTATCCGCTGGATCCTTGAGGGCGGCCGTATCAGGAGACGGGAACGCCACTTGTTTTGATAAGCGTGTGAGCGCCTTATCCACCCTAGGGGGTGTTTCCCAGCGCGCCCTAACCTCTGGCGGGAAAGGGTATAATGCTAATAACTTTTTTGAAATTAGCATTTTTCTATCTGGGTTAACCCACGCTTCATCACATACATCATTTAATTCCTCTGATTCAGGAAAAACTACAGGTAGTTTTTTCACCCCCCACATAATACCCCTTTTTGTGGTACTTGCAGCATCAGAGATATGCAAAGCCTCCTTCATTGCCGTGATCATATAACGTGTGGCCCTACTTGAAAATACGTTTGTTTCATCACCGTCGACACTAGATTCAGTGTCTGTGTCTGGGTCTGTGTCGACCGACTGAGGTAAAGGGCGCTTTACAGCCCCTGACGGTGTCTGAGACGCCTGGGCAGGTACTAACTGGTTTGCCGGCCGTCTCATGTCGTCAACTGATTTCTGTAATGTGCCGACATTATCACGTAATTCCATAAACAAAGCCATCCATTCCGGTGTCGACTCCCTGGGGGGTGACATCACCATTATCGGCAATTGCTCTGCCTCCACGCCAACATCGTCCTCATACATGTCGACACACACGTACCGACACACAGCAGACACACAGGGAATGCTCTTATCGAAGACAGGACCCCACTAGCCCTTTGGGGAGACAGAGGGAGAGTTTGCCAGCACACACCCAAGCGCTATAATATATATGGGAACAACCTTATATAAGTGTTGTTCCTTATAGCAGCTTAAATATATCCAATATATCGCCAAAAAATGCCCCCCCTCTCTGTTTTACCCTGTTTCTGTAGTGCAGTGCAGGGGAGAGTCCTGAGAGCCTTCCTCACAGCGGAGCTGAGCAGGAAAATGGCGCTGTGTGCTGAGGAGAATAAGCCCCGCCCCCTATTTCGGCGGGCTTTCCTCCCGTAGATTTAGATATCTGGCATGGGTTAAATACATACATATAGCCTTAATGGCTATATGTGATGTATTCTTTTGCCTTAAGGTATTAAAATATTGCTGCCCAGGGCGCCCCCAGCAGCGCCCTGCACCCTCCGTGACCGCTTGGTGTGAAGTGTGTGACAACAATGGCGCACAGCTGCAGTGCTGTGCGCTACCTTCATGAAGACTGAAGAGCCTTCTGCCGCCTGTTTCCGGACCTTCAATCTTCAGCATCTGTAAGGGTGGTCGGCAGCGCGGCTCCGGGACGAACCCCAGGGTGAGACCTGTGTTCCGACTCCCTCTGGAGCTAATGGTGTCCAGTAGCCTAAGAATCCAATCCATCCTGCACGCAGGTGAGTTGAAATTCTCTCCCCTAAGTCCCTCGATGCAGTGAGCCTGTTGCCAGCAGGACTCACTGAAAATAAAAAACCTAAAAAACTTTTTCTAAGCAGCTCTTTAAGAGAGCCACCTAGATTGCACCCTGCTCGGACGGGCACAAAAATCTAACTGAGGCTTGGAGGAGGGTCATAGGGGGAGGAGCCAGTACACACCACCTAATCCTAAAGCTTTATTTTTGTGCCCTGTCTCCTGCGGAGCCGCTATTCCCCATGGTCCTGACGGAGTCTCCAGCATCCACTTAGGACGTTAGAGAAAGTATATGTTTTAATGAAAACCTATGTTCACACATAGGAAACAAATGAAATCAGCCAACAGACTTTACACTGATGTATTAATCTGAGGAGGATATTTAACTAGTGTGTTAGGATAAACTTTGGTCATCCATTACCAAATGACCGTTTACACCACGTTGACTCCCTATAATAAACAACCCTACAACCTGTTCCCACAGCATCATGCATATGCACAGCGTACTTAGCAGATATCATTGAGGCCATTCAAGCGCAAGAGCATTTAACCTTTTGGGCTCTAAGGACAAGTAATGTGTTTGGAAGTGCAGTGACCCTGTGTGGTTCTGGAAGTGTTAAATCACACTTTTTAAAATAATACTAAACATACAGGGAAACTGAGCACGTCACCTGAAGTACACTGTACCATCTTCAATATAAAGTCTAGAAGTGCTTTTTACTTTGAGAAATTATTTCTTAAACTTTATAATCCATAACATTTATCATTAATGCTTGCAGATACTGATATTTACATACTGTAATCTCCTTAGGGCAGTCATAGCTTATTTAAAATATCACATTTTTTTTTAAATGATTTCCCAGGTGCATTATGAATTCCCGCAATGGATTTGTGTATTTCTAAATCTTCAGTGCTTCATAAAAGAAACACCACGTATGTAATAGACTGAAGTAGGCATTTTAAATTAAGAAACGTACAATATATCTCTAAGGGGGTCATTCCGAGTTGATCGCTAGCTGCATCTGTTCGCAGCGCAGCGATCAGGCTAAAAAATGGCAGTTCTGCACATGCATATGCAGCGCAATGCGCACACGCGTCATACAGGCACAACGAACGATGCAGTTTTGCACAGGGTCTAGTGATGCTTTTCAGTCGCACAGGCAGCCGCAGAGTCATTGACATGAAGTGGGCGTTTCTGGGTGTCAACTGACCGTTTTCAGGTAGTGTTCGGAGAAACGCAGACGTGCCAGGTTAAACGCAGGCGTGGCTCGGCGAACGCTGGGCGGGTTTGTGACGTCAAAACAGGAACTGAACAGTCTGAAGTAATTGCAAGCGCTGAGTAGGTTTTGAGCTATGAAACTGCACAAAAAAAACTTTGTAGCCGCTCTGCGATCCTTTCGTTCGCACTTCTGCTAAGCTAAAATACACTACCAGTGGGCGGCGGCATAGCGTTTGCACGGCTACTAAAAACTGCTAGCGAGCGATCAACTCGGAATGACCATCAGAGTCACTCTTTTTTTTTTTTCTGGCATAACTAATTCAATATCTTAAAGGATGAAATAAATGCAAGCTGACCAGGTACACAAAGCGTAAAGTGAAGCATTGCAGTCAAGGTGTATGTATAATGCAGCAGTAGTTACTGTAGGTGACTGGCTGTCTGGTAAGTGGGTCAAAGCACATCACTAAAATCCACCTTTCGCCCTGCTTTATTTATTACAGAATGTGAAGTTAGTCACGAACCTCTACACCTTTGGTGTTTGTAAGCACTGTAGTTAGTGGCAGCTTCCTGCTAATTATTACACCAAATCTGCTTCATTAACAGGCCTGTGGCTGTGAGAAGGGCATGTCGCTGAAGCTTTAAATGCCTTTCAGAATGGAAATGAATACATTAGCTTGTGGCCTTTGCCCAATAAAACAAACTTCCTGACGTGAAAGAAACAGAAAAGGACAAAGAGGTAGATACAACGGCCATGTAATTCTCGGCTGTACTGTAGGTATGTAAGGACACCTAGAGGTTTATTTAAGATTACATACAATCCAGATATAAAGCATACTGACAGGATAATTAGATTCTGACAATATGAACACTAGTGTATATGTGTGTGCGTGCTTGTATGTTAGGGAATGCAAACTGCAAACTCCAATAGGGCAGAGATTAATATGAATAATTTATATTCTCTATAGAGCAATTCAGAACTTGGGTGTGTACTATATAAATATACTGTTCACACATATAAAACAAACAAGGGATTAACTGTTTGCAAGATAACAACAGCGAAGGAACATTAGTGGTCTTATAGGATCGATTACAATTTCATTGCAAAGTGTAATACAAATATCTATCTATCTATCTATCTATCTATCTATCTATCTATCTATCTATCTATCCCTGTACAGACTCATCAAAACACGAGAGCTGCGCATTATGCTTTTGTAAAACCATATCACATTCATTAATTAGACCACTACAATGACGTGTATATATAGCCATAGCCCATTGGGCTAGTTAAGTTACTGACAAGACATCACCACTGACTCACACATAGGGGGTAATTCAGAGTTGATCGTAGATCTGCTAAATTTAGCACATCTACTCTGACATGCTGGGGGACGCCCAGCACATGGCTAGTACACCCCGCATGTCAGCCCCCCCCCCCCACACACCTCCCCCCCCCGCACAGGTACACACACACACGCATAGCGGCAATGCTTTTCTACCTGGTGAGCAGCTCCTGCGCTCTGGCAGGGAGCTACTGGCTGCATCCCGGGTTGCAGCGTCTATGTGTGACATCACGCAGCCGCCGCGGTCCGTCCATCCGACGGTCCGGACATGCCTCCGTTGTCTGGGCAGCGCCCTGCCAATGGCTTTCTAATGCCATTGACACGCCCCCTCCTGCCCCGCGACCGCCTCTGTCAATCAGGCAGAGGTGATCACAGTCCAGAGATGCTCATAGCATCTCACTGGGCTCCAGGGGTGCGCACTCGCAGTGCGACCGCTGCACGTGCGCACTCCACAAAAAGATTCAGACTGCAGCGATCCAGTCTGAATTAGCCCCATGAACCACAATAGATAGTTATGGGCACAAGCTGCCCTTCATCATTAACAAAACGGTTCTTCAAAAGGTAGAATTATTACAATGTGGAAAAGTTCAGCCCTTGATTTCTTGACTTCTGGTGTAATAAGTAGGTGGAAGGCACATATGACAGTTTGATAAGTGAGCAGAGTAGTAGATGAACAAGACCATAATGGAGTAAGCACATGTGGGGGCTTTTAGTGTGACATGATGTACATGAGAGAAAAGAGCTGAAATAAAAGTAAACCATGGCAATTAATGGTTTAGAAAATATATCATTAACATTTTCACAATGTTGACTGTCACAATGTCGACACTGCTATTTTGGGATAAACTTACTGTACCCTAACCATAACACTATTTGCAGCCAAATGCTAGCTCTATTTGCATATGTTGACATTGTGAATGTCAATATAATGTCTCAGTGCCGACACTGCCTGTTAACATTTTGACCAGTATTTAGGGTATCATGACTTTATCCAAAACCAGTGTACGTGGCATAATAGCCATGTAAAAACCTGCCGCTAAAATTAGATTACAATGTATAATGCCTGCAGAATGTGCAATAGACACATAGGGGTATATTCAATTGATGTCGAAAGCTGCCGTCTGTCGAAAAGACGCAGTTTTCGACTTTTTTTAGGTCGGAAGGGGTTCCAACCTATTCAATATTTTTGACAAGTTGAGGAATTCGACTTGTCGAAAAGCACATGGATCGGCTGTATAGCTGCCGATCCACGTGCTTGTGTCGAAAACGAGGCCAAAACCGACAGGTTTTGGCCCTCTTTTCGACCATCTCAGTCCGACATAAAAAAGTGTCGGACTGAGATGTGGGAACCAGAGTAGGAGAGGGGGAGGAGCCGCAAGGAGACGGGGGACATCCGCGGGCATATAGGGGAGATCAGCGCTACAGCACAGCGCTGCAGCGGGATGTCACACAGCCGCACCGCTCACGCCAGCGTCCACCCCGCTCCAGAAAGTGAGGTCATGCTTGCTGGAGCCGGGTGGACACTGCCGTCAGGTCGGGCGGCTGTGTGACATCCTCCTGCAGCGCTGATCTCCTCTGTCTGCCGGCGGCTGTCCCCCGCTGGTCTCCCCACGGCTCCCCCCTCTCCTCCTCCTCTGGGTCCCTCATCTCAATTCGATTTGAAAAAGTTGAATTGAGATGAGATTGAATAGGGATTGTCGGATCCATTCCGACAAATGCATGTCGGAATGGGTCCAACGCTAATTGAATATAGCCCATAGCATTTATTATATACTAGCTGGAGTACCCGGTGTTGGCTGGGATTTTAAGAATGTCTGTTTACAAAAATAAATTGAAATATTAAACACACAGTATAAATCACATTGTAGATAGGGGAATACCCGTGCTTCGCTAAGGGATGAGGATGTTAAATTAGAATGATAGTTGTGCGTTAATTTACGTTGGTTGGAGATCTAGTATATAGGCATATCTTGCTTCCCTGACGCACTTTGTGTAGTGGCCGGTCCCCTTTTCGGTCCCCCAAGGGACCCTGCTCTTCCCACTATACAACTCTCAGTCTGTGGCTTCCTGCTGCCTCCATTCCCCTCCTCACTTCATCTCAGTGGCCCTGTGAAATTATCAATTTATTTACAGTTTCTTATATAGCGTAGCACATTATGTATCTCCTGATATACTCTGTGCGGCTGGGGACCGTACTACTGCTGGGGACCGTGCTACCCAGTGTGTGAGTTTGTGCTACCTCCATTCCCATCCTCACATCATGTCCCTGTCACATGCAGCCCTGTGATCACTGACATATCATGCATGTCCTGATATAGTCTGTGCTGCTGGCCCACCCCTAGGGGTGCTAGTGGTGTGTTACCCCCACAGTGATTGTTTCCAGAGTGAAAGTCATATGTGTACCAAGTTTTTTGTAAATTGCTGCAGGCATTCCAGAGTTATGCTGTCTGCTGAAATACTCAGTGCTGCTGCTTCACCCCTAGGGGTGCTAGGGGTATCTTCCCCCCACAGTGTTTGTTCCCAAAATGTAAGGCATATGTGTACCAATTTTTGAGTACATTGCTTCAGCAATTCCGGATTTATGCTGTCTCCTGATATACTCTGTGCTGCTGTCTCCCAGTCTAGGGGTGCTAAGAATTTCAAATTGTTTTAGTTTCCTCCGCCGTGTTATAATATGCTCATATGTAAAATTTCACGATCTTCGCTTGTAAACTGTGGATTTGTATAGAAAGACAGAGAGACACATTTTCGCTTTGATATAGTAGATACATATAATAAAACTGTAAGGGTTGTGTCTGTACATAGTAATTTTCGTAATATATATCTCTATATACAGTCATTTTGGACTTGAAGAGCCTGCGCACAGCACGCATGGAGTGTGAAGCATCTGTTTTTTCCTCTATTACTCCTCCCCCTGATATCACATCAAAATCATACATACCTCAGCTTCTTTCTAGGTCACCTAAGCTATACAATAGTGAAAACGTGATCCAGATACAGCCATGAGGGTTTGCTTGATGCCGGGCCAAACAGGCAGAAAGACAATATCTGTATATATCTATATATATATATATATATATATATATATATATATCTATATATATATATATCTATAAAGCGAAATGACCCGGCACTCTATAGTCCTTGAATAAATAACTCACTGCTCTCGGTGCCTTCCCTCTCGGCTTCTCAGCCAGTGACTGCAGGTGTAGATCACGAGTTAATAACCCATAGCATCTTTTGATGTTAATTCCTGAAGGAAAAACTGCACATATTGCTTACCAAGAAATGTTGTGATCAGAGGAGGTAATTCAGAGTTGATTGCAGCAGCAAATTTTGTTAGCAGTTGGCCAAAACCACGTGCACTGCAGGTGTGGCAGATACAACATTTGTAGAGAGAGATTTGGGTGGGTTATATTGTTTCTGTGCGGGGTAAATACTGGCTGCTTCATTTTTACACTGCAATTTAGATTTCAGTTGAACACACCCCACCCAAATCTAACTCTTTCTGCACATGTTATATCTGCCACACCCCCCCCCCCCCCCCCCCCTCCCCCTGCAGTGCTCATGGTTTTGCCCAACTGCTAACAAATTTGCTGCGGATATCAACTCTGAATTACCCCCAGTGTTACAATATAAAATATACATTACAATACTGTCTTTGTAAAATTTGTTCCACTGAGCAATAACAGACATCCACCTGAGCGAAACTGCGGGCTAACGCTACTATGAAATAAAATGAAATATATAGTCATAAATTGCTTAATTAGATATAACGTGGAAAAAATAAGATTTTACTTACCGATAAATCTATTTCTCGTAGTCCGTAGTGGATGCTGGGGACTCCGTCAGGACCATGGGGAATAGCGGCTCCGCAGGAGACAGGGCACAAAAGTAAAAGCTTTAGGATCAGGTGGTGTGTGCACTGGCTCCTCCCCCTATGACCCTCCTCCAAGCCTCAGTTAGGATACTGTGCCCGGACGAGCGTACACAATAAGGAAGGATTTTGAATCCCGGGTAAGACTCATACCAGCCACACCAATCACACTGTACAACCTGTGATCTGAACCCAGTTAACAGCATGATAACAGCGGAGCCTCTGAAAAGATGGCTCACAACAATAATAACCCGATTTTTGTACCAATAACTATGTACAAGTATTGCAGACAATCCGCACTTGGGATGGGCGCCCAGCATCCACTACGGACTACGAGAAATAGATTTATCGGTAAGTAAAATCTTATTTTCTCTAACGTCCTAGTGGATGCTGGGGACTCCGTCAGGACCATGGGGATTATACCAAAGCTCCCAAACGGGCGGGAGAGTGCGGATGACTCTGCAGCACCGAATGAGAGAACTCCAGGTCCTCTTTAGCCAGGGTATCAAATTTGTAGAATTTTACAAACGTGTTCTCCCCCCGACCACGTAGCTGCTCGGCAGAGTTGTAATGCCGAGACCCCTCGGGCAGCCGCCCAGGATGAGCCCACCTTCCTTGTGGAATGGGCATTTACATATTTTGGCTGTGGCAGGCCTGCCACAGAATGTGCAAGCTGAATTGTACTACACATCCAACTAGCAATCGTCTGCTTAGAAGCAAGAGCACCCAGTTTGTTGGGTGCATACAGGATAACAGCAAGTCAGTTTTCCTGACTCCAGCCGTCCTGGAAACCGATATTTTCAGGGCCCTGACAACATCTAGCAACTTGGAGTCCTCCAAGTCCCTAGTAGCCGCAGGTACCACAATAAGCTGGTTCAGGTGAAACGCTGACACCACCTTAGGGAGAAACTGGGGACGAGTCCGCAGCTCTGCCCTATCCGAATGGACAATCAGATATGGGCTTTTGTGAGACAAAGCCGCCAATTCTGACACTCGCCTGGCCGAGGCCAGGGCCAACATCATGGTCACTTTCCATGTGAGATATTTCAAATCCACAGATTTGAGCGGTTTAAACCAATGTGATTTGAGGAATCCCAGAACTACGTTGAGATCCCACAGTGCCACTGGAGGCACAAAAGGGGGTTGTATATGCAGTACTCCCTTGACAAACTTCTGGACTTCAGGAACTGAAGCCAATTCTTTCTGGAAGAAAATCGACAGGGCCGAAATTTGAACCTTAATGGACCCCAATCTGAGGCCCATAGACACTCCTGTTTGCAGGAAATGCAGGAATCGACCGAGTTGAAATTTCTTCGTGGAGCCTTCCTGGCCTCACACCACGCAACATATTTTCGCCACATGTGGTGATAATGTTGTGCGGTCACCTCCTTCCTGGCTTTGACCAGGGTAGGAATGACCTCTTCCGGAATGCCTTTTTCCCTTAGGATCCGGCGTTCAACCGCCATGCCGTCAAACGCAGCCGCGGTAAGTCTTGGAACAGACATGGTACTTGCTGAAGCAAGTCCCTTCTTAGCGGCAGAGGTCATGAGTCCTCTGTGAGTATCTCTTGAAGTTCCGGGTACCAAGTCCTTCTTGGCCAATCCGGAGCCACGAGTATAGTTCTTACTCCTCTACGTCTTATAATTCTCAAAACCTTGGGTATGAGAAGCAGAGGAGGGAACACATACACCGACTGGTACGCCCACGGTGTTACCAGAACGTCCACAGCTATTGCCTGAAGGTCTCTTGACCTGGCGCAATACCTGTCCAGTTTTTTGTTCAGGCGGGACGCCATCATGTACACCTTTGGTCTTTCCCAACGGTTCACAATCATGTGGAAAACTTCCCGATGAAGTCCCCACTCTCCCGGGTGGAGGTCGTGCCTGCTGAGGAAGTCTGCTTCCCAGTTGTCCACTCCCGGAATGAACACTGCTGACAGTGCTATCACATGATTTTCCGCCCAGCGAAAAATCCTTGCAGTTTTTGCCATTGCCCTCCTGCTTCTTGTGCCGCCCTGTCTGTTTACGTGGGCGACTGCCGTGATGATGTCCCACTGGATCAATACCGGCTGACCTTGAAGCAGAGGTCTTGCTAAGCTTAGAGCATTATAAATTGCCCTTAGCTCCAGTATATTTATGTGGAGAAAAGTCTCCAGACTTGATCACACTCCCTGGAAATTTTTTCCCTGTGTGACTGCTCCCCAGCCTCTCAGGCTGGCCTCCGTGGTCACCAGCATCCAATCCTGAATGCCGAATCTGCGGCCCTCTAGAAGATGAGCACTCTGTAACCACCACAGGAGAGACACCCTTGTCCTTGGAGATAGGGTTATCCGCTGATGCATCTGAAGATGCGATCCGGACCATTTGTCCAGCAGATCCCACTGAAAAGTTCTTGCGTGGAATCTGCCGAATGGAATCGCTTCGTAATAAGCCACCATTTTTCCCAGGACTCTTGTGCAATGATGCACTGACACTTTTCCTGGTTTTAGGAGGTTCCTGACTAGCTCGGATAACTCCCTGGCTTTCTCCTCCGGGAGAAACACCTTTTTCTGGACTGTGTCCAGAATCATCCCTAGGAACAGCAGACGTGTCGTCGGAAACAACTGCGGTTTTGGAATATTTAGAATCCACCCGTGCTGTCGTAGAACTACTTGAGATAGTGCTACTCCGACCTCCAACTGTTCTCAGGACCTTGCTCTTATCAGGAGGTCGTCCATTTTCTTCGAAGAAGAATCATCATTTCGGGCATTACCTTGGTAAAGACCCGGAGTGCCGTGGACAATCCAAACGGCAGCGTCTGAAACTGATAGTGACAGTTCCGTACCACGAACCTGAGATACCCTTGGTGAGAAGGGCAAATTGGGACATGGAGGTAAGCATCCCTGATGTCCCGGGACACCATATAGTCCCCTTCTTCCTGGTTCGCTATCACTGCTCTGAGTGACTCCATCTTGATTTGAACCTTTGTAAGTGTTCAAATATTTCAGATTTAGAATAGGTCTCACCGAGCCTTCTGGTTTCAGTACCACAATATAGTGTGGAATAATACCCCTTTCCTTGTTGTAGGAGGGGTACTTTGATTATCACCTGCTGGGAATACAGCTTGTGAATTGTTTCCAATACTGCCTCCCTGTCGGAGGGAGACGTTGGTAAAGCAGACTTCAGGAACCTGCGAGGGGAAACGTCTCGACTTTCCAATCTGTACCCCTGGGATACTACTTGTAGGATCCAGGGGTCCTGTACGGCCCCAGCGTCATGCTGAGAACTTGGCAGAAGCGGTGGAAGGCTTCTGTTCCTGGGAATGGGCTGCCTGCTGCAGTCTTCTTCCCTTTCCTCTATCCCTGGGCAGATATGCTTGTGGGGACGAAAGGACTGAGGCTGAAAAGACGGTGTCTTTTTCTGCATAGATGTGACTTAGGGTAAAAACGGTGGATTTCCCAGCAGTTGCCGTGGCCACCAGGTCCGATGGACCGACCCCAAATAACTCCTCCCCTTTATACGGCAATACATCTTTGTGCCGTTTGGAATCTGCATCACCTGACCACTGTCGTGTCCATAAACATCTTTTGGCAGATATGGACATCGCACTTACTCTTGATGCCAGAGTGCAAATATCCCTCTGTGCATCTCGCATATATAGAAATGCATTCTTTAAATGCTCTATAGTAAATAAAATACTGTCCCTGTCAAGGGTATCAATATTTTCAGTCAGGGAATCCGACCAAGCCACCCCCGCGCTGCACATCCAGGCTGAGGCGATCGCTGGTCGCAGTATAACACCAGTATGTGTGTATATACTTTTTAGGATATTTTCCAGCCTCCTATCAGCTGGCTCCTTGAGGGCGGCCGTATCTGGAGACGGTACCGCCACTTGTTTTGATAAGCGTGTGAGCGCCTTATCCACCCTAAGGGGTGTTTCCCAACGCGCCCTAACTTCTGGCGGGAAAGGGTATACCGCCAATAATTTTCTATCGGGGGAACCCCGCGCCTCATCACACACTTCATTTAATTTATCTGATTCAGGAAAAACTATAGGTAGTTTTTCCACACCCCACATAATACCCTTTTTTGTGGTACTTGTAGTATCATAAATATGTAACACCTCCTTCATTGCCCTTAACAAGTAACGTGTGGCCCTAAAGGAAAATACGTTTGTTTCTTCACCGTCGACACTGGAGTCAGTGTCCGTGTCTGTGTCGACCGACTGAGGTAAAATGGGCATTATAACGTCCCTGACGGTGTTTTAGACGCCTGGACAGATACTAATATGTTTGCCGGCCGTCTCATGTCGTCAACCGACTTGCAGCGTGTTGACATTATCACGTAATTCCTTAAATAAGCCATCTATTCCGGTGTCGACTCCCTAGAGAGTGACATCACCATTACAGGCAATTTGCTCCGCCTCCCAACATCGTCCTCATACATGTCGACACACACGTACCGACACACACGTACCGACACACAGGGAATGCTCTGATAGAGGACAGGACCTACTAGCCCTTTGGGGAGACAGAGGGAGAGTTTGCCAGCACACACCAAAAACGCTATAATTATACAGGGACAACCTTTATATAAGTGCTTTTCCCTTATAGCATTTTAATATATGTAGTCATATCGCCAAATCAGTGCCCCCCCTCTCTGTTTTAACCCTGTTTCTGTAGTGCAGTGCAGGGGAGAGCCTGGGAGCCTTCCCACCAGCATTTCTGTGAGGGAAAATGGCGCTGTGTGCTGAGGAGAATAGGCCCCGCCCCCTTTTCGGCGGGCTTCTTCTCCCGTTTTTCTGAGACCTGGCAGGGGTTAAATACATCCATATAGCCCCCAGGGGCTATATGTGATGTATTTTTAGCCAGAATAAGGTACTATCATTGCTGCCCAGGGCGCCCCCCCCAGCACCCTGCACCCTCAGTGACCGCTGTTATGAAGTGTGCTGACAACAATGGCGCACAGCTGCAGTGCTGTGCGCTACCTTATGAAGACTGAAAAGTCTTCTGCCGCCGGTTTCTGGACCTCTTCACTTTTCGGCATCTGCAAGGGGGTCGGCGGCGCGGCTCCGGGACGAACCCCAGGGTGAGACCTGTGTTCCGACTCCCTCTGGAGCTAATGGTGTCCAGTAGCCTAAGAAGCCAATCCATCCTGCACGCAGGTGAGTTCACTTCTCTCCCCTAAGTCCCTCGTAGCAGTGAGCCTGTTGCCAGCAGGACTCACTGAAAATAAAAAACCTAACAAAACTTTTACTCTAAGCAGCTCTTTAGGAGAGCCACCTAGATTGCACCCTTCTCGGCCGGGCCCAAAAATCTAACTGAGGCTTGGAGGAGGGTCATAGGGGGAGGAGCCAGTGCACACCACCTGATCCTAAAGCTTTTACTTTTGTGCCCTGTCTCCTGCGGAGCCGCTATTCCCCATGGTCCTGACTGAGTCCCCAGCATCCACTAGGACGTTAGAGAAAGGCCTTTTGTGACCTACAAAGTGCTGTGACAGTAATGCAATGCGTTGCCCCACCTGCATTTGTTTCTGTTACTGAGGATGGGTGACTGTGAAAGGTTAAACTCGTGCTCCTGCGTCTTTTTCAGCTTCACTAGTCATCTATGTAATGTTTAGACTGTCAGTTATACTGTAAGGTAGACTCTATGTAATGTTTAGACTGTAAACTGCCAGGGGCAGTAACCTTCCTTCTAAAGTGGCCTAGTAATCCATGATCTCACTAAATACATTCTACTTATATTGTTTTTTATTTATTTAAAATGATTGGTTTCATCTTAAAGTTGTAAGCAAAACACACACACACACACACACACACACACACACACACACACACACACACACACACAACACACACACACACACACACACACACACACACACAATTATTTATTTAATTTCTTCTCCTTTCTGGTATTTTTTATTTATTTGGGTGATCCAGCCAATTAAATGCCTTGAACTCTGTTAAATATAGTGGCAAAAGGCCACATGAAAGCAACATCGGAGTGTTAATTTAATTTTAATAACAGACTGATGAATGAAATCTTGATGATAAATTAGGGCACTATAAGTGACACAGACGTTATGCTGAGAAAGCCATGATGTCCATCTTAATGTAATGCTATCTTCTACAAGAGAACTACAAACACGTGCTAAATGTTTCATATTAATAATATAATTTTGTCTTCAATACAAAGTTCCCAAGTTGGGATTTGCCATAATAATACTGTACTTATAATCTTACTTTCTGTACAAGGCCAGATAGAATGGATGATGAAATTCCAAGAAAAAAAAAAATTATTTCACCATATTCAATTTGAGATTTATGTAGATTTGTTTCAGAGATACGGGTTACCAGCTATAACCTAATCAGTTCAGATTGTGTCTTCTGGTGTATACAGGGCACACATTAACCTGCTTAGGGGCCAGCTGATGCATGTATTTACTAATATGCAATCTCATTTTTTTACATGACTGATAATGGAAAAAAAAGTTTTTTAATCCATGACTTTTTTTTATATAAATAGAATCAGATGACAATTTTTTTTCCAGCATAAATAGCAAAACCATTTGCTCCCAATGGTTTTTCTAATCTAGCCATTCACTTTCTATATAGTGTATTACACAGAAACAATTCTATTTACTTTTAATTCTAGTTACGTAAACATGCAAAGTATAGCAAAAAAAAATGCTGAATAGTAAATAATCCACATTCTTTTACAACATACAGCATACAGTACAATGCAGGAAAACTACAATCTACCACCATGGATGACGGCATTGTAACCACAGGCGTTATACAGAAAACGGAAAAAATAAATGCACCACGTATCAAACACATCACACACTGTATAGTTGCAAACGTGTGATACCCTATTGGACAGGGACTTTAAACATTTGGTTTTATTTACTCAATAGAATAAATTTATTCTCTTACTGATTGTCTCTGTGTTTTTGTTACCTTGGTACTCCACTGAAACAGAGTGACAGGGCCTGAATAATTCATCCTTTCAGCTACAAAATGTCATTACTTCAAGTTAAGCCTTCTATGTGATTCTGTTAGTAGACACTGCATGTGAATAGGTGTCACTGGGATATTTGATCCAATTCCTTGTATGTCACGATGCTCAGGAAGACAGGAGACTTAGAAGAGACAGAGGAGTGTGTCATATGTCTGGACGGATCAGGAGCATCAGCTTATTACTGCTCTCAGTCCTTGTGCATCTGACAACTACACTCATACTGCATTTCTGACAGCACCCTCAGTCAATTCAAGTTATTTTGCTTGGAAGCAGAAACTGGTAAGGATGTTTTACTCCCCACAGCTCGCCGTACTCACTGGTTACTGCTTTCAAGTAAAGTAACTTAAAATGATTAATGGCAATGTCACAGAAATATATATATATATATATATATATATATATATATAAAAATCACAATGAAGTTGAATAGATTTTCTTTCTTTAAGCTTTTTTTGTCAAGTGGCGGTAGCGTCTGTTATACCCTTTACCTATCTATCTGCAAAGGAAATGATTCACAATTGGCTTGTAAGCAGTGAGACAAGGTGATGAGCAGGGATCTGAGAACCTGACCATGTTCTGTAAGGAGAACAGAGATGAAGGAGATGGCGTGTATTCTCAGGATGCACAATACATTTCCAATACAAGAAACGTCATTTTTATACTTATAGATGACATTTTCTCATGCTAATTGGGCTACACTTGTACTGCTGAAATGGAATGATCTTATTTGAAGTGTTAAATTAAGGCAGGGGTGGGCAATAAGTGGCCCTCCAGCTGCTGTGGAACTACATATCCCAGCATGCTCTGCCAGTTTTTGTTATAAGGGCATGCTAAAAGTGTAACAGGGCATGCTGGGATAGTGTATGAATAAACCAGTACAATTGAGTGGGGTTCAGTATGGATTACCAGTGGGCTGGATGCCGGCTGTCAAAATCCCAACAGTGACATCCTGCCCACCAGAATGCTGGAAGCAGGGCGCGCGCTAAGAGTCCCCTTGCAGGCTCAGAAGATCGTTGCGTTCGCCACAGGTTCTATTTCCACTCTATCGGTATTGTGGACACCGACTAGTGGGAATAGCCATGCTGTGCCAGGATTCCGGCCGGCAACATTGTCGGCTGTCGGGATTCCAGCGCCGGTATCCTGACCACCGGAATCCCAACAGCCGGTAAATTAAACGCATCCCAATGAGTGCCCATGTCAGTCCACTTATACAACACACATTCTGAGGACACCCTTCAAAATGGAAGAGTGTCCATTAAAGCATGGGACAAACTAAGGGGCAGATGTATTAAACCTGGAGAAGGCATAAAGAAGTGATAAAGCGGTGATAAATGCAAGGTGATAACGCACCAGCCAATCAGCTCCAATATGTAAATTGGCAGTTATGAGCTGATTGGCTGGTGCGTTATCACCTTGCACTTATCACCGCTTTATCACTTCTTTATGCCTTCTACAGGCTTAATACATCTGCCCCTAAGTAACTACAGTCTCTTTGTTTGACCTACATATTCCTCACTATTCGCATTTCAAATTGTCCATATTTTAAATCTGGTTTAAAGCAGTTCATGAACAAACTCTACTGTTGCCCCCAAACATGTCAGCCTGTCTCATCTATACACAATTACTTTTTTATGCGCAATCTAATGTGTTCGGTATTTAATACTGACGGTCAGGATGCCTGTGGTCACATGACTGACCCCAGCATCCCAACAATGTAGATCCCGACTACGAATGGGGTAAGTATTTGAACCCTCCCCCTACCCTAACCCCCGGGGGTGGCAGCTACGGCTAACCACCCCACTAGTGCCGACCCCTAATCATAAAAAAAAAAAAACTTAATTCAAGTTTTACCTGGATTCAAAGAGCCATAGAACTTGTGTAGTTCATATATCTCTTGGATGGACTGAGAATTGATGCAGGTGCAATTAATGAGAAGGGCTAGAGACACAAGGTAGAGGTATCATTCTTAAGGGTCAATTCAATCACAAGCAACGGTCAGAATGTGTCATCAGAAAGCCTAAATGGCTGCATATCTTGAACACTACATAGCTCATACTGAATGGCAACCTCACAGGGGTGCATGTTAAAATGAGAGATATTGCTTTACTGTACTGTAATTCCGAGTGAGGTACACAGCCACACATGACTCAGAACTGAATCATCCCCTTATTAGTCTTTACTGACAGACATTAAGGGAAGAGGCTCAATAAAAAGATGCACATGAGAGTCAGGCGGCGTATTTTATTACAAATCTTCATCCAGTAACTACATATTTGCATAAGTGGTTCATATTGGGAGGCACCTGCTTGAGTGCTCTCCATTCCTTCAAATACATGTAAGCTGAGAGGAGTTGTCCAGTAAGGGCAATATTTACTAATTATCAGGTTCTAGACCTGATCATATCCCTTCTATTTTGGAACCCTGTGGCATGACTGCACATGCACAGTCTCTTTTATATTCCGGAGCTTGGTAAATTACATAATAAAGCAGTCCCGATAGAAACCTTTGGGGGCTGCTTTTGCGAGGTAATATAGGAGACTGAAGTAGATTTCTCCAATATCCACTGCAGGGTTCAGGGTTTTGATTGCTCAATGTACACAAACTTTGTTTAATACACAAAGTTATTAAAAATATTGTATTAAATGACCTTCAGGCTGTGTGTATAAGGTGAATATGAAACATAAATGAATTGTGTGAATGTAGATACACTTTGTTTAATGCACAGTTATAAAATATATTGGCTAAAATGACCTTCAGGCTGTGTATATAAGGTGTATATGTAACATAAATGCATTCTATGCTTAGATTTAGGTCCCATCACCATGATATCTCATTATGGTATGCAATTATTCCAAAATACGGAAAAATCCAATATCCAAAATACCTATGGTCCCAAGCATTTTGGATAAGGGATACTCAACCTGTACCACACTCTCTGTAAACAAATATGGCCATATTGCAATTCAAGGTGTATTTATTTATGGTATATAATAAGTGCTGCATAAAATATTCTTTCATCTTTACAGTTGTCCCTTGTAACTATAATTATGGCCAACATACATCAGTGGCTACTGATCCGCCAATCCATCAGGTAATCAGAGAAATTAAACATGTTAGAAATGCCCAATACCCCAATCCCGAAAAATAAAAATAAGAAAGTTAAGAATCAGGATTTTAAAACTTGTTTAATATTCCCGATTTCCAGACCCAGCCGTCGGGGTATAGAGACATTGCAAAAATGTATTGCTGATGTATGGGGGCCATCATGTAGGGCTGTAGCAACAAATGTGTGGAGGTGGTGGAAGCATTTCTGATCAATATAGTTGCTGTACCAAACTCTTAACACAGGGCCTAATTCAGCAAGGATCGCAAATCAGCAAAAAAAGCGTAAAAACGCAAATTCTGCAACTTAAATAGCAAAAACTAAGAAAAAGAAAATACATTTCTGAGACTTAGCAAAAACTTCGTATGCACTACGAAAAGTTGGCATGTAGGGGGCATACTAAAGGGCTGGACTCGCAAAAACTACGATCAGGGGCATGTTGTGGGTGTATGCTGATGGTCTGTGGGCGGTATATTTGCAATTTTTACAACAGATCGCACATTTCTAATGTGCAGTTTCTGAGTGACTACACGTCTACCTTAAAAATTGCACAAGCTGTCCTCAGTTGTAGACTGCATGTATACACTGCAATCATTGCTTCATTACACCCAGCTGAAGAAGCTCACACCTCGGACCACAAATCACTTCATTCAGCTCTACTGGAACTTATAGGTCCTATCAATTGGCCAATCCGCCGCCGAGCTGCCCGACGGCGGATACGGCCGACGGGCGACCCGGCGGCAGGGGGGGGCAGTGACGGGGGGAGTGAAGTTTCTTCACTCCCCCCGTCACGCGGCTCCATTGAAGTGCAGGCAAATATGGACGAGATCGTCCATATTGGCCTGCATGCACAGCTGACGGGGGACCAGCGATGAACGAGCACTACTTTGGGCAAATCTGGGGGCATAACTGTGGCCACGCCCCTATTTTTTGGCACGCGCCTCCGGCGTGCACTAACTGTTTTGCCGTGCAGGGGGGGCAGTGGAAACGTTTGCACTGGGCGCCACAAGGTATAGAACCGGCCCTGATAAAAATGTTACTGTTGTTTCCGAATTTAAATATTCTGACTCCAAAAAAGGTGTGTTTGTTAAAACATATACCAATAATTGCTGTTGTGTAGGGTTTAGAGTAGGGGTGGGCAACATATGGCCCACGGGCCGGATGCGGCCCGATCGTGCCTGGCCCGCTGTGCCCCACCAGAGTGCAATGACAAGCTTGTCACTGCATTGCTCTCAGACCGGGATTTCCTCTGTTACCATGCGCACGCTGGGCGGCACGGGGGGCGGGCACTGCAGTGAGCAGGAGCGGCAGCTGAGCGAGGAGAAGAAGCGGCGGCCAGCGAGCGGGAGCAGGAGAGGCCACATCAGCAGCGACTCCAGGCGGCAGCAGCAGCAGCGCGGATCATCGGACAGTGGGGATCGTCTGCCACTGTGACAAACAGGTAAACCCCCTGTCCAGCCAGCCCCTGGATCAGCGCTTAAGCTGCCATATAGGTTTAGGGGTGGGGAGGCAGCGGAGTTAAAAACTGCAATATGGGTTTAGGGGAGGGGGGGGGGGAATAAGAATTTACTTACCGATAATTCTATTTCTCATAGTCCGTAGTGGATGCTGGGGACTCCGAAAGGACCATGGGGAATAGCGGCTCCGCAGGAGACTGGGCACAAAGTAAAAGTTTTAGGACTAGCTGGTGTGCACTGGCTCCTCCCCCTATGACCCTCCTCCAATCCTCAGTTAGGATACTGTGCCCGGACGAGCGTACACAATAAGGAAGGATTTTGAATCCCGGGTAAGACTCATTACCAGCCACACCAATCACACCGTACAACTTGTGATCTGAACCCAGTTAACAGCATGATAACAGAAGGAGCCTCTGAAAAGATGGCTCACAACAATAATAACCCGATTTTTGTAACAATAACTATGTACCAGTAATGCAGACAATCCGCACTTGGGATGGGCGCCCAGCATCCACTACGGACTATGAGAAATAGAATTATCGGTAAGTAAATTCTTATTTTCTCTAACGTCCTAGTGGATGCTGGGGACTCCGAAAGGACCATGGGGATTATACCAAAGCTCCCAAACGGGCGGGAGAGTGCGGATGACTCTGCAGCACCGAATGAGAGAACTCCAGGTCCTCCTCAGCCAGGGTATCAATTTTGTAGAATTTAGAAAACGTGTTTGCCCCTGACCAAGTAGCTGCTCGGCAAAGTTGTAAAGCCGAGACCCCTCGGGCAGCCGCCCAAGATGAGCCCACTTTCCGTGTGGAATGGGCTTTTACAGATTTTGGCTGTGGCAGGCCTGCCACAGAATGTGCAAGCTGAATTGTACTGCAAATCCAACGAGCAATCGTCTGCTTAGAAGCAGGAGCACCCAGCTTGTTGGGTGCATACAGGATAAACAGCGAGTCAGATTTTCTGACTCCAGCCGTCCTGGAAACATATATTTTCAGGGCCCTGACTACGTCCAGCAACTTGGAATCCTCCAAGTCCCTAGTAGCCGCAGGCACCACAATAGGTTGGTTTAAGTGAAGTGCTGAAAACACCTTAGGGAGAAATTGAGGACAAGTCCTCAATTCCGCCCTGTCCGAATGGAAAATCAGATAAGGGCTTTTACAGGATAAAGCCGCCAATTCTGACAAGCGCCTGGCCCAGGCCAGGGCCAACAGCATGACCACTTTCCATGTGAGATATTTTAACTCCACAGATTTAAGTGGTTCAAACCAATGTGACTTTTGGAATCCAAAAAAAAAACTACATTGAAATCCCAAGTGCCACTGGAGGCACAAAAGGAGGCTGTATATGCAGTACCCCTTTTACAAACGTCTGAACTTCAGGGACTGAAGCTAGTTCTTTTTGGAAGAAAATTGACAGGGCCGAAATTTGAACCTTAATGGACCCCAATTTCAGGCCCATAGACACTCCTGTTTGCAGGAAATGTAGGAATCGACCCAGTCGAATTTCCACCGTCGGGCCTTACTGGCCTCGCACCACGCAACATATTTTCGCCAATTGCGGTGATAATGTTTTTGCGGTTACATCCTTCCTGGCTTTGATCAGGATAGGGATGACTTCATCCGGAATGCCCTTTTTCCTTCAGGATCCGGCGTTCAACCGCCATGCCGTCAAACGCAGCCGCGGTAAGTCTTGGAACAGACAGGGTCCTTGCTGGAGCAGGTCCCTTCTTAGAGGTAGAGGCCACGGATCCTCCGTGAGCATCTCTTGAAGTTCCGGTTACCAAGTCCTTCTTGGCCAATCCGGAGCCACGAATATAGTGCTTACTCCTCACCATCTTATCAATCTCAGTACCTTGGGTATGAGAGGCAGAGGAGGAAACACATACCCTGACTGGTACACCCACGGTGTTACCAGAGCGTCTACAGCTATTGCCTGAGGGTCCCTGGACCTGGCGCAATACCTGTCGAGTTTTTCCCAACGGTTTATAATCCTGTGGAAGACTTCTGGGTGAAGTCCCCACTCTCCCCGGGTGGAGGTCGTGCTGAGGAAGTCTGCTTCCCAGTTGTCCACTCCCGGAATGAATACTGCTGACAGTGCTATCCCATGATTTTCCGCCCAGCGAAGAATCCTTGCAGCTTCTGTCATTGCCCTTCTGCTTCTTGTGCCACCCTGTCTGTTTACGTGGGTGACTGCCGTGATGTTGTCCGACTGGATCAACACCGGCTGTCCTTGAAGCAAAGGTCTTGCTAAGCTTAGAGCATTGTAAATGTCCCTTAGCTTCAGGATATTTATGTGAAGTGATGTCTCCAGGCTTGACCATAAGTCCTGGATATTCCTTCCCTGTGTGACTGCTCCCCAGCCTCGCAGGCTGGCATCCGTGGTTACCAGGACCCAGTCCTGAATGCCGAATCTGCGGCCCTCTAGAAGATGAGCACTCTGCAACCACCACAGGAGGGACACCCTTGTCCTTGGTGACAGGGTTATCCGCTGATGCATCTGAAGATGCGACCCGGACCATTTGTCCAGCAGGTCCCACTGGAAAGTTCTTGCGTGGAATCTGCCAAATGGGATTGCTTCGTAGGAAGCCCCCATTTTACCCAGAACCCTTGTGCATTGATGCACTGAGACTTGGCTCGGTTTGAGGAGGTTCCTGACTAGCTCGGATAACTCCCTGGCTTTCTCCTCCGGGAGAAACACCTTTTTCTGGACTGTGTCCAGGATCATCCCTAGGAACAGAAGACACGTCGACGGAACCAGCTGCGATTTTGGAATATTGAGAATCCAATCGTGCTGCCGCAACACTATCTGAGATAGTGCTACACCGACCTCCAACTGTTCCCTGGATCTTACCCTTATCAGGGAATCGTCCAAGTAAGGGATAACTAAAATTCCCTTCCTTCGAAGGAACATCATCATTTCGGCCATTACCTTGGTAAAGACCCGGGGTGCCGTGGACCATCCCTACGGCAGCGTCTGAACTGATAGTGACAGTTCTGTACCATAAACCTGAGGTACCCTTGGTGAGAAGGGTACATTTTGACATGAAGGTAAGCATCCTTGATGTCCCGAGACATCATGTAGTCCCCTTCTTCCAGGTTCGCAATCACTGCTCTGAGTGACTCAATCTTGAATTTGAACCTCTGTATGTAAGTGTTCAAAGATTTTAGATTTTAGAATCGGTCTCACCGAGCCGTCTGGCTTCGGTACCACAATAGTGTGGAATAATACCCCGTTCCCCGTTGCAGGAGGGGTACCTTGATTATCACCTGCTGGGAATACAGCTTGTGAATGGCTTCCAAAACTGCCTCCCTGTCCGAGGGAGACGTCGGTAAAAGTCGACTTTTGGAAACGGCGAGGGGGAGACGTCTCGAATTCCAATATGTACCCCTGAGATATTACCTGAAGGATCCAGGGGTCTACTTGCGAGTGAGCCCACTGCGCACTGAAATTCATTGAGAACGGGCCCCCACCGTGCCTGAGCTTATAAAGCCCTAGCGTCATACTGAGGGCTTGGCAGAGGCTGGAAAGGGTTTCTGTTCCTGGGAACTGGCTGATCTCTGCAGCCTTTTTCCTCTCCCTCTGTCACGAGCAGAAAAGAGGAACCTTTTGTCCGCTTGCCAACAAAGGACTGCGCCTGATAATACGGCGTCTTATTTTGAGAGGCGACCTGGGGTACAAACGTGGATTTCCCAGCTGTTGCCGTGGCCACCAGGTCTAAAAGACAGACCCCAAATGTCCCCTTTCAAAGGCAATACTTCCAAATGACGTTTGGAATCCGCATCACCTGACCATTTTACTGGTAGAATTGGACAACGCACTTATACTTGATGCCAGTCGGCAATTATTCCGCTGTGCATCATGCATATATAGAAATGCATCTTTTAAATGCTCTATAGGCAATAATATACTATCCTTATCTAGGATATCAATATTTCCAGTCAGGGAATCCGACCATGCCAACCCAGCACTGCACCTCCAGGCTGAGGCGATAGCTGGTCGCAGTATAACACCAGTATGTGTGTAAATACCTTTTTTTGGATACCCTCCTGCTTTCTATCAGCAGGATCCTTAAGGGCGGCCATCTCATGAGAGGGTAGAGCCCTTGTTCTTACAAGCGTGTGAGCGCCTTATCCCCCCTAGGGGGTGTTTCCCAATGCATCCTAACCTCTGGCGGGAAAGGGTATGCAGCCAATACTTTTTAAGAAATTATTAATTGTTATCGGGGGGAAACCCACGCATCATCACACATTTTATTTCTCAGATTCAGGAAAACTACAGGTAGTTTTTCCCTCACCGAACATAATACCCCTTTTTTGGTGGTACTCGTATTATCAGAAATGTATAAAACATTTTCCATTGTCTCAATCATGTAACGTGTGGCCCTATTGGAAATCACGGTTGTCTCTTCACCGTCGACACAGGAGTCAGTATCCGTGTCGGCGTCTGTATCTGCCATCTGCCTGACGGCCTATGAGACGTCTGGACAGGCACAAGCTGAGTAGCCGGCTGTCTCATGTCAACCACTGTTTTTTTATATAGAGCTGACACTGTCACGTAATTTTCAACAGTACATCCACTCAGGTGTCGACCCCCTAGGGGGTGACATCACTGTTACAGACACTCTGCTCCGCCTCCACATCATTTTCCTCCTCATACATGTCGACACACACGTACCGACACCCAGCACACACACAGGGAATGCTCTGATAGAGGACAGGACCCACTTAGCCCTTTGGGGAGACAGAGGGAGAGTTTGCCAGCACACACCAGAGCGCTATATATGTATAGGGACAACCTTACAATAAGTGTCTATCCCTTATAGCTGCTTATATCTGTTATTTTGCCAAATAAGTGCCCCCCTCTCTTTTTTACCCTGTTTCTGTAGTTGCAGGATGCAGGGGAGATTCTGGGAGCCTTCCTACCAGCGGAGCTGTGTGGGAAAAATGGCGCTGTGTGCTGAGGAGATAGGCCCCGCCCCCTTCACGGCGGGCTCTTCTCCCGCTTTTTACTGGAAAACTGGCAGGGGTTAAATACATCCATATAGCCCAGGAGCTATATGTGATGTATTTTTCGCCAACTAAGGTAAATTCATTGCTTCCCAGGACGCCCCCCCCCAGCGTCCTGCACCCTCAGTGACCGGAGTGTGAAGTGTGCTGAGAGCAATGGCGCACAGCTGCAGTGCTGTGCGCTACCTTATGAAGACAGGAAAGTCTTCTGCCGCCGATTTATGGACCTCTTCTTGCTTCAGCATCTGTAAGGGGGCCGGTGGCGCGGCTCCGGGACCCATCCATGGCTGGGCCTGTGATCGTCCCTCTGGAGCTAATGTCCAGTAGCCTAAGAAACCCAATCCACTCTGCACGCAGGTGAGTTCGTTTCTCTCCCCTAAGTCCCTCGATGCAGTGAGCCTGTTGCCAGCAGGTCTCACTGAAAATAAAAAACCTATTTAAAATTTTACTCTAAGCAGCTCAGGAGAGCCACCTAGATTGCACCCTTCTCGTTCGGGCACAAAATCTAACTGAGGCTTGGAGGAGGGTCATAGGGGGAGGAGCCAGTGCACACCAGCTAGTCCTAAAGCTTTTACTTTGTGCCCAGTCTCCTGCGGAGCCGCTATTCCCCATGGTCCTTTCGGAGTCCCCAGCATCCACTAGGACGTTAGAGAAAGGGGGGTAGGGACTGTCTGCCTTAATGTGTAAAAAGGGGACGCTGTCTGTCATAATATGTAAAAAAGTGGGACGCTGTCTGCCGTAATGTGTAAAAGGGGGGACGATGTCTGCCGTAATGTGTAAAAACGGGGGCACTGTCTGCTGTAATGTGTAAAAAGGGGGACGATGTCTGGGTAATGTATAAAAAGGGGGCGCTGTCTGCCGTAATGTGTAAAAAGGGGACGCTGTCTGCCATAATATGTAAAAAAGTGGGACGCTGTCTGCCGTAATGTGTAAAAAGGAACGCTGTCTGCCGTAATGTGTAAAAAGGGGACGAGGGTTTAGGTTTAGGGGTGGGGAGGCAGCGGAGTTAAAAACTGCAATATGGGTTTAGGGGAGGGGGGGGAAAGGGGGGTAGGGACTGTCTGCCTTAATGTGTAAAAAGGGGACGCTGTCTGTCATAATATGTAAAAAAGTGGGACGATGTCTGCCGTAATGTGTAAAAACGGGGGCGCTGTCTGCTGTAATGTGTAAAAAGGGGGACGATGTCTGCCGTAATGTGTAAAAAGGGGGCGCTGTCTGCCGTAATGTGTAAAAAGGGGACGCTGTCTGCCGTAATGTGTAAAAATAAGAATTTACTTACCGATAATTCTATTTCTCGTAGTCCGTAGTGGATGCTGGGGACTCCGTCAGGACCATGGGGAATAGCGGCTCCGCAGGAGACAGGGCACAAAATTAAAAGTTTGACCACTAGGTGGTGTGCACTGGCTCCTCCCCCTATGACCCTCCTCCAAGCCTCAGTTAGGATACTGTGCCCGGACGAGCGTACACAATAAGGAAGGATTTTGAATCCCGGGTAAGACTCATACCAGCCACACCAATCACACTGTACAACTTGAGATCTGAACCCAGTTAACAGCATGATAACAGAGGAGCCTCTGAAAAGATGGCTTCCAACAATAATAACCCGATTTTTGTAACAATAACTATGTACCAGTATTGCAGACAATCCGCACTTGGGATGGGCGCCCAGCATCCACTACGGACTACGAGAAATAGAATTATCGGTAAGTAAATTCTTATTTTCTCTGACGTCCTAAGTGGATGCTGGGGACTCCGTCAGGACCATGGGGATTATACCAAAGCTCCCAAACGGGCGGGAGAGTGCGGATGACTCTGCAGCACCGAATGAGAGAACTCCAGGTCCTCCTTAGCCAGGGTATCAAATTTGTAGAATTTTACAAACGAGTTCTCCCCTGACCACGTAACTGCTCGGCAGCGTTGTAATGCCGAGACCCCTCGGGCAGCCGCCCAAGGTGAGCCCACCTTCCTTGTGGAGTGGGCATTTACAGATTTTGGCTGTGGCAGGCCCTGCCACAGAATGCGCAAGTTGAATTGTGCTACAAATCCAACGAGCAATCGTCTGCTTAGACGCAGGAACACCCAGCTTGTTGGGTGCATACAGTATAAACAGCGAGTCAGACTTTCTGACTCCAGCCGTCCTTGAAATATATATATATATATATATATATATATATATTTTTTTTTTTTAAGGCTCTGACAACGTCGAACAACTTGGAGTCCTCCAAGTCGCTAGAAGCCGCAGGCACTACAATAGGTTGGTTCAGGTGAAACGCTGATACCACCTTAGGGAGAAACTGAGGACGCGTCCGCAGTTCTGCCCTGTCCCAATGGAAAATCAGATATGGCTTTTGTACGAAAAAGCCGCCAATTCTGACACTCTCCTGGCCGAAGCCAGGGCCAGTAGCATGGTCACTTTCCATGTAAGATATTTCAAATCCACCGATTTGAGTGTCTCAACCAATGGGATTTGAGGAATCCCAAAACTACATTGAGATCCCACGGTGCCACTGGAGGCACAACCGGGGCTGTATATGTAGTACTCCTTTGACAAAAGCTTGGACCTCAGGAACTGAAGCCAATTCTTTCTGGAAGAAAATCGACAGGGCCGAAATTTGAACCTTAATGGACCCCAATTTGAGGCCCATAGACAATCCTGTTTGCAGGAAATGTAGGAATCGACCCAGTTGAAATTCCTCCGTCGGAGCCCTCTCCTTCAGGATCCGGCGTTCAACCGCCATGCCGTCAAACGCAGCCGCGGTAAGTCTAGAGGTAGAGTGCACGGATCCTCCGTGCGCATCTCTTGAAGTTCCTGGTACCAAGTCTTTCTTGGCAAATCCGCAACCTCGAGTATCGTTCTTACTCCCCTTCGCCTTATAATTCTCAGTACCTTGGGTATGAGAGGCAGAGGGGGGAACACATACATTGACTGGTACACCCATGGTGTTACCAACGCGTCCACAGCTATTGCCTGAGGGTCTCTTGACCTGGCGCAATACCTGTCCAGTTTTTTGTTGAGGCGGGACGCCATCATGTCCACCTTTGGTTTTTCCCAACGGTTCACAATCATGTGGAAGACTTCTGGATGAAGTCCCCACTCTCCCGGGTGGTGATCGTGTCTGCTGAGGAAGTCTGCATCCCAGTTGTCCACTCCCGGAATGAACACTGCTGACAGTGCTATCACATGATTTTCTGTCCAGTGAAAAATCCATGCAGGTTCTGCCATTGCCCTCCTGCTTCTTGTGTCGCCCTGTCTGTTTACGTGGGCGACTGCCGTGGTGTTGCCCTACTGGTTCAACACCGGCTGACCCTGAAGCAGAGGTCTTGCCAGGCTTAGAGCATTGTAAATTGCCCTTAGCTCCAGTATATTTATGTGAAGTGAAGTCTCCAGGCTTGACCACACTCCCTGGAAATTTCTTCCCTGTGTGACTGCTCCCCAGCCTCTCAGGCTGGCATTCGTGGTCACCAGGACCCAGTCCTGAATGCCGAATCTGCGGCCCTCCAAAAAGGTGAGCACTCTGCAACCACCACAGAAGAGACCCCCTTGTTCTTGGAGACGGGGCTATCCGCTGATGCATCTGAAGATGCGATCCGGACCATTCGTCCAGCAGATTCCACTGAAAGGTTCTTGCGTGGAATCTGCCGAATGGAATCGCTTCGAAAGAAGCCATCATTTACCCAGGACTCTTGTGCATTGATGCACTGACACTTTTCCTGGTTTTAGGAGGTTCCTGACTAGCTCGGATAACTCCCTGGCTTTCTCCTCCGGGAGAAAAACCTTTTTCTGAACTGTGTCCAGAATCATCCCTAGGAACAGCAGACGTGTCGTCGGGCTCAGCTGGGATTTTGGAAAATTTAGAATCCACCCGTGCTGTTGCAGCACTACTTGGGTTAGTGCTACACCGGCCTCTAACTGTTCTCTGGATCTTGCCCTTATCAGGAGATCGTCCAAGTAAGGGATAATTAATACGCCTTTTCTTCGAAGAAGAATCATCATTTCGGCCATTACCTTGGTAAAGACCCGGGGTGCCGTGGACAATCCAAACGGCAACGTCTGAAACTGATAGTGACAGTTTGTACCACGAACCTGAGGTACCCTTGGTTTGAAGGGCAAATTGGGACATGGAGGTAAGCATCCTTGATGTCCAAGGACACCATAAAGTCCCCTTCTTCCAGATTCGCTATCACTGCTCTGAGTGATTTCATCTTGAACTTGAACCTTTGTATGTAAGTGTTCAAAAGATTTCAGACTTAGAATAGGTCTCACCGAGCCGTCCGGCTTCGGTACCACAAACAGCGTGGAATAATACCCCTTTCCTTGTTGTAGTAGGGGTACCTTGACTATTACTTGCTGGGAATACAGCTTGTGAATAGCTTCCAACACCGTCTCCCTGTCGGAGGGAGATGTTGGTAAAGCAGACTTCAGGAATCTGCGAGGAAGAGACGTCTCGAATTCCAATATGTACCCCTGTGATACTACCTGCAGGATCCAGGAGTCGACTTGCGAGTGAGCCCACTGCGCGCTGAAATTCTTGAGACGACCCCCCCACCGGACCTGAGTCCGCTTGTAAGACCCCAGCGACATGCTGAGGACTTTTCAGAAGCGGGGGAGTGCTTCTGCTCCTGGGAAGGAGGTGCTTGCTGCAGTCTCTTACCCTTTCCTTTGCCTCGGGCAGATATGAATGGCCTTTTGCCCGCTTGTTCTTATGAGAACGAAAGGACTGAGGCTGAAAAGACGGTGTCTTTTTCTGTTGGGAGGTGACCTGAGGTAAAAAAGGTGGATTTTCCGGCTGTTGCCGTGGCCACCAAGTCCGATAGACCGACCCCAAATAATTCCTCCCCTTTATACGGCAAACTTCCATATGCCGCTTGGAATCCGCATCACCTGACCACTGTCGCGTCCATAAACTTCTTCTGGCAGAAATGGACAGCGCACTTACCCTTGATGCCAGAGTGCAAATATCCCTCTGTGCATCTCGCATATAAAGAAAATGCATCCTTTAAATGCTCTATAGTCAATAAAATATTGTCGCTATTCAGGGTATCAATATTTCCAGTCAGAGATTCCGACCAAACCCCCCCAGCACTGCACATCCATGCTGGGGCGATTGCTTGTCGCAGTATAACATCAGTATGTGTGTATATACTTTTTAGAGTATTTTCCAGCCTCCTATCACCTGGATTTTGAGGGCGGCCGTATCAGGAGACGGTAACGCCACTTGTTTTGATAAGCGTGTGAGCGCCTTATCTACCCTAGAGGGTGTTTCCCAGCGCGCCCTAACCTCTGGCGGGAAAGGGTATAATGCCAATAACTTCTCTGAAATTAGCAACTTCCTATCGGGGGTAACCCACGCTTCATCACACACTTCAATCAATTCATCTGATTTCAGGAAAAACTACAGGTAGTTTTTTCACACCCCACATAATACCCATTTTTGTGGTACTTGTAGTATCAGAAATATGTAACGCCTCCTTCATTGCCGTGATTATGTAACGTGTGGCCCTACTGGAAAATACGTTTGTTTCTTCACCGTCGACACTGGAGTCAGTGTCCGTGTCTGTGTCTGTCGACCGACTGAGGTGATGGGCGTTTTAAAGCCCCTGACGGTGTTTGAGACGCCTGGACAGGTTCTAATTGGTTTGCCGGCCGTCTCATATCGTCAACCGACCTTGTAGCGTGTTGACACTATCACGTAATTCCATAAATAAAGCCATCCATTCCGGTGTCGACTCCCTAGGGGGTGACATCCCATTACAGGCAATTGCTCCGCCTCCACACCAACATCGTCCTCATACCTGTCGACACACACGTACCGACACACAGCACACACACAGGGAATGCTCTGATAGAGGACAGGACCCCACTAGCCCTTTGGGGAGACAGAGGGAGAGTTTGCCAGCACACACCAAAGCGCTATAATTATACAGGGACCACCTTATAGTAAGTGTTTTCCCTTATAGCAGCTTAATATATAATAATATCGCCAAAAAATGCCCCCCCTCTCTGTTTTAACCCTGTTTCTGTAGTGCAGTGCAGGGGAGAGCCTGGGAGCCTTCCCACCAGCGGATCTGTGTGGGAAAAATGGCGCTGTGTGCTGAGGAGATAGGCCCCGCCCCCTTCACGGCGGGCTCTTCTCCCGGTTTTTTCTGTAATCCTGGCAGGGGTTAAATACATCCATATAGCCCAGGGGCTATATGTGATGTATTTTTAGCCAGTAAAGGTAATTACATTGCTGCCCAGGGCGCCCCCCCCCAGCGCCCTGCACCCTCAGTGACCGCGGTGTGAAGTGTACTGAGAGCAATGGCGCACAGCTGCAGTGCTGTGCGCTACCTTAAGAAGACTGGGAAGTCTTCAGCCGCCGATTTCTGGACCTCTTCTCTCTTCAGCATCTGTAAGGGGGCCGGCGGCGCGGCTCCGGTGACCCATCCAGGCTGTACCTGTGATCGTCCCTCTGGAGCTAGTGTCCAGTAGCCTAAGAAGCCAATCCATCCTGCACGCAGGTGAGTTCGCTTCTTCTCCCCTTAGTCCCGCGTTGCAGTGAGCCTGTTGCCAGCAGGACTCACTGAAAATAAAAAACCTAACAAACTTTTATTCTAAGCAGCTCTTTAGGAGAGCCACCTAGATTGCACCCTTCTCGGCCGGGCACAAAAACCTAACTGAGGCTTGGAGGATGGTCATAGGGGGAGGAGCCAGTGCACACCACCTAGTGGTCAAACTTTTAATTTTGTGCCCTGTCTCCTGCGGAGCCGCTATTCCCCATGGTCCTGACGGAGTCCCCAGCATCCACTTAGGACGTCAGAGAAAAGGGGACGCTGTCTGCTGTAATGTGTAAAAAGGGATACTGTCTGCCTTAATGTGTAAAAAGGGGGACGCTATCTGCCATAATGTGTAAAAAGAGCACGCTGTCTGCCGTAATGTGTAAAAAGGGGACGATGTCTGCCGTAATGTGTAAAAACGGGGGCGCTGTCTGCTGTAATGTGTAGAAAGGGGACGCTGTCTGCTGTAATGTGTAAAAAGGGATGCTGTCTGCCTTAATGTGTAAAAAAGGGGGACGCTATCTGCCGTAATGTGTAAAAAAAGGGCACGCTGTCTGCCGTAATGTGTAAAAAGGGGACTCTTTTTGAGTATTTTGTGTGTGGCCCTCGAATATTCACTGGAAGTGTTAAGCGGCCCCCCAGCTGAAATAATTGCCCACCCCTGGTTTAGAGTCTAGAATTCACACGCTCTCTAGTTGAATATATTTGAACACAGTTATGGGCATTAGTCAATGTTTGAAGAAAAACACTATGGTGTCTTTAAGATAATAACTGCTAAATTACCACAAGATCATTTGACCAATAAAGTGATGATAATGGATTTACAATTGTTGAGTAGTTTCTTTAATTTGGGTGCAGGAAAGTAGGTTGTGCAATTTTTAAGGGAAAAACACCGTTGTTAGCAAAAAATGCAACATCAGAAACATGTACACAAAAATTACGTACATTTGTAATATGTATGCAAGAATTGCGATTATTAGGATGGTTTTTTGCAATATTTGCACATTTCACAAGGCCACCTTCTTTTTGTTAAATTAAATTAGTGTTGCAGTTTTTCCGTTTGGGCGTGCTTTCACAATTTTGCTTTTGCTCGCAATTTTTGCAAATTTGTAATTTTTGCAATCCTTACTGAATTTGCCCCACAAAGTACTGTATTTTTCTGAAATTGCTAATGAAATGGAAAGACATTAAGGGCAGTATTAAATTGATTATTGTGCCGGGTCTCCTGTCTACATTGAAAGGAAATCATCGGAAATATTCAGTTGTATATATTTATTGCGCTGATCGCATCCATAGAGGTCGGGTTTATCCACATAAAGCAGCTAAACCCGACCAAAGCGCTGGCCATGATCGCAAAGTGCCGTTTGGAGGTCCAAACGGGTCACTTTTTGCACATTTCAACTCCCCACCCCTGTGCAGTATTTCATGCCCGAATGGTGCGACAACTGAATAGCTCAGTTGGGTGCCCTCTACTGGCTGCCAGAGGGAGGAACAATTGAATTCTGCCCTTTATGTTAAATAGGGTGGAAGGTGGCACAGTGCACATACTACAGCACATTGTAGAGTTGTGGGCTGATGCTGAATTGAGCAAAAACCCCATGGGCCTGATATTTAAGTGTTTAGACCGGTGGATTCCTACTCTTACACCATAGATTGGCTATACTGACTCACCCAATCACCATTCAGCACCTACCTATTCTATGGCTCGTGATTAACTCCACTATCTAGCTCCACTAACTAAACCTCATTCACACACACACAGTAACAGATCACTGTTACAGTGCCTTAAAAATACACAGCAGGCGTTCCACCAATGCATGTGTTGTTTTTGTGGCTTTATTAAAGTCGCACACAATCAGAAGAGGCACCCATTCTGCCCTTCTAAGAGCACAGAGGGTGTCCTGAGGAGCATCACCAGGACCTTACCCAAACTTTATTATGGTGGTTGGCAATGCCTGATCCATTTTACAGCATTCACACATGTGACACTGGGACAAAATAAAGCCACCCCAGTCTACAATGCTCGACCCATTTTGGTTAAAAATTTGACCCTTTCAGGGTGTGTGAATACATAGACCAGTGGTAGCCAACCCTGGTCCTGTTGGTAGCTCTCGAGGACCAGGGTTGGCTATCCCTGACATAGACTAATATTTTATGTCATACAAATATTTGAATGTATGGCTGCTGCTAATGTCTGTGCGATGACATAATGGTCCTTTGCACAATGAGTGGTTAGCCAAGGTAGAACAATTGGGTTTAGCCCATTACCTGGTTCCCACTAGTGCAAGAAACTAATGGGGGTCATTCCGAGTTGATCGCTAGCTGAAAATGTTTGCTGCGCAGCGATGACGCAAGAACTCGGCACTTCAGCGCATGCATATGCGGCGCAATGCGCACGCGCAACGTTCTTTCACAACGGCCGATGTAGTTTAATACAAGGTCTAGCGAAGCTTTTCAGTCGCACTGCTGACCGCAGAGTGATTGATATGAAGTGGGCGTTTCTGGGTGTCAACTGACCGTTTTCAGGGAGTATTCGAAAAAACGCAGGCGTGCCAGGAAAAACGCAAGCGTGGCTGGGCGAACGCAGGGCATGTTCGTGACGTCAAAACAGGAACTGAACAGTCTGAAGTGATCGCAAGCGCTGAGTAGGTCTGAAGCTACTCTAAAACTGCACAATATTCTTTTGCAGCCGCTCTGCGATCCTTTTGTTCGCACTTCTGTTAGCTAAAATACACTCCCAGTGGGAGGCGGCATAGCGTTTGCACGGCTGCTAAAAACAGCTAGCGAGCGAACAACTCGGAATGACCCCCTAAATCTGGAACTAGTGTCGTCAATTTTAATATTAGCGATAGTGATAGTTTGATTCATTTTCTTTATATAAGTTACTTAGTGTTACATTTTATTAGTCTATATTTTAGTATTTACTGTAGTATTATAAGAGGAGAGAAGAACGAGGAGGAGAAATTCGGGTGCGGCCATGGGCTGTTTCCCTTTAGACATAGGGGGTCATTCCGAGTTGATCGCTCGCTAGCAGTTTTTAGCAGCCGTGCAAACGCATTGCCGCCGCCCACTGGGGAGTGTATTTTCGCTTTGCAGAAGTGCGAACGCTTGTGCAGCAGAGCGCCTGCAAAATCTTTTTGTGCAAAACAAGACCAGCCCTGTAGTTATTCTTCGTGTTCGTTGATTCTAACGATGGTGGGACGGCTTTTGACGTCACACACCCGCCCAGTGTTCGCCCAGCCACGCCTGCGTTTTCCACGACATGCCTGCGTTTTTCTAAGCACTCCCTAAAAACGGTGGGTTGACACCCAGAAATGCCCACTTCATGTCAATCTTCCTGCGTTGTGCCTTGCGACTGAAAGCTTCGCTAGAACCTGTGCAAAACCACAAAGGACTTTGTACCCGTACGTTGCGCGTGTGCAATGCGGTGCATATGCATGCGCAGAAATGCCGATTTTTAGCCTGATCGCTGCGAACAACAGCAGCTAGCGAACAAGTCGGAATGACCTCCATAGGCTGGCCATTCTGCTTGAGTAAGGTAAGTATACTGTTATTTTTATATGTACTTTGTTGCTTGCACAATTAGGCTTTTTCATGGATTTCATAAGGGGGGTCATTCCGAGTTGTTCGCTCGTTATTTTTTTTCGCTACGGAGCGATTAGTCGCAAACTGCGCATGCGCAATGTTCGCAGTGCGCCTGCGCCAAGTAAATTAGCACAAACGTTTGGTATTTTACTCACGGCCTAACGAGGATTTTTCATCGTTCTGGTGATCGGAGTGTGATTGACAGGAAGTGGGTGTTTCTGGGCAGAAACTGTCCGTTTTCTGGGAGTGTGCGAAAAAACGCTGCCGTTTCTGGGGAAAACGCAGGAGTGTCTGAAGAAACGGGGGAGTGTCTGAAGAAACGGGGGAGTGTCTGAAGAAACGGGGGAGTGTCTGGGCGAACGCTGGGCGTGTGTGTGACGTCAAACCAGGAACGAAACTGACTGAACTGATCGCAGTGTAGGAGTAAGTCTGGAGCTACTCAGAAACTGCTAAGAATTTTCTATTCGCAATTCTGCTAATCTTTCGTTCGCAATTCTGCTATGCTAAGATACACTCCCAGAGGGCGGCGGCTTAGCGTGTGCAATGCTGCTAAAAGCAGCTAGCGAGCGAACAACTCGGAATGAGGGCCAAGGGACGGGGATCACCCGAAAGTGGGCATGTCAGTGCATAGAAGGCGGTTTTATCAAAATTTAGTAGGCCTAAATGTCAAGAGGTCTCCCTGCTCAAATCTTACTATTCTAAGGGGTTATTATTTATAGTATTGCCTGTTTTCAATGGCCTCAAATCTTAGGTATTATATATCAGCTGAAATGGTTTTTCTAATCTAGTGAGTTGAACATGCAGCCCTCCAGCCATCACAAAACCAAACATCACAGCATGCCTTGCCACACTGCTACTGTATTAGGAAATGTTAAAACTGTGGCAGGGCATGCTGGGATGTGCAGCCCTACAACAGCCAAAGAGCCACACATTGAACATCCCTGTTAGTCTATAAAATACTCACCTTAATTACCCATACGCCTGTACCCCACCTCATACACCCAAATGTCTCTACCCCACTCCATGCATGTGTTCTTTAATACATTTGGGTGGTAAAATCACATCTTGCAATGTGATGTTGGGTGCTATTATTATGACCACATTGCACTGCAAATGTGATTGTTGATAAATGTAGCAGTTACTTTATTATGAGCATATCACTAATCAATTATTGTGAGGGTAGCCTCAAAGGATAGTGATGGTGGAAGCCTATATGGGGGTACTCAAGGAGCGATGTTCAGCTGATTTCTAAGCAATCTGACTAGAAATTAGCTGAACATCGCTCCGTGTGTAGGGGTGCCGGCGACAGCGATGTGCGGTCCAGCGCGTCGCTATCGCCGGTGCTAGATTGGCCTGGTCGCTCATTTCACCGCTGAGTGAAATGAGCAGCACCCCATGTCCGGCCCACCCTCACTCAGCACATCGCACTGTGCTGAGCGACATCGCACTGTGCTGAGCGGGGGAAGAGATGTGTGCTGAGCGGTCTGTGCTAGATCGCTCAGCACACATCTCTGGGGAAATCTCCCCGTCAGTACAGCCCTTTCCTAGAACGGATATTTGCATATAACTGAGCTTAATTATTACTTAGAATTTATATTTCATCTTTAATTAAGGTGAGGCTAAGGGATGCACCCCAAACATCACCAGAGAGTGAGGTATAATCACTGCCACCAAAGAGTCAGGTGTACTCATCACAGTGGGAGATGCAGGAGCCCCCACTGAACAGGTACAAGCCCCCCCCATAACTAGAGAGGCAGGCGAACCACCAACCTTTATTAGGCAGATAGCCCACCACCCTGGTTGAGGTAGGCACCTGCCCCCACCCCAGAAAAAGCAGGCACACCCAACCACCCCCCCGGCGAGGCAGGCACCCCCCGCCACCACGGGCAAGGCAGGCACCCCACGTCACGTCACCACGGGCGAGGCAGGCACCCCACGTCACCACGGGCGAGGCAGGCACCCCACGTCACCACGGGCGAGGCAGGCACCCCACGTCACCACGGGCGAGGCAGGCACCCCCCCGCCACCACGGGCGAGGCAGGCACCCCCCCGCCACCACGGGCGAGGCAGGCACACCCCGCCACCACGGGCGAGGCAGGCACCCCCCCTCCACCACGAGCGAGGCAGGCACCCCCCGCCACCATGGGCGAGGCAGGCACACCCAACCAATACGGGTGAGGCAGGCCCCCCTGGCCACAATGGACAAGGCAGGCACCACTGCCGTAGAAGCATGCGGTCACACCACCATCAGAGAGGCATGTGCCCCTTCCACCATCAGAGAGGCATGCGCCCCCACAATCACTAAAGAGGCATGTGCCCCCACCACCATCGGAAAGACATGCTCCTCTGCGATCACTGCAGAGGCATGCACCCCACCACCATTGGAAAGGCATGCGCCCCAACAACTATCAGAGAGGCGAGCACCAACACCACCACTGTAGAGATATGCACCCCACAAACACTGGAGATATGCACCCACACCACTATGAGCCCCCGCCAAACCCATGAGACATGCACCCCACCACAATAATCGGAGGTAAACACCATTGAAGAGGCATGCACCCCCACAAACACCGGAGAGGCATGCGCCCTCACAATCAGAGAGGCATGTGCCTTCACCACCATTTCAGATACATGTGCCCCACCATCATCAAAGAAGCATGCGCCCCATGAACACCGGAGAGGCATGTGCCACCACCATCACAGAGGCATGTGTCCCACCAACACCAGAGAGAAGCATGCACCACCATCTGAAAGGTGCTTACATACACTTAGGGCGACATTCAAATGTATTTCTGGCCGGCAGCCACTATATGGCGCTCAATGGAGTTATTCAATTGTAGCTCCATAGGGTGTCTACATTGGAGCTTGCACCCGCCAGGGTGGCGAGCTGAAATGTGTGAAAAGTGACCCGTTGGGTGCCCAAACTGCAATAGAAGAATTCAAGTTCACTTGAACCTTTAAACCAATTCAACAAATCGTCCTTTTCAAGAAAAAGACCCATACCACAAACTGGAAGGTTCGAAACTCATTCCTTTAATAAAAGTCACAGATAATACAGGTTTGGTGGATGATTGTGTCCTGGTGAAATTAAAACTTCATTTATATGGATTATTCCTGACAATTATATTAATATGTTGTACTACTTAATTTTGGTGCTTGATGTTGAGATGGAGCTATTCTGTTACTGTACAATGCCATTGGGTGCTAAATAGGTGCCCTTACAAACTTTTGCCTTGGGGTCTGCAAAATATCTTAAAATAACCTCATTGTAATGTGGTATAAAATGAACAGGAGGGCATTATGTGACATAAGTAATATAAACTGGGGCATTGTAACGTGCAAATATGTAGTGGAGGCACTATAGTGTGGCATAATATAAACTGGAGACACTAGACTAGAGTGTAGTATAATATGAACTAGGGAGACTGTATGTTATAATGTGAATGGAGAGTACATTGTTGTATGGCGGCCGGTATGAATGGTCGACAATGTTAAGGTCGACAGTCATTAGGCCGACCACTATTGGTTGACATTGACATGGTCGACATGGACCAATGGTCGACACATGAAAATGGACGACACGTGGAAATGGTCGCCCTGTTGACCTGCCATGTGTCGCCCATTTTCAGATGTCGACCATGTCGACCAATATTGGTCGACCTAATGACTGTCGACCATAACATGGTCGACCATCCAAACGGATACCTTGGTGTATAATGTTTCCTGGCAGCCCTGCAATGAAACATAACGTGAATTAAGGCTCCCAGTATGGAGTATACATATGTGTCCACATACACTTTTCCTCAAACCGCGCTACACAGCCCCATGTGCAATTTAGCCATGCTATGCAATTTTTTTCTTAAAATATGCATCTGAATCTGACTTTATACCGATTCCTTAGCAATAAAAACACATTCTATGTACTTAGGACCTTATTCAGTAAGAGTAGCAGATTCAGCTTTTTAGCATAATCTGCTACTCTTTCAATCGCATGCTGGGGCTGCCCATCGCAGGGCAAGGCTGCCCAGCATGCTACCCGCTGCCCACCAACTGCGACCATGTTTTAATTGCGATCGCACCGCAATTAGTGCATGTTCGCAGAAACTAGGGAAGCCTCCTGCTGGTGCAGCCACCCCAAAAATGTCACCAACATGCCCCTGTTTCCCCCGTGCTGCCACTGAAACGGTCAACGAACAGCCCCTGCCCAACCTGCGTTAGCAGTTAATGTGACCCAACCGCATTAACTGCTCACGCACACGCAGGACAGTACCTACATGATGGGCAAATTTGTATGTGACTAAGGGCCTAATTCAGACCTGATCGCAGCAGCAACATTTTTCTCTAATGGGCAAAACCAATCAATGATTGTCAGCTGTGAGCGATTTATTTCAATTGTTAACTGTAATGGTAAACAATTCTGATCCAGATGTATAGATGTTTTCCTTCTCTCCTCTAGTCAGTGGGATACACAACATAGCTCTGTCAATGATGCGGCTTGCATAGCCCCACCCCCATCACTGATTGGCTTTTTTACTGTGTGCCACGCCTCCCAATAATTTAAACTTACTGTCTGAACTGTGTGGGTGATTGTCATTGATGGTGAAAACCATGTATGGTTTCCTGCCATCAATGGAAAACACCAATGGCATCATCGATATTGACAACTAATGTGAACCATTCGATGACCATCCCTACTGTCTACAAGGAGAATTGAATTGTTTTTTATGCGGTGCTAATTAATGGATACCCAACGGAGCAATTCAATTGTTTTTGGGCGCCCATTATTTATCAAGCTTGTTTTGTCTAAAAGCAGTGGGTTTACTGTGTAAGGCAGCTAAACCTGTATAAAGTACTGGTTAGGATGCACAAACTATTGTTTGGGTGTCCAAACCACGGACTTTGTGAAGATTTGTGTTCGCCACCATAGTAGGCAGCTAGCAGAAAAGTGTGCACCCATGGCATTCACACCCAAAGGAAGTAACAATTGAATTGATCCGTTGGGTGCACATGAATTAAAAGCCAAATAAAAAGCAATTGAATTCCCCTTTGCATGTCTTTCAAGAGACTCTTCCACATGGTTCCTCTGTTTCTTGTTCCCTTCCACCAGTGCAGCCGATCAGGCCGCCCAGAAGCGCCAACCTGCAGAAGCAGAAAATAGCGGCTGCTGGGGAAATGTTAAAAAGCAGCCCCTTATCTACCGTGTGGCCACACAACCCTGCAGAGAGGAGCAGCTTCCGGGAAAATAAATTTGTGATGGTCCGATCATCAATCGACAGATATATCAGCAGCCATCATTGTTTGACAGATGTGCATAGAATTTTTTTTTCTAAATCATATTGGTTATGTTTTAATAAATGTTCTTAACCTAATTCAATCATAAAAAAACCTGATAGCTTCTGCGCATTTAAAAAAAAAAATAAGAATTTACTTACCGATAATTCTATTTCTCGTAGTCCGTAGTGGATGCTGGGAACTCCGTAAGGACCATGGGGAATAGCGGCTCCGCAGGAGACTGGGCACAAAAGTAAAGCTTTAGGACTAGCTGGTGTGCACTGGCTCCTCCCCCTATGACCCTCCTCCAAGCCTCAGTTAGGATACTGTGCCCGGACGAGCGTACACAATAAGGAAGGATTTTGAATCCCGGGTAAGACTCATACCAGCCACACCAATCACACCGTATAACCTGTGATCTGAACCCAGTTAACAGCATGATAACAGAGGAGCCTCTGGAAAGATGGCTCACAACAATAATAACCCGATTTTTGTAACAACAACAACTATGTACAAGTATTGCAGACAATCCGCACTTGGGATGGGCGCCCAGCATCCACTACGGACTACGAGAAATAGAATTATCGGTAAGTAAATTCTTATTTTCTCTGACGTCCTAGTGGATGCTGGGAACTCCGTAAGGACCATGAGGATTATACCAAAGCTCCCAAACGGGCGGGAGAGTGCGGATGACTCTGCAGCACCGAATGAGAGAACTCCAGGTCCTCCTCAGCCAGGGTATCAAATTTGTAGAATTTAGCAAACGTGTTTGCCCCTGACCAAGTAGCTGCTCGGCAAGTTGTAACGCCGAGACCCCTCGGGCAGCCGCCCAAGATGAGCCCACCTTCCTTGTGGAATGGGCTTTTACAGATTTTGGCTGTGGCAGGCCTGCCACAGAATGTGCAAGCTGAATTGTACTACAAATCCAACGAGCAATAGTCTGCTTAGAAGCAGGAGCACCCAGCTTGTTGGGTGCATACAGGATAAACAGCGAGTCAGATTTCCTGACTCCAGCCGTCCTGGAAACATATATTTTCAGGGCCCTGACTACGTCCAGCAACTTGGGAGTCCTCCAAGTCCCTAGTAGCCGCAGGTACCACAGTAGGCTGGTTCAGGTGGAACGCTGAAACCACCTTAGGGAGAAATTGAGGACGAGTCCTCAATTCTGCCCTGTCCGTATGAAAAATTAGGTAAGGGCTTTTATGGGATAAAGCCGCCAATTCTGAGACACGCCTGGCTGAAGCCAGGGCCAACAGCATTACCACTTTCCATGTGAGATATTTTAAGTCCACAGTGGTGAGTGGTTCAAACCAATGTGATTTTAGGAACCCCAAAACTACATTGAGATCCCAAGGTGCCACTGGAGGCACAAAAGGAGGCTGTATATGCAGTACCCCCTTGACAAACGTCTGAACTTCAGGAACTGAAGCCAGTTCTTTCTGGAAGAAAATCGACAGGGCCGAAATTTGAACCTTAATGGACCCTAATTTTAGGCCCATAGACAGTCCTGTTTGCAGGAAATGCAGGAAACGACCCAGTTGAAATTCTTCTGTAGGGGCCTTCCTGGCCTCGCACCACGCAACATAATTACGCCAAATACGGTGATAATGTTGTGCGGTTACATCCTTCCTGGCTTTGATCAGGGTAGGGATGACTTCATCCGGAATGCCTTTTTCCTTCAGGATCCGGCGTTCAACCGCCATGCCGTCAAACGCAGCCGCGGTAAGTCTTGGAACAGACAGGGTCCCTGCTGGAGCAGATCCCTTCTTAGAGGTAGAGGCCACGGGTCCTCTGCGAGCATCTCTTGAAGTTCCGGGTACCAAGTCCTTCTTGGCCAATCCGGAGCCACGAGTATAGTCCTTACTCCTCTCCTTCTTATGATTCTCAGTACCTTGGGTATGAGAGGCAGAGGAGGGAACACATACACTGACTGGTACACCCACGGTGTTACCAGAGCGTCCACAGCTATTTCCTGAGGGTCCCTTGACCTGGCGCAATACCTGTCTAGTTTTTTGTTGAGGCGGGACGCCATCATTGACAGTGCTATCACATGATTTTCCGCCCAGCGAAGAATCCTTGCAGCTTCTGCCATTGCCCTCCTGCTTCTTGTGCCACCCTGTCTGTTTACGTGGGCGACTGCCGTGATGTTGTCTGACTGGATCAGCACCGGCTGACCTTGAAGCAGAGGTCTTGCTAGGCTTAGAGCATTGTAGATGGCCCTTAGCTCCAGGATATTTATGTGAAGTGATGTCTCCAGGCTTGACCACAAGCCCTGGAAATTTCTTCCCTGTGTGACTGCTCCCCAGCCTCTCAGGCTGGCATCCGTGGTCACCAGGATCCAGTCCTGAATGCCGAATCTGCGGCCCTCTAGAAGATGAGCACTCTGCAACCACCACAGGAGAGACACCCTTGTCCTTGGTGACAAGATTATCCGCTGATGCATCTGAAGATGCGACCCGGACCATTTGTCTAGCAGATCCCACTGGAAGGTTCTTGCGTGGAATCTGCCGAATGGGATTGCTTCGTAAGAAGCCACCATCTTTCCCAGGACCCTTGTGCATTGATGCACTGAGACTTGGCCTGGTTTTAGGAGATTTCTGACTAGCTCGGATAACTCCCTTGCTTTCTTCTCCGGGAGAAACACCTTTTTCTGGACTGTGTCCAGGATCATCCCTAGGAATAGAAGGCGTGTCGTCGGGATCAGCTGCGATTTTGGAATATTGAGAATCCAACCGTGCTGCCGCAGCACTATCTGAGATAGTGCTAGCCCGACTTCCAACTGTTCCCTGGATCTTGCCCTTATCAGGAGATCGTCCAAGTAAGGGATAACTAAAACTCCCTTCTTTCGAAGGAGTATCATCATTTCGGCCATTACCTTGGTAAAGACCCGGGGTGCCGTGGACAATCCAAACGGCAGCGTCTGAAACTGATAGTGACAGTTCTGTACCACAAACCTGAGGTACCCTTGGTGAGAAGGGTAAATTGGGACATGTAGGTAAGCATCTTTGATGTCCAGAGAGACCATATAGTCCCCTTCTTCCAGGTTTGCAATCACTGCTCTGAGTGACTCCATCTTGAATTTGAACCTTTGTATGTAAGTGTTCAAGGATTTTAGATTTAAAATTGGTCTCACCGAGCCGTCCGGCTTCGGTACCACAAATAGTGTGGAATAGTACCCCTTTCCCTGTTGCAGGAGGGGTACCTTGATTATCACCTGCTGGGAATACAGCTTGTGAATGGCTTGCAATACTGCCTCCCTGTCTGAGGGAGACGTCGGTAAAGCAGACTTTAGGAAACGGCGAGGGGGAGACGTCTCGAATTCCAATTTGTACCCCTGAGATACCACCTGAAGGATCCAGGGGTCCACTTGCGAGTGGGCCCACTGCGCACTGAACTTCTTGAGACGGGCCCCCACCGTGCCTGAGTCCGCTTGTAAAGCCCCAGCGTCAAGCTGAGGACTTTGCGGAGGCGGGAGAGGGCTTTTGTTCCTGGGAACTGGCTGTTTGCTGCAGCCTTTTTCCTCTCCCTCTGCCACGGGGCAGAAATGAGGCGCCTTTTGCCCGCTTGCCCTTATGGGGCCGAAAGGACTGCGCCTGATAATACGGCGTCTTCTGAGGTTGAGAAGCTACCTGGGGTAAAAATGTGGATTTTCCAGCAGTTGCCGTGGCTACCAGGTCTGATAGACCTACCCCAAATAACTCCTCCCCCTTATAAGGCAATACTTCCATGTGCCTTTTAGAATCCGCATCACCTGACCACTGCCGCGTCCATAAACCTCTTCTTGCAGAAATGGACAGCGCGCTAACTCTTGATGCCAGTCGGCAAATATCCCTCTGTGCATCACGCATATATAAAAATGCATCTTTTAAATGCTCTATAGTCAGTAATATACTGTCCCTATCTAGGGTATCAATATTTTCAGTCAGGGAATCCGACCACGCCACGCCCGCACTGCACATCCAGGCTGAGGCGATTGCTGGTCGCAGTATAACACCCGTGTGAGTGTATATACATTTTAGGATATTCTCCTGCTTTCTATCAGCAGGTTCCTTTAGGGCGGCCGTATCAGGAGAGGGTAGTGCTACCTGTTTAGACAAGCGTGTGAGCGCTTTATCCACCCTATGGGGTGTTTCCCAACGTGCCCTATCCTCTGGCGGGAAAGGGTATGATGCCAATAACCTTTTAGGAATTATCAGTTTTTTATCGGGGGAAACCCACGCCTCATCACACACTTCATTTAATTCCTCGGATACAGGAAAAACTACAGGCAGTTTTTTCTCACCAAACATAATACCCTTTTTAGTGGTACTTGTATTATCAGAGATATGCAATACATTTTTCATTGCTTCAATCATGTAACGTGTGGCCCTACTGGAAGTCACGTTTGTCTCCTCATCATCGACACTGGAGTCAGTATCCGTGTCTGTGTCTGCCATTTGAGGTAATGGGCGTTTTAAAGCCCCTGATGGCGTTTGAGACCCCTGGACAGGCACAAGCTGAGTAGCCGGCTGTCTCATGTCGTCAACTGTCTTTCGTAAAGAACTGACAGTCACGCAATTCCTTCCATAAGCTCAGCCACTCAGGTGTCGACTCCCTAGGGGGTGACAACTCTATAATAGGCAATTGCTCCGCCTCCATCTCATTTTCCTCCTCAAACATGTCGACACAATCGTACCGACACACCGCACACACACAGGGAATGCTCTGATAGAGGACAGGACCCCACTAGCCCTTTGGGGAGACAGAGGGAGAGTATGCCAGCACACACCAGAGCGCTATATATAGACAGGAATACCACTATAAAACGTGCTTTTCCCCTTTATAGCTGCTGTTATTATTAGAACTGCGCCAAATTAGTGCCCCCTCTCTTTTTTACCCTTTTCTGTAGTGCAGGACTGCAGGGGAGAGTCAGGGAGACGTCCTTCCAGCGGAGCTGTGATGGAAAATGGCGCCCGTGTGCTGAGGAGATAGGCTCCGCCCCCTTCTCAGCGGCCTTTTCTCCCGCTTTTTGGTGAGTTCTGTCAGGGGTTAAAATACATCCATATAGCCCTGGGGGTTATATATGGTGTATTTTCGCCAGCCAAGGTGTTTACATTGCTGCTCAGGGCGCCCCCCCCCCCTAGCGCCCTGCACCCTCAGTGACCGAAGTGTGAAGTGTGCCTGAGTAACAATGGCGCACAGCTGCAGTGCTGTGCGCTACCTTGTTGAAGACTGATGTCTTCTGCCGCCGATTTTTCCGGACCTCTTCTTGCTTCTGGCTCTGTAAGGGGGCCGGCGGCGCGGCTCTGGGACCGGACTCCGAGGCTGGGCCTGTGTTCGGTCCCTCTGGAGCTAATGGTGTCCAGTAGCCTAAGAAGCCCAAGCTGGCTGCAAGCAGGCAGGTTCGCTTCTTCTCCCCTTAGTCCCTCGATGCAGTGAGCCTGTTGCCAGCAGGTCTCACTGAAAATAAAAAACCTAAAACTAAACTTTCACTAAGAAGCTCAGGAGAGCCCCTAGTGTGCACCCTTCTCGGCCGGGCACAAAAATCTAACTGAGGCTTGGAGTAGGGTCATAGGGGGAGGAGCCAGTGCACACCAGGTAGTCCTAAAGCTTTACTTTTGTGCCCAGTCTCCTGCGGAGCCGCTATTCCCCATGGTCCTTACGGAGTTCCCAGCATCCACTAGGACGTCAGAGAAAAAATATTAGACAGTTAAATAAAATAGTTTTTACTCTTATTCTTAAAAGGTATGTGATAAAAATTCACAGACAAGCCAAATCACAATATGGGGCCAAATATAATAGATTGAGAGTTTCAAAAAGTAAGAGATTTGGTAAGGTTTTGCAGTTTTTTTTTAATGGCAATTATTACACTGCAAGATCAAGCTGGTTTTAAAGTGTAAATGATTGCACTTAAAATAAATCTGCAAAACCTTACCAAATCTCTCACTTTCTGAAACTGTCACTCTATTACACTTGACCCATGTTATCTGTTATGGCCTAGCTCTGTATTAAACCACAGGCAAAGCAGAAGACTTGAATAGTATGCCAAACAATGGCCTGATTCAGGGGTGAACACAATGCTAATATTTAAGGAATTGAGCAATTATTAGCTGACTGCGCGGTCAACTGCACCAAGGTACCTTAGGTTAGGCTGACCATATTATCCCTTTAACCTGGGACACTCATGAATTACACAGGTTCTGTGGCTGGCTGACTGCAAGCCTACAGTTCACCTGGTTTAAGCAGCCACAGAACCTGTGTAGTTCATGAGTGTCCCAGGTTAAAGGGATAATATGGTCAGCCTACTTAGGGCAATTCCATAAAAATATGTACAATACATAGGGGGCAATTCCAATTTTTTTTGGGCACCCAAAGTAATGGGCGCCCATCAGAGAAATTCAGTTGTTGCTCTGATCGTGCGCCCATTGCTTTATATGTGCCCAAATACTGTAGATGGGGTTTAGCTGTGAATGGCGGCTAATCACGTATACAGTACTGGTTAGGGCGCCCAAACTCCTGCAATCATATTTCTTCTCGTACCTCGGGATTCTGCAAGAAGAAATGTTACCCCCGCTGCTAATGGGCACCTAGTGGTAGCCACAGGAGAAGAGAATTGAACCGCCCCAACAGAATCTAAACCATAAAACATCAGTTGAAGTGCTCTATTTTGCTAATAGAGGAATCTAGTGCAGATGTGGCCAGCGCTAATCTTACCTATGAGTGGCAACATCACAACTGCGACTAGCAGCGGCAAGCTGCAGCTCCTTCGCTGCATCATGCGATCCTATGTATTGTAGGTACGTTTAAACAGACACAGAGACTTTGTTTTTATTAGGAGTGCCGGGGGGGTGTCGCTGATAGTGGGTGTGTCCACAGATGCAGATTTGTTCACATAAGCTATATTCATACTGGCGCGTCCGACTCAGGATCAGGCTCTAAAGCAGTGTTAAAATTTAGCGCTTGTAGGTCATTAATGAGAAAGGTACTGTAGGTCACATCTATAACACAATTTAATAGTATTATTAAGAGCAATAATTAAAAACCAGTAGAAGAGATTGGTAGAAAGTGCTCCTCCCACTTGCATATGAATGGAGATAAGGAAGAATTCAACGGACCTGTTCCATTAGACAGTCCCCTAAGTCCTGCATGGGCTAGTAAAAGTCACAGTGGTGAGATCTGCTGTTGTATGTGTACTCTCACCAACTGACATCTTTGGAAGACTGAGACCTAGACCAAGTCCCCCGCTGGCACACTGCATTGGACCCCATCCAAGGAGGGATCCCTTCACACCGTGGAAAATCTACCTGCATCACCAATTAAGGGACTGCCACTGCGGACGCAGATCCGCTTAAACGCTTGGAAAGACACTGGTGGTAACTATTATTCACGGTTGTGACTTTTACTAGCCCATGCGGGACTTAGGGGACTGTCTAATGGAACAGGTCCATTGAATTCTTCCTGATCTCCATTCATATTCAAGTGGGAGGAGCACTTTCTACCAATCTATTCTACTGGATTTTGAGAAATTGTGTATTTTAGACATTTTTAATTATCGCTCTGAATAATACTATTAAATTGTGTTATTGATGTGACCTACCTTTCTCATTAATGACCTACAAGCGCTACATTTTTTATTTTGCCTGTATTCTATTTGGGGTCTGACCAACCCCCTGTGTTTAGCTGCTGTGTTGAACCTCCCCCTTCAGCGCCAGGAACAAATCACCCTAGGGTGTTTTCTCATTTTTGCATCTAAAGCAGTGTTTCCTGTTAGGACAATGGGGGTAATTCCAAGTTGATCGCAGCAGGAATTTTGTTAGCAGTTGGCCAAAACCATGGGGGTAATTCCAAGTTGATCGCAGCAGGAATTTTTTTTAGCAGTTGGGCAAAACCATGTGCACTGCAGGGGGAGCAGATATAACATTTGCAGGGAGAGTTAGATTTGGGTGGGTTATTTTGTTTCTGTGCAGGGTAAATACTGGCTGCTTTATTTTTACACTGCAATTTAGATTGCAGATTGAACTCACCACACCCAAATCTATCTCTCTCTGCACATGTTATATCTGCCTCACCTGCAGTGCACATGGTTTTGCCCAACTGCTAAAAAATTTCCTGCTGCGATCAACTTGAAATTACCCCCCCATGTGCACTGCAGGGGAGGCAGATATAACATGTGCAGAGAGAGATAGATTTGGGTGTGGTGTGTTCAATCTACAATCTAAATTGCAGTGTAAAAATAAAGCAGGCAGTATTTACCCTGCACAGAAACAAAATAACCCACCCAAATCTAACTCTCTCTGCAAATGTTATATCTGCCCCCCTTGCAGTGCACATGGTTTTGCCCAACTGCTAAAAAAATTCCTGCTGCGATCAACTTGGAATTACCCCCAATATTTTATAGGTGTCCCCCCTGCCATAGCCACAAGTAAATGCAGTGCAAGCAGCCAGACACGCAATGGCCCTTACGTTTCTCAGCCCTATTGATACCTGTGGGGGTTGGGTGGTGGTGTCAATGTGGGAAGTGAGCAGGAGGACCAATCAACTCCTGAGGTTTGGGAGTGGTTTTACTGCTCACAAACCCTTTCCAACACCATTTAAAAGGAGGTAACCTGTAGGATTTGCTTCCAAAAATTGGGACTAAGGGGAAGGGCTATCCCAATAATTTTTTCTCTAAATGGCAATGAAGCTTTAAGAACATAAGATATCATATTTAAACTAATATGAAATATAACCCTTAACTCAGTGTTTCCCAAACTCAGTACTCAAGGCAGCCTACAAGTCCAGGTTTTAAGGATATCAATGTATAAGACCAGGTAACTTAATTAGTACTTCAATCAGCTTGATTTAACAATCTCTGATTTAGCATGGCTATCCTTAAAACCTGGACTGTTAGGGTGCCTTGAGGACTGAGTTGTCTTTTCATTGTATTAGGATGCAGTAATAGGTGTTTTTAATTCTGGCCATTGCTGAAAAACCAGCGAGTATTTACAAATTTGTTTTAAAACACATTACGTAACATTGCTTATATATTTCCACAACAAATAGAAATGTTTTGGAAAGTTAAATGATTTAATAATAAAAACAAACCAATAATGAAATGGAACAATATACTAGCAAGCATTACTTGTGCAGATTGTTTGCACATCTTTCCTGCAACAAAACAACAGCTGGTAACACAGAAAGAGTAAATAGTTGTTATAAGAAGACAGGGTTCCTTTAAAAGCCCTTGATTCAAAAGCTATTGATTTACTTGTGACAGTACAACCTTGCAATGACATAATCCCCTGTTATCTCCAATGGATGACTTTACTTTCTGTCCAGGAGCAAGAAAAATGTCATGTCCCCCTTTTGCTGTAACATACAACCCTTTTAACTGGTGCCTGCGCTGCTAGAACAGGCAGTCAATGAATACGCCTAGGGCACCTCTTCTTCCTTGTTCAGCAGATGAGTCATTTACCCTTAACCAGAGGGTAAACTATGTGGCAAATATAGTGCATTTGAACAGAACAGATGAGAAGACTTTGCCCTAAGGTGGCTGGGAGTCTTGCTCGCAATAATGAAGCTATGACCCGTGTCAAGGTAAAACTACATTCAAGCTCCATTAAAGGGGTATTTTCATGGAGAAAAAAAACTTGCACTGTTAGGTAAATGCTAAAAAGATACATTTGCGTCCCATTCGTGTGTGTGTGTGTGTGTGTGTGTGTGTGTGTGTGTGTGTGTGTTTCCCTCTAATATACTTTATTGCTAGAAACGTAGTACAGGTAAATGCATAAATCTACTGGGTTAGTGTATTGATTTGAAGGTCATCTTGATGCAATATTTTTCCTAAGATCTGCTTTTTCTGAATAGTAAAGTAACTACTCTTAGGGGAGAGATGCAATTCTCGGCTTTATCTGACATCAACATTGCACTCCCGCTTTGAGGTGCACAGGAAAATGAGCGATGTTAGGCCACACATTGCCAGAAACTGAATTCTCCCCAAATCATTTTCCTGGAATGCTTCAAAGAGAAGTGTGGTATAATGGTAAATATATGCCAGTGTGTAGACTTTAACATTGTGTACATTACTGTATTATATGTGCTTGAACTGGTCCCATAAACTACAATAGTAGTGGATAGTGAGTGTAGCTCGAGGCTGGTCAACACCAATAGGCTCTAACTCACCTGCATTTGCTCTCTCTCTCTCCCCCCCCCCCCCCCCCCATCATCCACAAGCTGGAATCCATGACACAAAGTATTCAGGCTGTTCTGGGGCAAAGTGGGGTCCTATCCAGTAGTCTGAAGGTATACCTAAAAATGTGGCCAATAAGAGTACATGCTTGTATACACATTTCTAAAGTCAAAGCTCATGTTAAAGACTTCCAAAGTTAATAGCACTACAGTATGTTGTATGAACATTTATTTTAAAGCGTCAATCATTTCAAAGCCAAAACTAACCTTTTAAATGATTGCTGCTTTAAAAATATTGGCATACTCTCTGGAATCATGCCCATGTGTGCAACACGCAGGCTATTACATATACCCCAAAGACTAAATATGTGGGACAACACTGGTAAAAACAAAAAATCTATCAATATTCATTTTCCTAAATAAAGGGAGAAGCACAGTAGTTTTGCATAACACTTTTGTACGCATATATGTTGTGGTGATAACAGACTACAGGGTATTACTGTATGTATTTATTTCATGTATTTTTAATGAAGAGGTATAACATACAGAGAACAGTAACAAAACTAGACAATATAACATAAATAAAAATGACTGTAGCAAACGCAACAAACATCACTGAGCGAGGGGTTGGTGACCGCCGGTCACATAACTACATCCCCTGAGTACTGCAATTTAAAAAAACAACATCCAATGTTAGAAAGCTAAGTCATAGGAAGAAATTATAAATAAATTCACATTGAGCAAGATAAAGAAATTACACTTCCACCAAAGTACTTGGTCTGACAGTGCGCCCGTCTGCCCACGACAGTAATAAGGGGGCAGGGCAAAGAACAAAAAGGGTAAACTATGAACCCATACACAGGTCCCCTAATAGTAGCTAAAAGGGAGCCAATAGACGTCATTCCCGCTAAGTTACTTCAGTGAGGAGCTGCATCCTGGCCGATGCTAAAATGTACTCTGCCCTTATGGAGGTGCCCCGCTGATCTCACACAGACCCCACTGTGCTGCTGTGTGCACTAGGGATATGGGAGCTGGTGCACCTCTCCATGTCATGCCATCTCTCCCACGCGCCTGCAGTGTCCTTCAGAGTGGAAAAGTTGGGGATGAACATTCTCACTGCCAGGTAAATATACACCCCTAGAGTGGTGGAAAGGGGGAAGGTGACGCCCCCTTTTCGGTTGTGCGCACACAGGGTGTGCTCTCCAGAATAGTTAGCTCCCTGCCCTAACAAACACATAGAATGAACACTAAATATAGCTGTACCAAAGATATAGGGGGATGGGTATGTGAGCCTAGCGGATGGATGACAGCGGTCACAATACAGACACCCGCATACTCGACGGTCATGATCCAGAGGGGTGCAAGGTAAGTATTCAAACTGCCCCCCTGTACCCTAATCCTAACACTCCCTTGCCGCAACCTAACCCCAACCTCCTTCCTTAGTGCCTAACCTTAAACTCCCCCTTAGTGCCTAAACCTAAACCCCCCCTTTCCAGAGCCTAAACCTAACCCTCCCCCCTTAGTGCCTAAACCAAATCCTATCTACCCCCCCCTCCCCCACCCTAACCTCTTTGGGGTGGCGTCTAAATCTAAACACCCAGCTGTTGGGATCCTGATCTGGCCTGGATTCAGCCTTCGGTGTTGTGGCGGGTGTCGAGATTCCGGCATCGGTATTTTGACTGCTGGTATCATGACAGCCGGTATCTTGAACATATACAGATATAGGTAACCAATTTCTCATTCCAGTGTCACCTCTGCCCATTTCACTCAGAAAAGAAAGGACAGCTTATCTTTAAACACCAAAATAGACCCCAGAATCCCGACACCCGTCTCTCTGAAGCAAAGGCTGGAGGACAATTTCCCGCACAGATACACTAACTGCAAGCCACAAACATCTGCTAGCTCTTATTACCCTCTGAAATAGAGGAAATACACACATAATGACCCACCAAGGTAGATCTAGCACAGTTAGAACAGGAGCGAACAATCAGGCAACCCCACAAAGAAACAGGTCAGCATTGGCTAAATGATAGCGAAGGTAGTTACTGGAATATAGCAAAACCTTCTTTTAGCGCCTGAACCAATAAAGGTAAATTTAAAAACATTTTCATGCAAACACTAAAGGGGAACATTTGACATGACCAGGAGAGCTAGCTGGAACTATTTGGCCACACGTTCAGATGCAGGAGTTCAGGATCCACCCCTACAAGATTAAAATAAGAATTTACTTACCGATAATTCTATTTCTCGTAGTCCGTAGTGGATGCTGGGAACTCCGTAAGGACCATGGGGAATAGCGGCTCCGCAGGAGACTGGGCACAAAAAGAAAGCTTTAGGACTACCTGGTGTGCACTGGCTCCTCCCCCTATGACCCCCCTCCAAGCCTCAGTTAGGATACTGTGCCCGGACGAGCGTACACAATAAGGAAGGATTTTGAATCCCGGGTAAGACTCATACCAGCCACACCAATCACACCGTACAACTTGTGATATGAAACCCAGTTAACAGCATGATAACAGAGGAGCCTCTGAATAGATGGCTCACAACAAGAACCTGATTAGTTAACAATAACTATGTACAAGTATTGCAGACAATCCGCACTTGGGATGGGCGCCCAGCATCCACTACGGACTACGAGAAATAGATTTATCGGTAAGTAAATTCTTATTTTCTCTGACGTCCTAGTGGATTCTGGGAACTCCGTAAGGACCATGGGGATTATACCAAAGCTCCCAAACGGGCGGGAGAGTGCGGATGACTCTGCAGCACCGAATGAGAGAACTCCAGGTCCTCCTCAGCCAGGGTATCAAATTCATAGAATTTTGCAAACGTGTTTGCCCCTGACCAAGTAGCTGCTCGGCAAAGTTGTAAAGCCGAGACCCCTCGGGCAGCCGCCCAAGATGAGCCCACCTTCCTTGTGGAATGGGCTTTTATTGATTTAGGCTGCGGTCATCCTACCGCAGAATGCGCCAGCTGAATAGTGCTACAAATCCAGCGCGCAATAGACTGCTTAGAAGCAGGAGCACCCAGCTTGTTGGGTGCCATCAGGATAAAAAGCGAGTCAGTTTTCCTGACTCCAGCCGTCCTGGAAAAATAAAATTTTCAGGGCCCTGACTACGTCCAGCAACTTGGAATCCTCCAAGTCCCTAGTAGCCGCAGGCACCACAATAGGTTGGTTCAAGTGAAAACCTGAGACCACCTTTGAGAGAAACTGAGGACGAGTCCTCAACTCTGCCCTATCCATATAGAAAATCAGATAAGGGCTTTTACATGACAAAGCCGCCAATTCTGACACACGCCTGGCCAAGGCCAAGGCCAACAGCATGACCACTTTTCACGCGAGATACTTTAGCTCCATGGTTTTAAGTGGCTCAACCAATGCGACTTTAGGAAATCCAACACCACGTTGAGATCCAAAAAGTGCCACGGGAGGCACAAAAGGAGGCTGAATATGTAGTACTCCTTTAACCAAAGTCTGAACTTCCGGCAGTGAAGCCAGTTCTTTCTGGAAGAAAATCGACAGAGCCGAAATCTGGACCTGGATGGACCCCAATTTGAGGCCCAAACGACACCCCTGCTTGCCGGAAGTGCAGGAATCGACATAGTTGAAATTCCTCCGTCGGGGCCTTCATGGCCTCCCACCAAGCAATACATTTTCGCCAAACGCGGCGATAATGTCTTGCGGTGACATCCTTCCTGGCTATGATCAGGGTAGGGATGACTTCCTTCGGAATACCCTTTTCCTTTAGGATCCGGTGTTCTACCGCCATGCCGTCAAACGCAGCCGCGGTAAGTCTTGGAACAGACAGGGTCCCTGCTGCAGCAGGTCTTGTCTAAGCGGCAGAGGCCAAGGGTCCTCTGCCAGCATCTCTTGAAGTTCCGGGTACCAAGCTCTTCATGGCCAATCCGGAACCCCGAGTATGGTTTTCACTCCTCGCCTTCTTATTATTCTCAGTACCTTGGGTATAAGAGGTAGAGGAGGAGACACATAAACCGACTGGTACACCCACGGTGTCACTAGAGCGTCCCCAGCGATCGCCTGAGGGTCCCTTGACCTGGCGCAATATCTTTTCAACTTCTTGTTGAGGCGGGACGCCATCATGTCCACCCGTGGTCATTCCCAACGGTTTACCCGCATTTGGAAAACTTCTGAATGAAGTCCCCATTCTCCTGGGTGTAGGTCGCCCATCGGAGAATCCTTGTGGCTTCTGCCATCGCCATCCTGCTTCTTGTGCCGCCCTGTCTGTTTACATGGGCGACCGCCGTGATGTCGTCTGATTGGATCAGTACCGGCTGGTTCTGAAGCAGGGGCCTTGCTTGGCTTAGGGCATTGTAAATGGCCCTTCGCTGCAGAATATTTATGTGAAGCGAAATCTCCTTGGAAATTTCTTCCCTGTGTGACTGCACCCCAGCCCCGAAGGCTGGCATCCGTGGTCACCAGGACCCAGTCCTGTATTCCGAATCTGCGGCCCTCTAGTAGATGAGCCCTCTGCAGCCACCACAGCAGCGACACCCTGTTTCTTGCTGACAGGGTTATCCGCTGTTGTATCTGTAGATGGGACCCGGACCATTAGTCCCACAGGTCCCACTGGAACGTCCTTGCGTGGAGTCTTCCGAATGGAATTATGCTTCGTACGAAGCTACCATTTTTCCCAGGACTCGTGTGCATTGATGTACCGACACCTGTCCTGGTTTTAGGATGTCTCTGACTAGAGATGACAACTCCTCGGCTTTTTCCACTGGAAGAAACACTCTTTTCTGGTCTGCGTTCAGAAACATTTCCAGGAACAGAAGACGTGTCGTCGGGACCAGCTGTGACTTTGGAATATTGAGAATCCAGTCGTGCTGTTGTAGCACTTCCCGAGAGAGTGCTACCCCCACTACCAACTGTTCTTTGGACCTCGCCTTTATCAGGAGATCGTCCAAGTACGGGATAATAAAAACTTCCTTCTTGCGAAGGAGTATCATCACTTCTGCCATTACCTAGGTAAAGACCTTCCGTGCCGTGGACAACTCCACCGGCCGCGTCTGGAACTGATAGTGACAGTCCTGTACCACATATCTGAGGTACTCCTGGTGAGGAGGGTAAATGGGGACATGCAGGTACGCATCCTTGATGTCCAGGGAGACCCTATAATCCCCCTCGTCCAGGCTCGTAATATCCGCCCTGAGCGATTCCATCTTGAACTTGAATCTCCTGATATAAAAGTTCAAGTATTTTAATTTCAAGATGGGTCTCACCGAAACGTTTCGGTACCACAACCACTGTGGAATAGTAACCCCTTCCTTGCTGAAGGAGGGGCACCTTGACAATCACTTGTTGTGATTATAGTGTTGAATATCCACCAACACCGTCTCCCTGGCAGAGGGAGGTGCCGTTAAGGCAGATTTTCGGAAACGGCGGGGGGAAGAACGTCTCGAACTCCAGCCTGTACCCCTGAGATACTACTTGAAGGACCCAGGGATCCATGTGAGAGAGCCCACTGTCCGCTGAAATTTCTGAGACGGGCCCCCACCATACCCGGGTCCGCCTGAGCAGCCCCCGCACCATGCTGTGGACCTACCGGACGCAGGGAGGATTTCTGCTCTTGGGAACTAGCTGTGTGTTACAGCTTTTTCCTCTACCTTTGCCTCTCGGCAGAAAGGATGAGCCTCTAGCCCTCTTGCTTTTCTGGGGCCGAAAGGACTGTACTTGATGATACGGTGCTTTCTTTTGTTGTGGGGTAGCCTGTGGCAAAAAAATCGATTTCCCAACATGGAAACGAGGTCTGAAAAACCATCCCCAAACAGTTTTATCCCCTTATAGGGCAACTTCCATGTGCCGATTCGAGTCGGCATCGCCTGACCATTGCCAAGTCCATAACCCCCGTCTGGCTGCAATGGACCTAGCGCTTATTTTTGATGCCAGCCGGCAAATATCCCTCTGTGCATCACGTATGTATAAGACCACGTCTTTTATATGCTCTATTTTCAGCAAAGTATTGTCCCTATCCATAGTTATTTTCCGACAGGGAATCTGACCACGCAGCGGGAGCACTGCACATCCATGCCGAAGCAACGGCTGGTCGCAATATAATGCCCTAGTGTGTGACTATATCTTATAGGGTAACCTCCTGCTTTCTATCAGCAGGTCCCTTCAGGCGGCCGTATCCGGAGACGGTAGTGCCACCTTTTCTGATAAACGTGTAAGCGCTGTACCTACCCTATGGGGTGTTTCCCCGCGTGACCTATCCTCTGGCGGGAAAGGGTACGCTGCCAATTTTAGAGCCCCCCATGACATTTGAGACGCTGGAACAGGCACAAGCTGAGTAGCCGGCTGTTCTGTGTCGTCGACCTTTTATGTAAGGAGTTGACACTTTCACGTAATCTTTGCTCGGTCTGACACAAAAATCTAACTGAGGCTTGGAGGAGGGTCATAGGGGGAGGAGCCAGTGCACACCAGGTAGTCCTAAAGCTTTCTTTTTGTGCCCAGTCTCCTGTGGAGCCGCTATTCCCCATGGTCCTTACGGAGTTCCCAGCATCCACTAGGACGTCAGAGAAAAAGAGGTGAGATCAGATCTATGGGCAGCTTCAAGAGATAAATATAGTCTTCGAGAAAGATCTTAGCAGAGAACTTTGGCCCTCATACAGCATGGATCGCATTTGTAAAGCTGCTCGCAGGCAGCTTTGCAAATGCGATCCTTATTAATGCAAATGCAGTAGGAGGCATTAAACCTGTCCTTGCTACATTTGCGATCCCAGTGCTGCGACCATGTCACAGCCTGGGATCAACATCGCGATCATCGATGTTCCCCACAGACTGCCTCCGCTTACTCAGGCTGTCCATCGCAGGGGGCCTTGCGAGGCCAAGAAATCTGCAACTGAGACACAGACCTTGGCCTTGCCATTCCCGGCAAAATGGGGGCAACACGACCCAGTTTCCTGAAACGCCGGCTGTTTCTGCCCCCGCCCCTCCTACCGAACGCCTTACCTGTCAATCAGGCAGAGGCTATCGGAAAAATGAGAGCCACACGCAAGACCCGCTCTGAACATGGTCAGAACGGGAACTATGCAGGGGATCACACAAGCGATCAGTACTGAATCAGCCCCTTGTACAAAACTGCACGTAGCAGCCAAGCAGCCCAGGGTACATACAGGAGAGTGGTTTAAGCCACTTCAGCTGTAGTTTAAAGCTGCCTACCTGCACACTTTATAGTAAGTCTTGAAGAAATGAACTAGGTCTATTATTGTCTGTGAATTACTGTAGTGCAGGTAGAAGCTAGAAGTGATTTCTGTTTTTCTGCATTAAGGTTTTCTCACTGACAACTTTAGGCTATGAACATAAATGAGCATTTCATATGCAACTAAATCAAATGTTCACATATTAAACAGCTTTGTGCTAAAAATGGATATATAACACTATGATTCAGCATATAAAGACTTGAGCATATAAAGACTTCAACCATTCCACTAATAAAGCGCAAAGGAATATGCTGGCTCTACAGAAGAAAATGCTAATAAATAATAAATACAAAAAAAAATAAATATTGAGGTCAACCACTAAACTGAATGAAGCCAAAATGTTATTGACAGCGGACCAAGGAGGAGTTGCAGAGAGACCTGAGATCAATACCTTGTTTGAATGCTACAGGCTCCTGCCCACATGAAGTGTATAGCTTCACAGCTAGAGATGATAATTATAATGGAAGCAGAAGATAAATGGTAGTCTCCAGGTAACAGCTTTGATTAGGGGAGAGTAAAGGTGACCAGAAAATGCACTTCACAGAAGCATTAACTAGCAATATTATCAGAGATTATTTATGCCAAGCAGAAAGGGTTGTCACTCACAAGAAATATAAGGGGGGTATGTATTAAACCTTCTAAAGAGAGGACAAGTTGAGAAGTTGCACATGGCAATCAATCATCATCTAACACTAATGGCCCCCATACATTACCGATATACTGCCACTATTTCCCGATACCCCAACGGCCGTGGTCGGGAAATCTCAATTCACTGATACTGACTGAATACGGTCAAGATCGGCAAATCAGGGATATTTAAAATTAAGAATTTAACCGATTACCTGACGGATCGCCAATCATCGATGGTTTCGGTCAGGTCAACTGGGAGTAGATGTATGGGGGGGGGGATCTTTAAATTTATCAAGTACAGTCTATAAAACGATAGGTAGAAGTTGATTGGTTACTATGGGCAACCTCTACAATCTTTAGAAGGTTTGACACATCTCCCCATAATATGGAAAGTTCCCAAGAAAGTACAGCAAAGGATATTTCAAGATTTGTATATGCTAATGAACCCACTTCCCAGCAAGTAGACACAACGGGAAGGGAGTTCTCGTGGCTTGAGGGAAACCTATCCCTGTGTTGCCTGTAACAGTAGCTAACAGCGCAGGGAAAGGAAAAGCAAGCTCCACTCATCGGAAAGTGGACAGGTGACATGGTTTGTCCAATCAGCTGCAAAGGTACCCTTCCTGCTAAGCAGTGGTTACTATTTAATTTATTGATTACTTTCTCCAGGAAAGATATTATTCAAATTTATAAAGCAGCAACATTCCATAGAGCAGTATGGGATGCTACATATAGCATGCTGGGATGTGTAGTTCAGCAACAGCTGGAGTGCCAAGGTTCCCCATCACTGACATATGGGAATAATTACAACTGTACAAGGTGAGGTCAGGAGACCGCAGGTCACAATACAGTACCTCCCACTACATCCTCCACCCTTAGAACACAGACAGTCGGCATGCCAAGTAGCAGGAACTATTCCCACTCATGGGTGTCCACAACACCCATAGAGTGAGATTAGAACTTGTGGCGCTCGCCAACCCTCCCGTCGGCCATCTCGATGCCGGGATCCTGGCGTCAATATGGTGACCGGCGATCTCCTGACCACTGGTCACGCATACCCAACCCAGATTAACTACAAAAATAAAAGAATCCTGCTTAGAGCCAGGAATGTAAGATAACAGTCTTACACAATTGTAACTTTTCCGTTTCTACTGTAAAGCAGTTTTCAAAAAGTTGAGGTGATTTAAACTAAGTTTAAATGAAGACTGTAGACTGCATCATGTCACTAGAATTCTCATCTAATCTACTGTGCAGCAGTTATCAAATGAGTAAACATGATTAAGACACATTGGCCATCCTATTTAGGGTATATAAAAAAGTAGACAATTTACCACAGCTGATCACGACTGTTTAGTGGCATGAGACCTGAAAATATTCTTAATTCTAACAACTACAAGAGCGTGTACAAGAAATTTAGGAAGAAAAACATCTGCTTGCGGTTCCTGGAGTGGCCCTTTAAGTATAACTTGCTATTTTGTGTTTTGTATATGGATTCCAATATAGGAATTCTAAAAATATTTTTCTCTTGAAGTTACTAGTAAGAATGCTTACAGAGGATGTCCAAACTCAAATTAAGGGGAAGCAGACCTTTTTTGGAGCATAATTAAAGCGCTTCAAATATTCTCCTTAGATGTTCTTAAAATGCAGCTTCATTCAGATCAATGAGAATCTAAAAAAAAGTTGCATCTTGGCAGATTTGTGCAGTCCAAGTGCTTCCATTAAGAGGGACTCAGTCTGTTATAAAAATGTGTTTGCCGGAAAATACTTGGGAAAAGAACCTCTATGTAGCTTACAGGCAGGCTGACATTACTAAAACATACCGGAAGCTGCCTCCAAAAAATAAGAATTTACTTACCGATAATTCTATTTCTCGGAGTCCGTAGTGGATGCTGGGGTTCCTGAAAGGACCATGGGGAATAGCGGCTCCGCAGGAGACAGGGCACAAAAAGTAAAGCTTTAGGATCAGGTGGTGTGCACTGGCTCCTCCCCCTATGACCCTCCTCCAAGCCTCAGTTAGGTACTGTGCCCGGACGAGCGTACACAATAAGGAAGGATTTATGAATCCCGGGTAAGACTCATACCAGCCACACCAATCACACTGTACAACCTGTGATCTGAACCCAGTTAACAGTATGATAACAGCGGAGCCTCTGAAAAGATGGCTCACAACAATAATAACCCGATTTTTGTAACTATGTACAAGTAATGCAGATAATCCGCACTTGGGATGGGCGCCCAGCATCCACTACGGACTCCGAGAAATAGAATTATCGGTAAGTAAATTCTTATTTTCTCTATCGTCCTAGTGGATGCTGGGGTTCCTGAAAGGACCATGGGGATTATACCAAAGCTCCCAAACGGGCGGGAGAGTGCGGATGACTCTGCAGCACCGAATGAGAGAACTCCAGGTCCTCCTTAGCCAGGGTATCAAATTTGTAGGATTTTACAAACGTGTTTGCCCCTGACTAAATAGCCGCTCGGCAAGTTGTAAAGCCGAGACCCCTCGGGCAGCCGCCCAAGATGAGCCCACCTTCCTTGTGGAATGGGCATTTACATATTTTGGCTGTGGCAGGCCTGCCACAGAATGTGCAAGCTGAATTGTATTACACATCCAACTAGCAAAAGTCTGCTTAAAAGCAAGAGCACCCAGTTTGTTGGGTGCATACAGGATAACAGCAAGTCAGTTTTCCTGACTCCAGCCGTCCTGGAACCTATATTTTCAGGGCCCTGACCACATCTAGCAACTTGGAGTCCTCCAAGTCCCTAGTAGGCGCAAGACACCACAATAAGCTGGTTCAGGTGAAACACTGACACCACCTTAGGGAGAGAACTGGGGACGAGTCCGCAGCTCTGCCCTGTCCGAATGGACAAACAGATATGGGCTTTTTTGAGAAAAAAACCACCAATTTGACACTCGCCTGGTCCAGGCCAGGTCCAAGAGCATGTTCACTTTTCATGTGAGATGCTTCAAATCCACAGATTTGACTGGTTTTAAACCAATGTGTTTTGAGGAATCCCAGAACTACGTTGAGATCCCACAGTGCCACTGGAGGCACAAAAGGGGGTTGTATATGCAATACTCCCTTGACAAACTTCTGGACTTCAGGAACTGAAGCCAATTCTTTCTGGAAGAAAAATCGACAGGGCCGAAATTTGAACCTTAATGGACCCCAATTGGAGGCCCATAGACACTCCTGTTTGCAAGAAATGCAGGAATCGACCGAGTTGAAATTTCTTCGTGGGGCCTTCCTGGCCTCACACCACGCAACATATTTTCGCCACATGTGGTGATAATGTTGTGCGGTCACCTCCTTTCTGGCTTTGACCAGGGTAGGAATGACCTCTTCCTGAATGCCTTTTCCCTTAGGATCCGGCGTTCCACCGCCATGCCGTCAAACGCAGCCGCGGTAAGTCTTGGAACAGACATGGTACTTGCTGAAACAAGTCCCTTCTTAGCGGCAGAGGCCATAAGTCCTCTGTGAGCATCTCTTGAAGTTCCGGGTACCAAGTCCTTCTTGGCCAATCCGGAGCCATGAGTATAGTTCTTACTCCTCTACGTCTTATAATTCTCAGTACCTTAGGTATGAAAAGCAGAGGATGGAACACATACACCGACTGGTACACCCACGGTGTTACCAGAATGTCCACAGCTATTGCCTGAGGGTCTCTTAACCTGGCGCAATACCTGTCCCGTTTTTTTGTTCAGACGGGACGCCATCATGTCCACCTTTGGTAATTCCCAACGGTTTACAATTATGTGGAAAACTTCCCCATGAAGTTCCCACTCTGCCGGGTGGAGGTCGTGCCTACTGAGGAAGTCTGCTTCCCAGTTTCCATTCCCGGAATGAAACACTGCTGACAGTGCTATCACATGATTTTCCGCCCAGCGAAAAGTCCTTGCAGTTTTTGCCACTGCCCTCCTGCTTCTTGTGCCGCCCTGTCTATTTACGTGGGCGACTGCCCTGATGTTTTATCCCACTGGATCAATACCGGCTGACCTTGAAGCAGAGGTCTTGCTAAGCTTAGAGCATTATAAATTTACCCTTAGCTATATTTATGTGGAGAAAAATCTCCAGACTTGATCACACTCCCTGGAAATTTTTTCCTTGTGTGACTGCTCCCCAGCCTCTCGGGCTGGCCTCCGTGGTCACCAACATCCAAAACTGAATGCCGAATCTGCGGCCCTCTAGAAGATGAGCACTCTGTAACCACCACAGGAGAGACACCCTTGTCCTTGGATATAGGGTTATCCGCTGATGCATCTGAAGATGCGATCCGGACCATTTGTCCAGCAGATCCCACTGAAAAGTTCTTGCATGAAATCTGCCGACTGGAATTGCTTCGAAGGAAGTCACCATTTTTTTACCATGGCCCTTGTGCAATGATGCACTGATTTTAGGAGGTTCCTGACTAGCTCGGATAACTCCCTGGCTTTCTCTTCCGGGAGAAACACCTTTTTCTGGACTGTGTCCAGAATCATCCCTAAGCACAGGAGACTTGTTGTCGGGATCAGCTGCGATTTTGGAATCTTTAGAATCCACCCCTGCTGTTGTAACAGTATCCGAGATAGTGCTACTCCGACCTCCAACTGTTCCCTGGACTTTGCCCTTATCAGGAGATCGTCCAAGTAAGGGATAATTAAGACGCCTTTTCTTCGAAGAAGAACCATCATTTCGGCCATTACCTTGGTAAAGACCCGGGGTGCCGTAGACAATACAAACGGCAGCGTCTGAAACTGATAGTGACAGTTCTGTACCACGAACCTGAGGTACCCTTAGTGATAAGGGCAAATTTGGGACATGGAGGTACGCATCCCTGATGTCTCGGGACACCAGATAGTCCCCTTCTTCCCGGTTCGTTATCACTGCTCTGAGTGACTCCATCTTGATTTGAACCTTTGTAAGTGTTCAAATTTTTTTAGATTTAGAATAGGTCTCACCTAGCCTTCTGGCTTCAGTACCACAATATAGTGTGGAATAATACCCCTTTTCTTGTTGTAGGAGGGGTAATTTAATTATCACCTGCTGGGAATACAGCTCGTGAATTTTTTCCCATACTGCCTCCTTGTCGGAGGGAGACCTTGGTAAAGCAGCCTTCAGGAGCCTGCGCAGGGGAAACGTCTCGACATTCCAAACTGTACCCCTGGGATACTACTTGTAGGATCCAGGGGTCCTGTACGGTCTCAGCGTCATGCTGAGAGCTTGTCAGAAGCGGTGGAACGCTTCTGTTCCTGGGAATGGGCTGCCTGCTGCAGTCTTCTTCCCTTTCCTCTATCCCTGGGCAGATATGACTCTTATAGGGACGAAAGGACTGAAGCTGAAAAGACGGTGTCTTTTTCTGCAGAGATGTGACTTAGGGTAAAAACGGTGGATTTTCCAGCAGTTGCCGTGGCCACCAGGTCCGATGGACCGACCCCAAATAACTCCTCTTCCTTTATACGGCAATACACCTTTGTGCCGTTTGGAATCTGCATCACCTGACCACTGTCGTGTCCATAAACATCTTCTGGCAGATATGGACATCGCACTTACTCTTGATGCCAGAGTGCAAATATCCCTCTGTGCATCTCGCATATATAGAAATACATCCTTTAAATGCTCTATAGTCAATAAAATACTGTCCCTGTCAAGGGTATCAATATTTTTAGTCAGGGAATCCGACCAAGCCACCCCAGCTCTGCACATCTAGGCTGAGGCGATCGCTGGTCGCAGTATAACACCAGTATGTGTGTATATACTTTTTATGATATTTTTCCAGCCTCCTGTCAGCTGGCTCCTTGAGGACGGCCCTATCTATAGACGGTACCGCCACTTGTTCTGATAAGCGTGTGAGCGCCTTATCCACCCTAAGGGGTGTTTCCCAACGCGCCCTAACTTCTGGCGGGAAAGGGTATACCGCCCATATTTTCTATCGGGGGGAACCCACGCATCATCACACACTTCATTTAATTTATCTGATTCAGGAAAAACTACGGTAGTTTTTTCACATCCCACATAATACCCTCTTTTGTGGTACTTGTAGTATCAGAAATATGTAACACCTCCTTCATTGCCCTTAACGTGTGGCCCTAATAAGGAATACGTTTGTTTATTCACCGTCGACACTGGATTCAGTGTCCCTGTCTGTGTCTGTGTCGACCGACTAAAGTAAACGGGCGTTTTAAAACCCCTGACGGTGTTTTTGAGATGTCTGGACCGGTACTAATTGTTTGTCGGCCGTCTCATGTCGTCAACCGACCTTGGCGCGTGTTGACCTTATCACGTAATTCCCTAAATAAGCCATCCATTCCGGTGTCGACTCCCTAGAGAGTGACATCACCATTACAGGCAATTGCTCCGCCTCCTCACCAACATCGTCCTCATACATGTCGACACACACGTACCGACACACAGCACACACACAGGGAATGCTCTGATAGAGGACAGGACCCACTAGCCCTTTGGAGAGACAGAGGGAGAGTTTGCCAGCACACACCAAAAACGCTATAATTATATAGGGACAACCTTATATAAGTGTTTTCCCTTATAGCATCTTTTTTATATATTTCTAACGCCAAATTAGTGCCCCCCCTCTCTGTTTTAACCCTGTTTCTGTAGTGCAGTGCAGGGGAGAGCCTGGGAGCCTTCCCTCCAGCCTTTCTGTGAGGGAAAATGGCGCTGTGTGCTGAGGAGATAGGCCCCGCCCCTTTTTCGGCGGCCTCGTCTCCCGCTCTTAACGGATTCTGGCAGGGGTTAAATATCTCCATATAGCCCCCGGAGGCTATATGTGAGGTATTTTTAGCCAAAAAAGGTTTTCATTTGCCTCCCAGGGCGCCCCCCTCCCAGCGCCCTGCACCCTCAGTGACTGCCGTGTGAAGTGTGCTGAGAGGAAAATGGCACACAGCTGCAGTGCTGTGCGCTACCTTAAGAAGACTGAGGAGTCTTCTGCCGCCGATTCTGGACCTCTTCTCGTTTCAGCATCTGCAAGGGGGCCGGCGGCGAGGCTCCGGTGACCATCCAGGCTGTACCTGTGATCGTCCCTCTGGAGCTAATGTCCAGTAGCCAAGAAGCCAATCCATCCTGCACGCAGGTGAGTTCACTTCTTCTCCCCTAAGTCCCTCGTTGCAGTGATCCTGTTGCCAGCAGGACTCACTGTAAAATAAAAAACCTAAGCTAAACTTCTCTAAGCAGCTCTTTAGGAGAGCCACCTAGATTGCACCCTTCTCGGCCGGGCACAAAAACCTAACTGAGGCTTGGAGGAGGGTCATAGGGGGAGGAGCCAGTGCACACCACCTGATCCTAAAGCTTTACTTTTTGTGCCCTGTCTCCTGCGGAGCCGCTATTCCCCATGGTCCTTTCAGGAACCCCAGCATCCACTAGGACGATAGAGAAACACTAAGTAGTTACTGCTGCTGGCCCCACATTCACTTTCAACATGGTCTACTAAACAGAGATTACAATTGCTAATATGGTATGCAGTCAATGTACTGGCATGTGGGATCTCAGCGTTCAGGAAACTGACGCCGGAATCCCAACAGCCGGTGATATGCCGCCGGACGGAATTCTGGCAAATGCTTGGTATTACCACTCGGTTGGTGTGGGAATAGAGCCTATGGAGAGTGAAGCGAGCCATCGGGCCTGATGCGTGGTGAGCGCAGCGAGCCCATGAGGGGTCTTGTTGCCTCACTGCCGAGATTCCAGCAGACAGGATGCCGCTGTCGTTATCTGCCGGGATTTCATATGTATTCTGCTAATACAGTTATACTATGGGGGTAATTCAGATCTGAATGCTGCTGTGCGTTTTTGCACAGCGGTCGATCTGGTCCTAACTGCGCATGCATATGCACCGCAATGCGCATGCGCATCGGACAACAACGGGCATTGCCGGTCAGCGAGGGGATGGTGCGAAAATTCCGATTGCACGGGCGTTCACAAGGTGATTGACAGGAAGAAGCCATTTGTGGGTGGCAACTGAGCGTTTACAGGAAGTGTCCGGAAAAACGCAGACGTGCCCAAGCGTTTTCAGGGAGGGTGTCTGACATCAGCTCCGGCCCCGATCAGCCTGTTCTTTTTGCACTGTACGAGTAAGTCCTGGGCTGCGCACAGACTGCACAAAGTGGATTTTCGCAGCACGGCATACACATGCGATCGCACACTTACATGGCGAATATACACTCCCCCTGGAGGCGGTGACTATCTGATCGCAGGACAGCAAAATTAGCAGCCCAGCGATCAGATCTAAATTACCCCATATGAGAGGTATGTTTTGTCTTTTTAATTTCCAGGCAGACGAGTTAAAGTACGCATCAGGAACATGTGTTCCTATTATGTGTTTCTTTTACTGCCTTCCAGGCCATTGCCTGGACCCCACCTTCAGGTTTCCATTCTTCTTCTCATAATGCATATAGGGGGGTAATTCTGAGTTGATCGCAGAAGCAAGTTTGTGAGCAATTGGGCAAAACCATGTGCACTGCAGAAGGGGCAGATATAACATCTGCAGAGAGAGATAAATGTGGATGGGTTATTTTGTTTCTCTGCAGGGTAAATACTGGCTGCTTTATTTTTACACTGCAATTTAGATTTCAGTTTGAATACACCCCACCCAAATCTAACTCTCTCTGCACATGTTATATCTGTCCCCACTGCAGTGCACATGGGCCCTCATTCAGAGTTGTTCGCTCTGTAAATTTTTTCGCATCGCAGCGATTTTCCGCTTAGTGCGCATGCGCAATGTCCGCAGTGCGACTGCGCCAAGTAAATTTGCTATGCAGTTAGGATTTTTACTCACGGTTTTTTCTTCGTTCTGGTGATCGTAATGTGATTGACAGGAAGTGGGTGTTTCTGGGCGGAAACTGGCCGTTTTATGGGTGTGTGTGAAAAAACGCTACCGTTTCTGGGAAAAACGCGGGAGTGGCTGGAGAAACGGAGGAGTGTCTGGGCGAACACTGGGTGTGTTTGTGACGTCAAACCAGGAACGACAAGCACTGAACTGATCGCAGATGTCGAGTAAGTTTGAAGCTACTCAGAAACTGCTAAGAGGTGTGTAATCGCAATTTTGAGAATCTTTCGTTCGCAATTTTAAGAAGCTAAGATTCACTCCCAGTAGGCGGCGGCTTAGCGTGTGTAAAGCTGCTAAAAGCAGCTTGCGAGCGAACAACTCGGAATGAGGGCCATGGTTTTGCCCAACTGCTAACAAATGTGCTGCTGCGATCAACTCAGAATTAGGCCCATAGCTCAGTAAAGTGCTATATATATATACCTGTTAATATTCTTTTCCCTTCTATGCTTTTCTCAAGAACAACTATCAGAAGGTTTAATTGTGGTTATATCCAACCTTTGTGGCTGCAGTTTTGAAATCCCTTCTATACTGATCCCAGACAAAGTGTGTGGACATTTGATTTGCCTCTGAAAGAGGACTGGTTACCATATTGCTACCAATGAGAGTGCAGGCTGTGTGAGAGGAGTAGACTCGGAAGGGGAACAGAACCTACAAGTTATGTTTCTGGGACCCATCAGCTGTTCAGAAGACTGAACAATATTCATGCCACAAACACCAGGATTGGCCACAGCACGACAATGTAACCTCTGGATAAATACTACTGGCTGCGATTCCTAACCAGTGACCCTACATTAAAATCAGTTGTAAATCAATCTGCAATAAATTGAGCTATGTAATTTTGAAAACACAAAAGGCACACATGTAATAAAGACAGCCCAGATTCCCCCTCTATCATGTGTCTTAATTCATAATTGAAATATAAACTGAGCAGTATTATAGGCTTACATGATAAAGGGCTGGTGCAAAAGTGTTAGAAGGTTGCAAATGAACGTGTTATTTTACATTTCCCACATTCATATTTTCAGGTAGACTGATTTTCAAGGGCAGATCCACAGACCGGGAAGTGGGTAGTCATGTTGAAATTCCATAGGCAGACAGGTATATGCATGGGTTGGGGCCGGGATCCCGGCAGTCATCATCCCGACACCAGGCTCCCAGCCACAGAATGCTAGAGGGGGCGAGCGGAATGAACCCCCTTGCAGGCTCGCTGCGGGCTCAGTGGCGAGCAGGTTCTATTCCCAGTTATATTGCTGGATTGTTTTATCAGAAGTTGAAATGTGGATGAATTCTGTATATTTGGGCAATATGGATAAACTCCTGTGACGACCCAATCACAGTCAAATTCAGCCAAAACATTGATCAGCATTATATGGCCAAGGCCCTATGAAAGTACCATGCAGCCAAATGCCCAATAATTCTTCCAGCTTGTGCAAGAAAAGAATTGTCTGCCAATATATGTATAGTAAAAATATCAAACACCCCTACACACCCTAGACAAATGTTTGTTTCTGAACAATATAAAATGCATATTCCGGAAAATATTTTACCATTAAATATACAATAAAGTGTACGTGTGTGCAGGAGTGTATTGGAGGGAAGGGGGTGGGGTGGTGGAGGAATTTACTGTTGTAACCCCCACTGCTTGGGATAGCCCACCACTAGCAGTGAAGAGGTTAATGTCAGTGCATGAGCCCAGTTTGTCTGTGTGCTGGGTGACATGCTCTACCTAAAAAGACATTGGGCTCTATGTAATAGTCTGTGAGCTGCTGGCATAGGCACAATTTCAGCAAGTTAGCCTGTACTGTATTTTTAAACAGAATGCTTTAAAAATCATGGCCTACATCACCGGAATCACACCGGACTCCTACCCACCCATTCATGGGGGTTGGGTATGCGTTACCGCCGCTGGGGATCCCGGCGGTCAGCATACCGACGGCGGGATTCCGGCAAGGGGGTGCGAGCACAACAAGACCCTTGCAGGCTCGCTGTGCTCACCACAGGTTGTATTCCCTTTATATGGGTGTCATGGACAGCCTCGATTGGGAATAGTCTTTGCTAGTTGGCATGCCTTCTGCCGGGATTTAGAGGGGGGCGGGATGTAGCCGTTGGTAATGTGACCGGAGGTCTCCTGACCGTCGGTCACATAACTACATCCCATTCACGGGAATACATGAAAAAATCATAACTTACCACTCCTGAGGTCTCACGCAGTGTCTCCACATGCTTCCATACAGTGAATGGCTGTAAGCACTCTGATTGGTAATAGCTCCAGCCACCAATCAGCATGCGGACAGCCATTCACTGTCTGGAAGCAGGCTGGGAGGCAAGTAGAGAATGCTGCCTGGTCACTCTGATTGTGTGTAACTCACAATCAGAGCAGCTGAACTGCATTCTCTACCTGCCTCCCAAAAGAAGCACCAGCCCGCTCTTGCTCAAAAGCCCCTAAATATTGTGCTTGCATCTTGCAGGCCGCTACATAAGGCCCATTGTGTTGTTGTAGGAGTCCTGAATGATCTGGAACCAGGGCCGGTTCTAGCCCTTGTGGTGCCCCAGGCAAAAATAGGGGCGTGGCTTCATAAAGGGGCGTGGTCAGATATGCCCCCTGTAGACTTGTGCCCCTGTTTGTGCCCCCATTTGTGCCGCTTACAAAAAAAAATTAATACTCACTATCCCCGCTCCTGATTCCCGACCGCTGCTTACCTCCATCTACATCTTCGGCGCCGCTCCTCTGATCTATGGGAAAGACGTCATGACGTCTCTCCCATAGCACAGCATAGACACTAGAGGTCAATTATGACCCCTAGTGTCTATGTGCCGCCCCCACAATGCCGTGCGGTGTATCGCGCACCGCACAGCTGTGACAGCACAGCACCGGGGGCCACCACTATGCCCCTTGAATAAGTAAGCAAATTTTTTTTATATATATATATATATATATATATATATATATTATATGTATATATATATATATATATATATATATATATATATATATATATATTATTAAAAAAAAGATTTTAAACCTACCGGTAAATCTTTTTCTCCTAGTCCGTAGAGGATGCTGGGGACTCCGTAAGGACCATGGGGTATAGACGGGCTCCGCAGGAGACATGGGCCCTATAAAGAACTTTTAGTATGGGTGTGCACTGGCTCCTCCCTCTATGCCCCTCCTCCAGACCTCAGTTAGAGAACTGTGCCCAGAGGAGATGGACAATATGAGGAAAGGATTTAGTTGATCTAAGGGCAAGATTCATACCAGCCCACACCAATCATACCATATAACCTGGAATATACGCAACCAGTTAACAGTATGAACAAAAAACAGTATCAGTCAAAGACCGATTCCAACTGTAACATAACCCTTATGTAAGCAACAACTATATACAAGTCTTGCAGTTTTAGTCCGCACTGGGAGGGGCGCCCAGCATCCTCTACGGACTAGGAGAAAAAGATTTACCGGTAGGTTTAAAATCTTATTTTCTCTTACGTCCTAGAGGATGCTGGGGACTCCGTAAGGACCATGGGGTTTATACCAACCGGGCAGGAGAGTGCGGATGACTCTGCAGCACAGACTGAGCAAACGCAAGGTCCTCATCAGCCAGGGTATCAAACTTGTAGAATTTTGCAAAAGTGTTTGAACCCGACCAAGCAGCTGCTCGGCAAAGCTGTAATGCCAAGACGCCTCGGGCAGCCGCCCAAGAAGAGCCCACCTTCCTAGTGGAATGGGCCTTTACCGAATTTGGTAACGGCAATCCAGCCGTAGAATGAACCTGCTGAATCTAGTTACAGATCCAGCGAGCAATAGTCTGCTTAGAAGCAGGAGCGCCAACTTTGTTGGCTGCATACAGGACAAACAGAACCTCTGTTTTCCTAACCCTAGCCGTCCTGGCTACATAAATATTTAAGACCCTCACTACATCCAGGGACTTGGAGTCCTCCAAGTCCCCCGTAGCCACAGGCACCACAATAGGTTGGTTCATGCGAAAAGACGAAACCACCTTAGGTAGAAATTGAGGACGAGTCCTCCATTCCGCTCTATCCACCTGAAAAATCAGATAGGGGCTCTTGTGAGACAAAGCCACCAATTTGGACACCCGCCTTGCAGATGCCAAGGCCAATAACATGACCACTTTCCAAGTGAGAAATTTCAATTCAACTGTTTGAAAAGGCTCAAACCAGTGCGATTTAAGGAACTGTAACACTACGTTAAGGTCCCATGGTGCCACCGGGGGCACAAAAGGAGGCTGGATATGTAGCACTCCCCTTACAAAAGCTTGGACTTCCGGGAGAGAAGCCAATTCCTTCTGGAAGAATATAGACAGGGCCGAAATCTGTAACTTAATGGAGCCTAACTTTAGGCCCATATCCACTCCTGTCTGCAGAAAGTGGAGAAAACGGCCCAAGTGGAAACCTTCCGTAGGAGCATTCCTGGCTTCACACCAAGATACAAACTTTCTCAAGATATGGTGTTAATGTTTCACCGTCACTTCCTTCCTAGCCTTTATCAGAGTAGGGATGACTTCTTCCGGAATATTCTTATCCGCTAGGATTCGGTGTTCAACCGCCATGCCGTCAAACGTAACCGCGGTAAGTCTTGGAACACGCAGGGCCCCTGCTGCAACAGGTCCTTTCTGAGAGGAAGAGGCCACGGATCTTCTGTGGGCATTCCCTGAAGATCTGAATACCAGGCCCTTCGAGGCCAATCTGGAACAATGAGTATTGTCTGCACTCTCGTTCGTCTTATGATTCTCAATATTTTTGAGATGAGAGGCAGAGGAGGGAACACATAGACCGACTGAAACACCCACGGTGTCACCAGGGCGTCCACCGCTACTGCCTGAGGGTCCCTTGACCTGGCGCAATACCTCCAAAGCTTCTTGTTGAGGCGTGATGCAATCATGACTATTTGAGGAAGCTCCCAACGACTTGTTATCTCTGCAAAGACTTCTTGATGAAGTCCCCACTCTCCTGGATGGAGATCGTGTCTGCTGAGGAAGACTGCTTCCCAGTTGTCCACTCCCGGAATGAATATCGCTGACAGAGCGCTTACGTGATTTTCTGCCCACCGCAGAATCCTGGTGGCTTCCGCCATTGCCACTCTGCTCTTTGTACCGCCTTGGCGGTTGACATGAGCCATAGCTGTGACGTTGTCAGATTGAATCAGAACCGGTAGGTCGCGAAGATTATCTGCTTGTCGTAGGCCGTTGTAAACGGCCCTTAATTCCAGTATGTAGATGTGTAGGCAAGCCTCCTGGCTTGACCACCGTCCCTGAAAATTCCTTCCTTGTGTGACTGCTCCCCATCCTCGGAGGCTCGCGTCCGTGGTCACCAGGACCCAGTCCTGAATGCCGAACCTGCGACCTTCTAGAAGATGAGCACTCTGCAGCCACCACAGGAGAGACACCCTGGCCCTGGGGGACAGAGTTATCTTCTGATGTATTGGAAGGTGAGACCCGGACCACTTGTCCAGAAGGTCCCACCGAAAAGTCTTCGCCTGAAACCTGCTGAAGGGGATGGCCTTGTAGGTCGCCACCATTTTCTCCAGTACTCGAGTGCATTGATGGACTGACACACTTTTTTGTTTTAACAGGTCTCTGACCCTGTTCTGGAGTTCCTGAGCTTTTTCCATAGGGAGAAAAACCCTCTTCTGGTCTGTGTCCAGAATCATGCCTAAGAAAGACAGCCGAGTTGTTGAAACCAACTGTGACTTTGGTAGATTTAGAATCCAGCCATGTTGCTGCAGCACTCTCAGGGAGAACGACACGCTTTTCTGCAACTGTTCCTTTGATCTCACTTTTATCAGGAGATCGTCCAAGTACGGGATACTTGTGACTCCTTGCCTGCGCAGGAGTACCATAACTTCCGCCATTACCTTGGTGAAAACCCTTGGGGCCGTGGAAAGCCCAAACGGCACCTTCTGAAATTGGAAATGACAGGCCTGTACAGCGAATCTCAAGTACGCTTGATGAGGAGGATAAATGGGGACATGAAGGTATGCATCCTTTATGTCTAGTGACACCATAAAATCCCCCCCTTCCATGCTGTAGATCACTGCCCTGAGCGATTCCATCTTGAACTTGAACCTTTTTAAGTACAGGTTCAGGGATTTTAAGTTGAGAATGGGTCTGACCGAACCGTCTGGTTTCGGTTGCCCCAAATAGGGTTGAATAGTACCCTTTTCCCTGTTGCATTAAGGGAACCCTAATAATCACTTGCTGTAGCTTTCGAATTGCAGCCCACACTATCTCCCTCTCTGGGGGATACGCTGGTAAAGCCGATTTGAAGAATCGGCGGGGAGGCACATCTTTGAATTCCAGCTTGTAACCTTGGGACACAATTACCATCGCCCAAGGATCCACATCCGACTGAACCCAGACGTGGCTGAAGACTCGAAGGCGTGCCTCCACTGGAGAGGACTCCCTCAGTGGAGCCCCAGTGTCATGCGGTGGATTTAGTAGAAGCCGGGGAGGACTTCTGTTCCTGGGAACTGGCCGTAGCAGGCATTCTTTTTCCCTCTACCCTTACCTCTGGCGAGGAAGGAAGAGCCCCGACCTCTTCTGGACTTATGCGACCGAGAGGACTGCATCTGATACTGCGGCTTTTTCTTTTGCTGTGGGGGAAATAAGGCAAAAAAAGGTAGATTTACCCGCGGTAGCTGTTGAAACCAGGTCCGCGAGACCTTCCCCAATTAAAAGCTCACCCCTGTAAGGCAAAATTTCCATATGCCTCTTTGAGTCGGCATCAACCGTCCATTGGCGGGTCCACAGCATATATATTAGACTGCGTCTCTGATGTGACCTAAGGTCAATAAAATGGTATCCCTATCTAGGGTATCAATATCAGCTGGCAAGGTATCTGTCCAAGCTGCTACCGCGCTACAAACGCAAGCCGATGCTATTGCTGGTCTGAGCAAAAGCCCCCGTATGTGTATAAATTGATTTTAAGGTAGTTTCATGCCTGCGATCCGCAGGATCTTTTAGCGTCGCCGTGTCCGGGGACGGTAGGGCCACCTTTTTGGACAAGCGTGTTAAGGCCTTGTCGACCGTGGGTGATGATTCCCACCGTAACCTGTCCTTTGATGGGAAAGGATACGCCATAATAATTCTTTTGGGAATCTGCAGTTTTTTGTCTGGGGTTTCCCAAGCTTTTTCAACTAATACGTTCATCATAAGATGGGGGAAACGTTACCTCAGGTTTCTTTACCTTAAACCTGTGTACCCTCGTGTCAGGGACAGAGGAGTCATCTGTGATATGCAAAACATCTTTTATTGAATAATTAAATAATGCATACTTTTAGCCACCCTTGGGTGTAACCTTGCATTATCATAGTCGACACTGGAGTCAGAATCTGTGTCGGTATCCGTGTCTACTATTTGGGACAGGGGACGATTTTGAGACCCTGAAGGGCCCTGTGACACAGTCAAATCCTTGGACTCTGCTTTGTCCAATCTCTTATGTAATAAATTTACATTTGCATTTAAACATTCCACATGTCCAACCAATCAGGTGTCTGCGTTGCCGACGGAGACACCACAATCATCTGCTCCACCTCCTCCTTAGATGAGCCTTCCGCTTCAGACATGCCGACACACACGTACGACACCCCCCCACACACACAGGGATATTTATATGGAGACAGATCCCCAAGAAGGCCCTTTGGAGAGACAGAGAGAGAGTATGCCAGCACACACCCAGCGCCACTGACACCGGAAATAGAATTCCCAGACAAAACAGCGCCTTTATATAATTATATATATAATCACAGTATATACACTCACTGCTGCTAATAAGTGCCCCCCCCCCCCTCCTCTGTTTTGCCCTGTGTCTTCAGCATGGGAGAGTCCGGGGAGCCAGCTCCATGCTGTGGAGAAAATGGCGCTTTCCGTGCTGAGGGACCGAGCTCCGCCCCCTCACTGGCGGGCTTCGCTACCGCTCATTTTTACAATACTGGCGGGGGTTATGGTATATATTGCCTCTGTAGCCTATATATGAATGTTTGCCAGCCCTAGAGGTTTATTGCTGCCCAGGGCGCCCCCCTTGCGCCCTGCTCCCATCAGTGCCTTGTGTGTTGTGTGTGGGAGCAATGGCGCTGCGCGCTTACCTCAGTAAAGATCTGAAGTCTTCTGCTGCCTTGAAGTCTTCGTTTCTTCTTATACTCACCCGGCTTCTATCTTCCGGCTCTGCGAGGAGGACGGCGGCGCAGCTCTGGGACGAACTGCAGGGTGAGACCTGCGTTCCGACTCCCTCTGGAGCTAATGGTGTCCAGTAGCCTAAGAAGCAGAGCCTATCACTTAAGTAGGTCTGCTTCTCTCTCCTCAGTCCCACGAAGCAGGGAACCTGTTGCCAGCATGGCTCCTTGAAAATAAAAAACCTAACAAAATTCTTTTTCAGAGAAACTCAGGAGAGCTCCCCTGTAATGCACCCAATCTCCTCTGGGCACAAGATCTAACTGAGGTCTGGAGGAGGGGCATAGAGGGAGGAGCCAGTGCACACCCATACTAAAAGTTCTTTATAGTGCCCATGTCTCCTGCGGAGCCCGTCTATACCCCATGGTCCTTACGGAATCCCCAGCATCCTCTAGGACGTAAGAGAAAAAAAGGATTGCTTACTTGTTCAAGGGGCATAGTATTAAATAAAACTTAATCTTAATGTGTAACTTCTAGGTGATTCTCGGGGAGGCAATTTATATTACCCCTTTTCCACTGCCTAAAAAACCTGGGTAATTGCCGTGTCTATCTGGGACGCGTCTCAGTGGAAACGGCTCTAAGGAAAAAAATCCTGGGTATCGAGCAGGGATTTTGCAGCAGGTAAAACCCGGTAACACTTCAGTGGAAACAGCTCTTGCCATGGTTTTTTGACCCAGGTAATTGCAAAAGCCGCTGTTTGGTCCTTCCAGGGTACTGGCTGCTGATGTAATCACCGAGACCAGGAGACATGTCCACACTGTGAGAGACTGTTGAGGGAGGGCCTGGAAGGAGAGCTGGGTGCCCACAGCAGAGCTGGGCACAAAGCTGGCCTAGAAGGAGAGCTGGGCGCACACAGGTCTGGAGTACTTGGAGAGCTGGGCACACAGGTCACAAAGCAAACAGGTCAGGAGAGAGAGGGCTTGGAAGGAGAGCTGGGTACTGGGCACACACAGGCCTGTGACCTCATCTTTGTGAGCCTAAATAAAGGCTATTTTTAATGACATCCACGTGTTTTGCTAGGCTTACTCGGGTTCAGTGGAAACAGAGGCGAACCGGGACGAGGGTGCAGTGGAAACGGGGTCTAAACCGGGTACGACCCAGCAAAATGTTGGGTTACAAATCCCGGGAAAGACCCGGGATTTTGGTGGAAAACATGAATAAAGCGTAGGAATTATCGTGGTAATTATATTTACAATACTATCTATTTAACCCCTTCACTGCTGAGACTTAAGGCCCATACACACTTGACGATAAAATGAGCGACGTCGTTCATTTCAGCCCTCATCAACGACGTCGCTCATTATATCGTCAAGTGTGTATGCATCCGACGACCACTGATGCGCGGCCCCGCGGGACGTTAACGACCCTCGCTTATCTGTGGAGCATGTATGCTCAATTTCCACTATGGTCGTTACCGACCAGAGACGTCGTTGAATGTGTATGGTGTGAACGACCAACGACCAAGTCACTCCCCGGACACACCCAGCGCCATTACACTGGACTCGCCAGCCCTGTTCCCAGCCCATTATTTTAATAAACTGTTCAGCTTGGATGCTTCAACGATGAATGGTCTTTGGTCTTTGTATCTGAGCACTTTTAAAAGCCTTTTAAATATACTTTAATGTTCTTTGTTGCCTCAGATCATGAACTTGGTAATTAAAATAGGATTTTAGTACCTACGGACTAAATCCTTTTCTCCTAGTCCGTAGAGGATGCTGGGGACTCCAAAAAGACCATGGGGTATAGATGGGATCCGCAGGAGCTTGGGCACACTGAAAAGACTTAAACTGGGTGTGAACTGGCTCCTCCCTCTATGCCCCTCCTCCAGACCTCAGTTATAGGAACTGTGCCCAGGAGAGACGGACATTTCGAGGAAAGGATTTTTGTTTAAACTAAGGGCTACAAACATACCAGCCCACACCACAAACATACCGTACAACCGGAGTAACAGTAAACCAGATAACAGTATGAATTAACAACAGCAACAAGCTGAAAACAATAAATACACAACCCGTGTATAAACTAATTTAACCAGCAAGAATACACTGCAAGTAACAATCCGCACTGGGATGGGCACCCAGCATCCTCTACGGACTAGGAGAAAAGGATTTACCGGTAGGTACTAAAATCCTATTTTCTCTTACGTCCTAGAGGATGCTGGGGACTCCAAAAGGACCATGGGGTTTATACCAAAGCTCCAGACCGGGCGGGAGAGTGCGGACGACTCTGCAGCACCGACTAAGCAAACGCAAGGTCCTCATCAGCCAGGGTATCAAACTTATAGAATATAGCAAAAGTGTTTGAACCCGACCAGGAAGCAGCTCGGCAAAGCTGTAAAGCCGAGACACCTCGGGCAGCCGCCCAAGAGGAGCCCACTTTTCTGGTAGAATGGGCTTTTACTGACTTCGGCACCGGTAGCCCAGCCGAAGAATGAGCTTGCTGAATCGTACTACAAATCCAGCGTGCAATGACCAATCTTGTTGGAAGCATACAGGACAAACAGTGCCTCAGTTTTCCTGGCAACAGCCGTTCTGGTGAAGTAGATTTTCAAAGCTCTCACAACATCAAGAGACTTTGGAACTGCCACAGCATCTGTAGCCACCGGCACCACAATAGGTTGGTTAATGTGAAACGAAGAAACCACCTTCGGCAGAAATTGTTGACGAGTCCTCAATTCCGCCCTATCTGAATGAAAAATCAAGTACGGGCTCTTATGAGATAAAGCCGCCAACTCTGACACTCGCCTGGCAGACGCCAGCGCCAACAGCAGGACTACCTTCCAAGTGAGAAATTTCAACTCAACCTTACGCAAAGGTTCAAACCAGGAAGACATGAGAAACTGTAAGACCACCTCAAGATCCCATGGTGCCACAGGAGGCACAAACGGAGGTTTGATATGCATTATTCCTTCACAAAAGTCTGAACCTCTGGGAGGACAGCTAATTCTTTTTGAAAGAAAACAGACAAAGCCAAAATCTGCACTTTGATGGAGCCCAATTTCAGGCCTGCATCTACACCTGCCGGCAAAAAGTGGAGAAAACGACCCAAGGGAAATTCTTCCGCAGGAGCCATTTTAGTCTCACACAAGGAAACACACTTTCTCCAAATACGGTGATAATGTTTCGCCATAACCTCCTTCCAAGCCTTAATGAGAGTGGGAATGACCTCCCCGGGAATACCCTTGCGAGCTAAGATCTGGCGCTCAACTTCCATGCCGTCAAACGCAGCCGCGGTAAGTCTGTAAACACGCATGGACCCTGCAACAACAGGTCCTCTCTTAGAGGAAGCGGCCAAGGATCTTCCACCAGTAATTCCTGAAGATCCGGGTACCAGGCCCTTCTTGGCCAATCTGGAACGTCGAGAATCGCCTGAACCCTTGCTCGTCGAATGATCCCCAGTACCTTTGGAATGAGAGGAAGTGGAGGGAACACATACACCGACTGGAACACCCACGGAGACACCAGGGCGTCTACTGCACTGGCTTGGGGGTCCCTTGACCTGGAACAATACCTCTGGAGCTTCTTGTTGAGACGAGACGCCATCATGTCGATCAGCGGAATTCCCCAACGCTTTGTCACCTCTGCAAATACCTCTTGGTGAAGAGCCCACTCTCCCGGATGGAGATCGTGTCTGCTGAGGAAATCTGCTTCCCAGTTGTCCACTCCCAGTAGGAAGACTGCTGACAGGGCGCTCACGTGTTGTTTTGCCCAGCGAAGGATTCTTGTGGCCTCTGCCATTGCCGCTCTGCTCCTTGTTCCGCCTTGACGGTTTATATGTGCCACCGCTGTTATGTTGTCTGACTGTACCAGGACAGGTCGACCCTGAAGAAGGCTTCTTGCTTGTTGTAAATGGCTCTTAACTCGAGAACATTTATGTGGAGACAAGCTTCCTGGAGCGACCATTTTCCCTGGAAGTTTCTTCCTTGGGTGACTGTGCCCCAGCCCCGGAGACTTGCATCTGTTGTCAGAAGTACCCAATCCTGGATACCGAACCGGCGTCCCCCTAGGAGGTGAGAACTTTGTAGGCACCACAGGAGAGAAATTCTGGCTCTGGGAGATAGACTTATCTTCCGGTGCATGTGCAGGTGAGACCCGGACCATTTGCTCAGCAAGTCCCACTGAAACACCCGGGCATGAAACCTGCCAAATGGAATGGTTTCGTACGCCGCAACCATTTTCCCCAGAACCCGAGTACAGTGATGGATTGATACACTCGTCGGCCTCAGAAGTTCCCTGACCATCGTCTGCAGTTCCAGAGCTTTTTCTTCTGGAAGAAAAACTCTCCGTAACTCGGTGTCCAGAATCATGCCCAGAAAAGGCAGCCGAGTGGTCGGAATCAACTGAGATTTTGGCAAATTGAGCACCCAACCGTGCTGTCGCAGAACCGACAGCGACAAATCTACACTTCTCAGAAACCGTTCCTTGGACCTCGCCTTTATCAGGAGATCGTCCAAGTACTGGATAATTGTAACCCCTTGCTTGCGAAGGAGAACCATCATTTCTGCCATGACCTTGGTGAAAATCCTCGGGGCCGTGGAAAGCCCAAACAGCAACGTCTGAAATTGGTATTGAGAATCCTGTATCGCAAACCTGAGGAAGGCCTGATGCGAAGGATATATCGGGACGTGTAAGTATGCATCCTTTATGCCATAAAATCCCCCCCTTCTAGGCTGGCAATCACAGCTCGAAGAGATTCCATCTTGAAAACTTTCAAGTATGGATTGAGGGATTTTAGATTCAGAATCGGTCTGACCGAACCGTCCGGTTTCGGCACAACAAAAAGGCTCGAGTATAACCCCTCCCTCCGTTGGGACGGGGGAACGGGAACAATGACCCTCTGTTGACACAATTTTTGTATCGCTGCCAGCACCACCTCCCTGTCCGGAAGAGACACTGGTAAGGCCGAAATGAAAAACCGGTGAGGGGGCACCTCCCGAAACTCCAGCTTGTATCCCTGAGACACAATCTCTAGGATCCAAGGATCCAGTTCTGACTGAATCCAGACCTGACTGAAGATTCGCAGACGACCCTCCACCGGTCCGGACTCCCCCAGGGAAGCCCCAGCGTCATGCGGTGGACTTGGTAGAGGCAGGGGAGGACTTTTGGTCCTGGGCGCCGGACACGGCAGGCGATTTCCTTCCCCTTCCTCTACCCTTTGAAGCGAGGAAGGACGAACCTTTTCCACGCCTGTATTTATTGGGACGAAAGGACTGCATCTGCTGATGTGGTGCCTTTTTCTGTTGTGTGGGAACATAGGGAAGAAAAGAGGACTTACCCGCAGTCGCGGTAGAGACCAGGTCATCCAAGCCGTCCCCAAACAAGACATTACCTTTGAAGGGTAAAGCTTCCATAGCTCTCTTGGAGTCGGCATCAGCATTCCATTGATGGATCAACAACGCCTTCCTGGCCGATATAGACATGGCATTGACTCTTGATCCCAAGAGACAAACATCCCTCGCCGTATCCTTCAGGTAATCTGCAGCGTCCTTGATATAACCAAGAGTCAAAATAACATTATCTTTATCAAGGGTATCCATATCATTAGCTAAATTCTCAGCCCATTTAGCAATAGCACTACTCACCCATACCGACGCCACAGCAGGTCTGAGCAATGCACCCGAATTAGTGAAAATGGACTTCAGAGACGTCTCCAGCTTGCGATCCGCCGGATCCTTGAGAGCTGTCGTGTCAGGAGACGGAAGCGCCACTTTCTTAGACAAACGAGATAGAGCTTTGTCAACATTAGGAGACGACTCCCATTTTTCCCTGTCATCAGAGGGGAAAGGATACGCCATGTAAATCCTCTTGGGAATCTGCCACCTCTTGTCCGGCGACTCCCAAGCCTTTTGTCGAAGTCAGAAAAATGTCTCAATGCACACTGCCATAATTGCACCGCACACTGGTCCGTGCTGCGCATGCGTACGCTCTCCCGTGGAAGCGCATACCCGCAATAGCGTGCACTCGCACGCGCAGTATGCGCATTTACGGTAGAGTTTATGTGATCGTAGCGTGCGACTCATTCGTTACAAAAGTTCACAATTAATGTCGTTTATAGATCATGTTCCCCTCAATAGTTTCTGTAAGTTTGGTTTAGATAGAATGTCCCTGAGCGGAGGAATCCCTCTTTGTATTGTACGAAGGGTCTAACAGGAGTCATACAGCAGTATTTGGTACCCATCGGAAGAGTATTTAATTAGCAATATTCCGGTGTTGGTTTGGAGCGTATTAATCGCTCGTGCGAATAGTTATGAACATAAGAAGTTTATGTCCATTTCTATTATTTACCCATACTCAGGTATGCGGCGGGAAACCCAGTTTCCCACCCACCTGAGCCGTTTAAACTCAGCACAGCCCACCTGTATGAATCAACCTATGACCTTTGGTTACAGTACAGGGCCGAATTCCTGTGTCCAATAAACTGAAGGATTGTAGGACCAGGAGATTGCATTGTGTGTGGGGCATAAATAGGCAGGCCGACCACATCCAGCTCTCACTCTCTCATCAACGGTTATCTGCTGATAATCGGGAGCTGGATATCGAGGCGCAGGCGATCATACCCTTTGTGCGTAAGTTCTCTCCGTAATCATTGTCTTTCTGTGAGCCAATTCCTCTCTCTCCCTCTGTGTCTATTTCTCTCTCTCTATTTTCTCTTTTCTCTCGTAACTCCCCTAGACTAAACTTTATAGTATTGTATTGTATTGTGTTAGGCCAGGATAGTATTGTAGTTTATCCCTTAGTTAGGTGTTTGGTTAGGAAGTCTTTGTTATATTGTAGTGTATCATTTGTACTGTGTTACTCTTTTACAAGTATACTAGATATAATACAGATAATAGGCTTTGGAACCCTAAAACAGTATCTGTGTATTTACTATAGTGTTAAGTGTTCACTTGAGCGTCGGTGATGCTCAAACAGCTTTGTAGGTAGTCAGGCTACACAAAGTTGCATTTACACCCTGTACTCACATTAAAGGTATTCTGTGTGTTTCGTCGGTATAAGGTTTAATATCAAGGTATAGTGTTGTGAGCGTCTGCATCGCTGGTGACCTCCTCGTGGTCTCGAGTGTATGCTACGCCATAGCGAATCTTTCCCCTAGACATAACCAATAACGTGTCCTGTGATCGCTGGGCCGTGAGCGAACGTGACGCTTGAGCGTCTCGCCTACGGCTGAGCGATCGTTACGCAAATAGCGTACCATTACGGTATTTCTTAAGTAAACAGCGTACAGTGTTCTTAGCTTCATAAGGGTTGTTTATACGACATAGGAATTTAGCATTGTCAATTGCGGGCTCGCCCGGTCCTTTTCACATCTGCACTAGGTAGATCAGCAGACTTTATCCCCCAGCAAAAGGGTGGGAGGTTGTCTCACAGTTGCTGACGGGATAAGCGTCTGCTTCGCTTAGGTAAAGAGTGCTGAAGGAACCCGGTAACCGGAAGTAAGAACAAAACGCTTGTGTCTTTTAAAACTGTTTATTTTTCTTTTGTCTTGCGTACGCACGCATATACCTGCATTTCTTTCCACTTGTATATTTCATTTTTCGTATATCACTATTCCTGTTTGCCAATTTTATAGTTGATAGAAAGTGCAAAAAGAGATTTGCTGTTATTTAATAGTAAAAGTAATAATTAAAGTATAGAACACGGTTTTGTCTTAGAGACGAGGCAGCCAGTGTGCAGTGTGGATTGCGGTGGATGATCAGGGATCATCTACATTGATAAATATTGTGTTACGGTGGATCCTCTGCATTGCGTACACGTGTCGCTAACAAAGACTAGCGTACGCAATCCGAAAGGCAGACGCACGCAGCGTACATTACGCAACGTAGCGTCTGGTTACGCCCACGTAGCTCAAGTTGTGATAAAGTGGATTTTAGCGCAAAGCGATAATTAGCGCAAAGGCGATAAGTAACGCACAGCGGTAGATAACGCGACGCGGTAAATAACGCAAATCAATTTTTGGAAAACCCGAAATTTAGTTTAACAGATCCTGCTCCTAATTAGTAACACACTTGGGCTGAAGACAAATTTCTGCGCAGAAATAGAGGTAGAAACAAAAGTGTACATGTGTTGAGTGAGTGTGTTTATACAATTTTAAAGGGGGAACCAAAAGGAAAGCCGAGTACTCGTTAAGGAACATACGTGTAAGTGACATATACGGTGGCCAGGGAGGCATCTCTGGTTAAATAATATTTGAGCATTAGAGTATAGCGGACCATAAGGTAACAAGACCAGGAGGTCATAAGGTAACAAGACCAGGAGGTCATAAGGAACAAGACCAGGAGGTCATAAGGTAAAAAGGTCCGCTATAAAAGTCCAGTGGCACAACGCCTGGGGTGTTGGTGCAGAACCCATATAGGCCATTAAGCTCTGGCTGAAGGAATTCGCAGCCGAAATTTTCGATTCCACTGGTCGCTCCGCACATAAGATTAGTTGCTTATGTGCTGAACGATTGTACCGCACGTAATTGTGTGCATTAGTAAACCTGACCGGTACTATTTGTGTACGAAGGTCATAAACGCTATTTGTACATTCTGACGTGATTTGTGTAATTTTTTATTTTTGGAAGGGAAGTTCGCTGGTCACTCAGGAACTATCTAACAACCCCAACGTTTACTGGAAAGAGTAAGTGTCCTGCGGGTATCCCTCATATGTTCCAGTAAACTGAAGGTTCCATAGGGGCCCTGTATCGAGTACGCCAGCACCATATCGGTGTGATCAGGTCGTATTGGTCGAGGTGGGCGAGTGAGTGGGGTACTCGGTAAACCGCCACCGCCGGCCTACTGCGGAGTAATTTGGTTGTCTGTAAAGGCTTGCTGAAAACCTTGATACAGAAAATCCAAGGAGGACTAAGCAACACCTACAGACGATGGGGGCCAGTTGCTCAGGTAGGGGGCGATCAACCCTGGTTCAGGTTGATTCTGTGAACCGACCAGTTGGGTCGGCACGATATGTAATGTGTGAAAAATATGGAATTCACACCGAATCTTTATGTGATGAATGGGAGAGAATGACTGTACAAGACAGGGACAAGTTCCCAAGAATAGGTAGCTTCAGTCCGGAAGTGTTACAAAATTTAAGGAGGAGGATATGTCTCGTAAAACCAACAAAGAGACGAATTCAGCATTATGATTATTTACAGTTGTGGCACCAGGAAGGTGAGATACAGAGAGGTTTGGCTCTGGCGGCAGGATCTGGGGCAGTAAGGAAACTGATAGCCACAGCTCCTCCTCCACCATATATATCAGGAGAGAAGTTGATTACGGAGAAAGACGCACTGGGTTGTAAAACTAAAACTCTTAGTAACCATGTTAATGTTAATGATGTTAACCAAATAACCCATGCAAGTATTAACCCGTGCAAGTTGTACCCTGTTTTGAACCTTCCCCAGGAGTGTGATCAAGAAGACGATCCATCAACAATTTCAGCTCTCTCTCTTGCAGCCACCATTTCAGAAACTACAGTAGGCACATCAACAGCCACGAGATTAGTGAAGGCCCCTAGCGGAGGGATAGGTGAGGTCGTGTCATCAGGTAAGTACGGCACCATGCATTACACTGAAACACTTACACCCCAAGCTGTAGAATCTACACAGAGTGAAGTTATAAGAGTTAATCCAGTTAAGGTGATAGTAGTTCCCAATGGGAAAACAGATGCATCAGGAGTCACACCCATCAGGAACATCGCCATGTATTGCCCGTTCACTAGAATGGAATTAAGGACCATAGTGTCTGAATTCCCAGACCCCAGAAAGGATTTAGTGGCAAGCCAAAAATATATCAGGGATCTAGGAAACACTTTAGAGCCCAATAATAAGGATTGGCAGGTAGTGCTAAGAGCTTGCTTACCCCCCAGTGTCGACCCAGTTAAATTCTTGGCTGATTGTGGACTAGACAAAGAGGTACCACTTACAGATGTGTACGACCAGGATAATGTAAAAAGGATAAATTTGCAGCTAAAAGAATATTTCCCAGCCGTTGCTAAATGGAATAAACTATTCTCCATTAAACAAAAGGAGTCTGAAACGGCAGCAGAATATTTCCACCGGGCATTATCAGAAATGGCAAAATACACTGGTATAGAAGACATAAAGACCAACCCAAACCATCGAGAAGTAGCAGTATCTGTACTGATGGATGGTTTGAAAGAAACATTAAAGGCTAGGGTACAGACCACGCAGCCATGCTGGCGAGGTCTGTCAGTGTCCACTTTGAGAGAGGCTGCTGTTGATCACGACAAAAACATCACTAGGCACAGGGAGTCGCAAAGTGATAAGTTGATGTCCGTAAGTATACAGGCGCTGACCACAAGGCAGCCTGCGTATGTACCACCGAATCCTGTGGGTAAGGCAAGTGGAATAACATGTTTTTCTTGTAACAGACCAGGACATTTTGCACGAGAATGTAGATCAAAGAATGTACAAAGATCTTTTCAACCCCCCAGACAACAACACCACACACGACATTGGGAGCAGGGTCCACAGAGGCGGAGTTTTGAGCCACATACAGGGGAAACAAAAAGATATCCCCCAAACAGAGATTGGCATGCCTCTGGTAGTTCCCAGCTAACCCCCGCACAAGTAGTTGCTGCCAATGGGATTCAGGGCGGTCAGCATGCCCAATAGGGGTGTGGCCATACCTGTAATCTGCAACCAGTTAAATTGATTGCCAGTCTTGGAAGCGAACCAGAGATTGCAATCAATGTGGCTGGTAAAACTTTAAACTTTCTTGTAGACACAGGGGCGGCCAAGTCAGTGATAAATTCGACAGTGGGCATGAGAACCACTGGTAGGACAGTTCCAGCCATAGGAGTAACAGGAGTAGTCCAGCATTACCCTGTTAGCAAACCAGCAGAGATTACAATAGGACCTTTGCATACCAAGCATTCCTTTTTGCTGGCTGTATCGGCACCGACCAATCTCCTGGGAAGAGACTTACTATGTAAAATGGGTTGCGTCATTTATTGTACTCCTGAAGGTGTATTCTTGGACATACCTGAGAATCACGCTCAAGAAGTACGAGATATGTTAGACTCCCCATCAAAATTAATGTCACATTCCATTATGACAAATAGGAATCCATCCCAGGTAGAAGAGATGACATCTCAGATACCAGATTCACTTTGGACAAAAGATGGACAAGACACTGGATTAATGGCAAACGTAGCTCCAGTAGTAGTGCAAGTAAAAGATGGTAGGATAGCTCCAAAAATCCCACAGTATCCTCTGAAGCCAGAGGTGGAGTTAGGAGTTTTTCCCGTAATAGAGCGCTTGCTACAACAGGGCATTCTAGTAAGAACGTCCAGCACAGCAAATAGTCCCATCTTCCCTGTTAAAAAGAGTGGGGGGAGGGGTTACAGGCTAGTGCAGGATCTAAGGGGGATTAACAAAATAGTCGAGAGTCAGTTCCCCGTAGTGCCTAATCCAGCTGTCATCCTAATGCAAATTCCTCCCACTGCCAAATTTTTCACTGTTATTGACCTCTGCTCCGCTTTCTTTTCGGTACCTCTGCACCCTGACAGTCAATATTTGTTTGCATTCACATACAGAGGAGTCCAATACACGTGGACTCGATTACCCCAAGGTTTCATAGATAGTCCAAGTATATTTTCTCAGGCTTTGCATGATTGTTTACAGTCTTTCCAACCGGAAAGTGGATCAGTGTTGATACAGTATGTGGATGATCTACTACTGTGTTCTGATTCATTGGAGGCATCCCTGAAAGATACGAAACAGCTCCTGTTTCATCTTTCAGACACAGGTCACAAGGTCTCCAAAGACAAGTTGCAATTATGCCAAGCTAAGGTAAAATATTTGGGACACTGTCTAACACAAGGACTGAGACACCTGACCGCTGATAGAATCCAAGCCATTAGAGACATGACACTACCACAAACCCAGCAACAGATCAGAACGTTTTTAGGAATGTGTGGATATTGCCGTAATTGGATCCCAGGGTTTTCCATATTGGCACTACCTCTGCAGGAAATGGTCTCCTCAAACAAACCTGATCGGATTTCGCATACAGACGAATCTGAAACGGCATTTGAGAGACTCAAACAGTGTCTAACGCAGGCACCTGCACTAGGTATGCCAGACTATGGGAAACCCTTTGAACTATACGGAACAGAAAGTGCTGGGTGCGCAGCAGGTGTACTAACACAAAAACACGGTGACGCCAGCAGGCCAGTTGCATACTACAGCGCTCAGCTAGATACGGTAGCGCGGTCCCTCCCCACATGCTTGCGTAGCGTTGCGGCGATAGCATTGCTAGTGACGAAAAGCGAAGATGTCGTGCTAGGCCACAACCTCACAATCCATACACCACATGCAGTATCTGCCTTATTAAATTCTGCCCAAACCAGACATGTCTCATCAGCAAGGTTTACGAGATGGGAATTGGCATTAATGGCCCCAGTAAACATCACCATAAGGAGATGCAGCGCATTAAACCCTGCAACATTTCTCCCAGGTGTGCCTGGACAGGCACAAAGGGTGGGAGGTGAGAGTGATGGGGAAGGAGGATTTTATACAAAGGAGAATGCACATGATTGTATGGAATATTTGACCCAAAATTTTACCGCAAGGCCTGACATCAGTGACAATCCACTAGAAGATGCAGAACTCACGTTCTACACGGACGGTAGTTGTCACAGACAGTCAGACTCGGGAGACTTGTGTACTGGATACGCAGTCGTAGATGACCAAGACACCATAGAAGCGGAACCGCTAGGCCCACCTCACTCAGCCCAAGTTGCTGAACTGGTCGCCCTAACCAGAGCATGTGAATTGGCTAAGGGTAAGTCTGCCAATATCTACACCGATTCTAGATACGCGTTCGGGGTAGTCCATGATTTCGGAGCCCTATGGCGGCTCAGAAATTTCATGACGGCAGCTGGCACACCGATAGCGCATGCAGCGTATATAAAAAGGCTTCTAACAGCGATACAGGAACCCGACAGAGTGGCTGTTATCAAATGTAAAGCACATACGTATAGCCAAGACCCAGTATCCCTTGGTAACAGCCGAGCAGACGAAGCTGCAAAGCTTGCAGCTGCTACCCCCATACGGACAGACACCACACAGTTGATGGTATTTAATACCATCAACACACAGAAGTTGTGTGAGATGCAGAATTTGTGTTCCACTCAAGAGAGAGCAGTCTGGAAGGCAAAGGGATATGGCCAGGAGCCCTCAGGGCTCTGGACGGATGGACATGGTAAACCAGTGGCCCCCAGGGCATACCTTCCATGTCTGGCTGAAGCAGCTCACGGGCTGACTCATCTAGGCAAGGAGGGGATGTGCAAATTGGTAAGAGCATACTGGTGCGCCCCAGGATTCTCCTCTCATGCTGGTAAAAGAGCAATGTCATGCCTTACCTGTCTGAGAAAGAATATTGGAAAGGCAATACCTACAGAACCCTCCCATATCCCACCTGCCGGCGGCCCTTTCCAAGTAATACAAATTGACTTCATCCAATTGCCCCCATGTAGAAACTTAAAGTATGTACTTGTCTGTATAGATGTTTTCTCGAATTGGGTCGAAGCTTTTCCAGCAGCTACAAATACCGCCATGTTTACAGCTAAGAAAATTGTGCAGGAATTTGTATGTAGATATGGTATCCCTAGAATCATTGAAAGTGATAGGGGTACCCATTTTACAGGTGATGTCTTTCAAGGAATGTGTAAGTTGATGGGAATTGATAGCAAGCTGCACACTCCGTACCGTCCACAGGCGAGTGCGAAGGTCGAAAGAGTGAACAGCACTATTAAAAATAAATTGAGTAAAGTAATGGCAGAGACAGGATTGACGTGGCCAGAAGCTTTACCCATTGTTTTATATAGCTTCAGAACCACTCCCAGGTCCCCTCTTAATCTGTCTCCTTTTGAAATTCTGTTTGGTCGACAACCGCATGTCATGATTAACCCTCAGGATGATTTGAAATGTAACAATGAAGTAACTGTAAAGTACTTGATTAACATGAGTAAGCAGTTGAGGAGTCAAAATGATAATCTGAAGTTGGTGATTCCTGATTTACCAGATAGTAATTGTCATGACATTGAACCTGGGGATTATGTAATGATACGAAATTTTCTACGCTCAGGTTGTCTTATTGATAGATGGGAAGGACCATACCAGGTCTTATTGACTAGCACCACAGCATTGAAGGTTGCTGAGAGAGAGACTTGGGTCCATTCATCCCACTGCAAGAAGGTTGCTGACCCAGAGAAGTCCCGTGATAAGGAACAGACGGTAGAGGTTGTATCACTGGAGTGTCTGTTCCAGGAGGACTGAGGCGGCACCTGAGCCTTGAAGATCGAAAGCAGTTGTCGACTCCCTTCTCCCTTTTATTGTTTTTCTCCACTTCCCATCCCTTCTCCCTTGATATTTCTTTTTCCCCTTTCTCATTCTTCTCCATTTCCTCCTCAAAGATGGACTTGCCCAAAGAGACTGTGATCCGGATTTTGATGTTAACCATGATGTTGACCAGAGCAGTCTGTTCCGGCGAGAGTACCATAGAGGTCGAGAGAGGTTCTGGAATGGGTTCCGATTATGATGATGGAGGCGTAGTTTTCCAAGATCAACCAATCCAACAAGCAAAGGCGAGTATCAGAAAACGATCCGATAGAGGAAATTGTGATGGATTGTTAGCTGAGGAAAATTGTATCTGTAGGCTCTGTGGTAATCTGGTTGAAGATGGATGCATAAAGCAATGCCAATCTAGTTTTAATATCCATATGGACCGGCATCCATTGAGTGACTATCACTCTCTAGTGGGTAACGTGTTGAACCAAACAGATTGTTGGGTATGCTCTCAAGTACCTCAGGGTCACAGCAAATCAGGGCTAGTACCATTTCCTTTAACGTTAGGGGAAGTACTTGAGCTAAGTGGTGGGAGACCGGTGGACCGGAGGTTTAACATCTCCAGCCCTCCTAGTTTGAAGCTCCACCAATACCATGTGGATAGGTCCCTCTTATGTTTTAACATCTCCAATCCTAGAAAACCGGGAAATTGGGAAGTGTCATGGAGCAACCTTACCATGACCTTTTCACACAGAGCAGATAGAATGCCTACAGATACAGAGCTTGTACGCCACATAGCCAGTAGAGGAAAATCTTTCCGGTATAGGTATACCTTAGGAAATAGAATTACTAAAGTGGGAGAGGTATCACCAGGATACTGTGCACATATCATACAGACTGATACGTGTATTAGACAGATGGAAGAATTAGGGTCAGGAGATTTCACCTGGAAGGTTTGTAACATGGTCATGTCCTTCTCCGTCCCTTATGTTCTCCCCGATGATGCATATTTCATATGCGGGAGAAAGGCGTACAAGTGGCTTGCCCCAAACTCTGAAGGATTGTGTTATATTGGAAAAGTATTGCCTGAAGTGATGGCTGTAACACATGACAAAATGAAGGACATACACCGTGGTGCCCAAGCTCCTTATACTCACACTCACTACGAACACCGAGTTAAAAGACAACTGTCAGAAAGGTTAGAGCATCCGGCCTCTGATCTTATCCATGAATCCACCGGGATTCAGGTTCTGGTAGCGTTAGATTTCACTCGTACCGCTCGAGGAGTGATGAATTATAAATACATTTCCGCACTCGCCAATTTGTTAGACAATATCACTGAAATGTATGATGACACGTTTAGATACACTGGAAGAGAACTCCAAGCGTATAAAACAGAACTAGTTCAGCATAGGATGGTTCTTAATTACCTTACAGCAGTAACAGGCGGATATTGTGTTACATTGGCAACACAGTACGGTATAAAGTGTTGCACGTATATCACAAATAACACCGAGGATCCGGTAGAGGTCATAGACCAAAAGATGGACGATATTCTGCAATTAAAGTGGGAATTTCGTCGGAAACACAATCTCACCCTTGCTGCTGTAGGTAATGAGCTGACTGGTTGGGTGTCATGGTTGAACCCGCGAAATTGGTTCTCCGGTTTGGGAGAGTGGGCTCAAGGAGTCATAATGGATGTTGGAAAGTTTCTCCTGTGTATCTTAGGTGTTGTTATATCTATTGGATTGATATTTAGATGCGGGCAGGCTTTGATGAGGTGTAAACAAAGTACGAAAGTGATGAGCTTGAGGAGTGAGGAAACTGTAATTAACCTGGATTTGATTTATGACCCAATGCTAGAAACCATGACGTAATGATGTAATGAGTATACGGTCCGTCTTTCACCCATTTCTATGTTTTCCTCCGAGGTACAAAGACCCACGTAGACGAAGGACCTGATGAGCCAAGGGGCCGACAACGGAAAGATGGAAAGAAGAAGAGCAGACGACCTGATATACAAGATTTTATGGACAATGCCATGGGTACCCCAGTTTCCCTAGGAACTTTAAAATCACGCTAGCCCAACATTTTTTGTAAATCCATGGACGTTGTTTGCTTTACTCACGATTTATGAGCAAAAGCACAAAGAAGAAGACTGCAATCAAACGACACCAATCAAGACCTCAATCGACGAACGTACATTAACCTGACATAGAATATCATTGCATTTTTCGTAAGTGTTCTTTATCTTCATCTCTGCAACCCTCAGGTAATAACACACATAGTCGATAGGGAATACAGGCACAGATAGCAGCAACCACATACCCCCCCAATTCATGTATCATCAACTAAAATGTGCATCCCCATTGTGTTACAACCACAGCCGAAATGAGCTCGGTAGAGTTTGACAGCCCATCCACAGACCTGTACCACAGGATAAGAAGGAATTCAAATGTATACTTCGCAATACCTCGAAGCTTGATTTACCACACGTACGGCACGATGATACATGACCCCCCCAAACATGGACTCATACACACATGCTCCTGCTTTCTCACTAGGTCATACTCTCTTCACACCTACTCCATTCTTCCTCCTTTCCCCACCATGGAAATCAATTAACCCCTGACTTACATTTTTCTCCTTAAAAATTTTGTGGCAGTTATTATTGACTGCCAAAGGGTGGACTGTCGAAGTCAGAAAAATGTCTCAATGCACACTGCCATATTTGCACCGCACACTGGTCCGTGCTGCGCATGCGTACGCTCTCCCGTGGAAGCGCATACCCGCAATAGCGTGCACTCGCACGCGCAGTATGCGCATTTACGGTAGAGTTTATGTGATCGTAGCGTGCGACTCATTCGTTACAAAAGTTCACAATTAATGTCGTTTATAGATCATGTTCCCCTCAATAGTTTCTGTAAGTTTGGTTTAGATAGAATGTCCCTGAGCGGAGGAATCCCTCTTTGTATTGTACGAAGGGTCTAACAGGAGTCATACAGCAGTATTTGGTACCCATCGGAAGAGTATTTAATTAGCAATATTCCGGTGTTGGTTTGGAGCGTATTAATCGCTCGTGCGAATAGTTATGAACATAAGAAGTTTATGTCCATTTCTATTATTTACCCATACTCAGGTATGCGGCGGGAAACCCAGTTTCCCACCCACCTGAGCCGTTTAAACTCAGCACAGCCCACCTGTATGAATCAACCTATGACCTTTGGTTACAGTACAGGGCCGAATTCCTGTGTCCAATAAACTGAAGGATTGTAGGACCAGGAGATTGCATTGTGTGTGGGGCATAAATAGGCAGGCCGACCACATCCAGCTCTCACTCTCTCATCAACGGTTATCTGCTGATAATCGGGAGCTGGATATCGAGGCGCAGGCGATCATACCCTTTGTGCGTAAGTTCTCTCCGTAATCATTGTCTTTCTGTGAGCCAATTCCTCTCTCTCCCTCTGTGTCTATTTCTCTCTCTCTATTTTCTCTTTTCTCTCGTAACTCCCCTAGACTAAACTTTATAGTATTGTATTGTATTGTGTTAGGCCAGGATAGTATTGTAGTTTATCCCTTAGTTAGGTGTTTGGTTAGGAAGTCTTTGTTATATTGTAGTGTATCATTTGTACTGTGTTACTCTTTTACAAGTATACTAGATATAATACAGATAATAGGCTTTGGAACCCTAAAACAGTATCTGTGTATTTACTATAGTGTTAAGTGTTCACTTGAGCGTCGGTGATGCTCAAACAGCTTTGTAGGTAGTCAGGCTACACAAAGTTGCATTTACACCCTGTACTCACATTAAAGGTATTCTGTGTGTTTCGTCGGTATAAGGTTTAATATCAAGGTATAGTGTTGTGAGCGTCTGCATCGCTGGTGACCTCCTCGTGGTCTCGAGTGTATGCTACGCCATAGCGAATCTTTCCCCTAGACATAACCAATAACGTGTCCTGTGATCGCTGGGCCGTGAGCGAACGTGACGCTTGAGCGTCTCGCCTACGGCTGAGCGATCGTTACGCAAATAGCGTACCATTACGGTATTTCTTAAGTAAACAGCGTACAGTGTTCTTAGCTTCATAAGGGTTGTTTATACGACATAGGAATTTAGCATTGTCACTTTTCACAAAGAGTATTCATTTCATGAGAGGGGGGAAACTTCACCTCAGGTTTTTTTCCCTTGAACAAGCAAATCCTTGTTTCCTGTACCGCAGGTTCATCAGAAATGCGTAAAACATCTTTTCTAGCCACAATCATGTATTGAATACTCTTAACTAATCGTGGATGTAAAGCCGCCTCAGTGAAATCGACCTCGGAATCAGAGTCCGTGTCGGTATCAGTATCTACCACTTGATTAAATGGCCGCTTTTGCGACCCCGATGGGGTCTGCACCTGAGATAAAGCCTCCTCCATGGACTTTTTCCACAGCTGCGTCTGTGACTCAGACGTATCCCAACCTCTTTGATAAAGAAGCTACATTTGTATTAATTGTACTTAGCAATGTGAGTAAATCAGGTGTCGGCTGCGCCGACAGGCCCAAATCTAGACCCGCATCCGCTCCCCCAATAACCTCCTCCGGTGAATAACATTCAGCCTCAGACATGCCGACACGTATAATCGACACACAGACACACACAGAATGTCTCAGCTAGGGGACAGGCCCACAATGAAGCCCAGATAGAGGACACAGAGGGAGTATGCCAGCTCACACCCCATCGCCCAAATATCCCGTCAAGGGATATATGCGACCAGCGCTGCTTAAATACAACCAAAATGCACCATAAACTGCGCCCCCCCCCCCCCCCTGATTAGCTCCCTGTTACTTGAGAGGAGCTGCGGAGGTCCCGGGCCAGCGTCTCCTTCAGCCGCGTGTTGGAGGAGAAAATGGCGATGTGAGCCGCGCGGCGAAGCTCCGACCCTTCCCGGCGCGCTTCAGCCCGCCAAATTTGAAAATGTGAAAATGCCGGCGGGGGTCTGAGAAACGGTGCACCCCTTCCCCCCCCCCAGGGCCCTGCACCCTGTGATTGCCGTTGTGATAGTGTGTGGGAGCATGGAGCGCAGCGTTACCGCTGCGCTGTACCTGGTTACTGAAGTCTTCTGTTCTTCTCATACTCACCCGACTTCTTTCTTCTGGCTTCTGTGAGGGGGGTGACGGCGCGGCTCCGGGAACAAGCAGCTAGGCGCACCAAGTGATCGAACCCTCTGGAGCTAATGGTGTCCAGTAGCTTAAGAAGCAGAGCCCTTAACTAAGTAGAAGTAGGTCTGCTTCTCTCCCCTCAGTCCCACGATGCAGGGAGCCTGTAGCCAGCAGGTCTTCCTGAAAATAAAAAACCTAACAAGAGTATTTTCTAGAGAAACTCAGGAGAGCTCCCCTAGTGAGTGTCCAGTCAGTCCTGGGCACAAAGTCTAACTGAGGTCTGGAGGAGGGGCATAGAGGGAGGAGCCAGTTCACACCCAGTTTAAGTCTTTTCAGTGGGCCCAAGCTCCTGCTGATCCCGTCTATACCCCATGGTCCTTTTGGAGTCCCCAGCATCCTCTAGGACGTAAGAGAAATATGGGTACCCCCATTTGAAATCGAAGACTTTTTGCCACTTAAGCATTATCCTACCACTGTGGCCAGTTTTAGAGGGTAGAGTGAGAAGCAGATTCCCTCCTATATCGTCTCTCAATCAACTTGAAAATACAGAACTTACAGTGCATCCGGACAATGGGGGTAATTCCAAGTTGATCGCAGCAGGACATTTTTTAGCAGTTGGGAAAAACCATGTGCACTGCAGGGGGGGCAGATATAACATGCGCAGAGAGAGTTAGATTTGGGTGGGTTATTTTGTTTCTGTGCAGGGTAAATACTGGCTGCTTTATTTTTACACTGCAATTTAGATTGCAGATTGAACACACCACACCCAAATCTATCTCTCTCTGCACATGTTATATCTGCCTCCCCTGCAGTGCACATGGTTTTGCCCAACTGCTAAAAAATGTCTTGCTGCAATCAACTTGGAATTACCCCCAGTATTCACAGCGCTTCACTTTTTCCACATTTTGTTATGTTAAAGCCTTATTCCAAAACGGAATACTGTACATTCATTTTTTCCATCAAAATTCTACACACAATGGGGTTCATTCCGAGTTGATTGCTAGCTGCCGTTGTTCGCAGCGATCAGGCTAAAAATTGGCATTTCTGCGCATGCATATGGGCCGCAATGCGCACGCGTGTCGTACGGGTACAAAGCCCGTTGTGGTTATGCACAGGTTGTAGCGAAGTTTTCAGTCACACTGACGGCCGCAAGACGATTGACAGGAAGGGGGCGTTTCTGGGTGTCAACCGACCGTTTTCAGGGAGTGTTTGCAAAAACGCAGGCATGTCTGAAAAAAACGCAGGCGTGGCTGGACGTTCGCTGGGCGGGTGTATGACGTCAAATCCGGACACGAATAGGCTGAAGTGATCGCAAGCGCTGAGTAGGTTCAGAGCTACTCAGAAACTGCACAAACTTTTTTTGTAGAGCTCGGCTGCACATGCGTTCACACTTCTGCTAAAATACACTCCCCAGTGGGCGGCGGCATAGCGTTTGCACGGCTGCTAAAACTAGGTAGCGAGCGATCAACTCGGGTTGACCCCCAATATACCATAATTAGCTAACTTGTCCATGTTGGCATTAACATTGTACAATAATTGTGTAAACAAGCCAAAGAAATGACTGGCTGGATGAAAAAAGTTTGGATCATCCTGCATGGTTTTCAAATGTGTTTGATGTCTCTTGACTGTACCTTTGTTTTGCCAAGTTCAGGCTGTGACGGGAGATCGCCTCTATACGTTGTGTAGCGTATGAATTAGGCAGTTGTGTACCAGGGATGTGCAGTGAGCTAAATGGCTCAGGAGGCACTAGCTAGCACCAGAGCCAGATTTACACACAATATATGAGCCCAAGGGTACATCTGGGCATTATATAAGGTGCAGCAGTACAAACTCCTGGAAATCTGGTGAGTTTTGACCAGAGATAAGCAGAAAAGAAAGGCTTTTTTCTCAAGAGTTTTGGCTATAAAAATGATTAGCATAATGCAAACAAGATATTTCAAACATATTCTGAGTAATTTTCATGTACTTTATACAAACGTTAGAATGAGAGGAAAGGCTCTGCCTCACCCCACCGCACATCACTGTTGTGTACCGGGTGGCACTCGATATACCGGCTGTTGGGATCCCGGTGCTCAGTATTCCGGTGCTGGGATCCCAACAGGCAGTATGCCGACAACTATTATCCCTCTTGGGGTGTCGTAGACACCCCTGGAGGGAGAATAAATAGCGTGGTGTGTGTAGTGTGCCACTGTGCCTGCAAGGGGCTCTTTTGCACTCGCCCCGCTGTCGGAATCCCGGCGTCGGTGTGCTGGGCACTGGGTTCCCACGCTCCGGCCAAACGTAGTACACCCTTGTGTACCTGGTGGCTGCTCTGTGCAGTGTATGGGCAGTGTAACACGGGAGATCGCCTCTATACATGGGCTGTGTACCACACTGGAGAAAAATGAACAGATCTGTCAAAGCCAACAACAGCATCATCATCATCAGAGATACCAATGTTTTAAACTTCAAGACACATGTGCAGTGTGACAGATACAGAGGCACTACTGTCCCCATCATTTCACCTTTACTCAGACTTATCATACCCTCCCTTTAAACTGGGACATACATGAATTACACAGGTTCTGTGGCTGATTAAAACTACAGATGTGCGGCGGACACTTTTTGGGTTTTGGATCTGGATCTCTGTTCGTGTTCTGGATCTGGATTGGTTTTGCCAAAACCACCCTTTTGGGTTTTGGTTCTGGATTTTTTTTTTTAAACATAAAAACAGCTAAAATCACAGAATTTGGGGGTATGTTTGATCCTACTGTATTATTAACCTCAATAACATTAATTTCCAGTCTAATCTGAACACTTCACAATATTGTTTTTAGGTCCAAAGGTTGCACCGAGGTAGCTGGATGACTACACTAAGCGACATAAGTGGGCGGCACAAACACGTGGCCCATCTAATGGTGTGTACACACAGTGAGATTTTTTTTCTTTCGATTTTGACTATATAGTCAAAATCGCAAGAAAGGTTAGTGCAAATCCCAAGGTGTTATGCCACTTGCGATCCCGATGCGCGGTCCCGCCAGGTCGGGTTCGCAAGAAAAGATAGACTGTGCAGGCAAGTCAATCCTTGCCAGGTCGGTGTACTATCTAGTTCATCTCACATGTCAATTGAATCTCACATAAGCCAAAATTGTAAGCACACATAGTCCATATCTCAAGACAAGTTAGTCAAAATCTGTGGTGCTGGGCTCCGGGGAGTTCAGGGTAAATTGCAAAGTGAAAATCGGGCATAGCAAGGATCTCACCGTGTGTACACACCATAAGAGTGGCACTGCAGTGGCAGAAAGGATGGCAGTTTTAAAAACTAGGCCCCAAAGAGCACATAATGCAAAGAAAAAAAGAGGTGCAAGATGGATTATGATTCTGTCTCTTCTGAGTCTGACTGACTTTGGCCACAAATGTGGTCTCATTGGAAAACACTGTCAAAATTGCAATTTCCATGTCCACCTTTGCGGCTCTATGTTTTCACAAATCTGTTTGTGACGTTGAAGCTTGTTTCATATTCTGCTCTAGGCTTTAATTTAAACCTAGGATCAAGAACAGCAGCACCCCTGGAATTATATGGCAGCGCCTCTGGACTTATACAGCAAATAGGCAGCACCCTTGGACTTATATAGCATAGGCAGCACCCCTGCAGAATTACACAGCACAGCATACAGGCAACAGCACCCCTTGACTTAAACGGTAATGGGCAGCAACCCTGGACTGATAGGGCAAAGGGGCAGCACCCCTGGAATGATGTGGCAGACAAAGAAAAGACGTGCAAGATGGAATTGTCCTTGGGCCCTTTCACTCACCCTTATGTTGTATAAACAGGACATGCACACTTAACAAACCAATCATTTCAGCAACAGGGTCTGCCACACGACTGTGGATAAAATGATTGGTTTGTTTTGGACCCCACCGAAAGAAGAAGCAATTAATCTCTCCTTGCACAAACTGGCTCTACAGAGGCAAGATGTCGTCCTCATCCTCAGATCCCCCCCTTCAGTGTTTACATGCTCATCCTCACGTAGAAATAATATTCAAACGACCCACATCATTTAGGTGTCGGTGGACTGCTTACGCTATTATCCAAAGTTTCTGAACTTGACAATGACTTATGATGAATGCGCTGCAGGTGACGTATATGGGAGGATGTTCCTAGGTGGTTAATGTCCTTACCCCTACTTATTACAGCTTGACTAAGGCAACAGATGGCTTGACACCTGTTGTCCAGATTTGTGGAGAAATAATTCCACACTGAAGAGGTGGCTTTTTTGGTATTTTGCCCAGGTATGACAATGGGCTTTTTCATCCCATGGCCAACAACTGTCTCCACTGGTGCCTTATTCAAACAAAGCACATCACCATCAGAATTCTGATAGTCAACTTCCTCCTCAGCGCCAGCTACACCAATGTACTCCTCATCCTGGTGTACATCTACAGTGACATCCTCAATCTCAATAACAGCAACTGGACTGGGGGATTTGTGATATCTCTGAACGCACAGTTGGTTTTTCAAGCTTTAACAAGCTTTATTTTTTTTATTTTTCAAGACTGAGGAGGGCTTCCATCTTCATGAGAATCTGAACCACCAGTCATGAACATAGGCCAAGGCCTTAGCCTTTTCTTGCCACTTCGTGTCGTGAATGGCATATTGTACATTTTACGTTTCTTATCAGATTTCTTTTTATTTCTTCGGTTCTTAATTTTTGCTTCTTGGTTTTTACATGCCCTCTATGACATTGGCCTTAGCTGACGACATTGATGGAATTGCAGCGTCAATGTCATGACTGGTGGCAGCAGCTTCAGCACTAGTGCTAGGAACTGGAAGTGATTCCTGATCTTTAACTATTTTTTCATCCAAATTTTTGTTCTCCATTTCATAGGACAGCACCCCTTTATTATTACAGCACACAGAACAGTGCCCCTTTATTTTGACAGCACCCCCGAATTTTTACAGCAAACAGGACAGGGCTAGCATCCCTTTATATCCACAGCACCCCTGTATTTTTTACAGCACACAGAACAGGACCAGTGTACATTTATTTTCACACCACCCCTCTATTTTTACAGCATACAGGACAGTGCTAGCACCCCTGTATTCTCACAGAACCTAAGTAATTTTTCAGCACACAAGACAGGGCCAGCTCCCCTTTATATTCACAGCACCCCTGTATTTTTACAACATACAGGACAGGGCCAGTGTACATTTATTTTCACAGCACCCTTGAATTTTTACAGCATACAGGACAGGGCCAGTGTACTTTTATTTTCACAGCACCCTTGAATTTTTACAGCATACAGGACAGGGCCAGTGTACTTTTATTTTCACAGCACCCTTGAATTTTTACAACATACAGGACAGGGCCAGTGTACATTTATTTTCACAGCACCCTTGAATTTTTACAGCATACAGGACAGGGCCAGTGTACTTTTATTTTCACAGCACCCCTGTATTTTTACAGCATACAAGACAGGGCCAGTGTACATTTATTTTCACTGCACCCCTGAATTTTTACAATATACAAGACAGGGCCAGTGTACATTTATTTTCACTGCACCCCTGAATGTTTACAGCATACAAGACAGGGACAGTGTACATTTATTTTCACAGCACACCTGAATTTTTACAGCATACAAAACAGGGCAGCGCCCCTGTATTTTCACAGCATACAGGAGGACAGTGCCCCAGGACAGCAACACCCATGAACAGCTGCAGCACCATCTAACAGCACATGAAACACCAGTGACAGCCAGGACAGCACCCCTACCAGCACAGGTATACCACAGTGACAGGAACAGCACCCCTACAGAGCACACACTGACCGCACCAGATGCCAGCACCCACAGAGAGACAGAGGACTGTCTCCCTCACTCTCCAAGTCCGGAGTGAAAATGGCGGTGATGCGCGGCTCTTTAGATGGAATCCAAAGCCTGCGAGAAACAGACAGCGGAATGACGACGGTTTGCCTCGTTCTGGGATCTGAGTCTGGCATGAAGTCCCGAGCCGGACTCGGTTCCCGGCTCAGATCGTGAAGTTCGGGAAGGTTTGGTTCTCTGAGAACCAAACCTGCTCATCTCTAATTAAAACCAGGTGAAATGAAGGCTTGAAGTCAGCGGCCACAGAACCTGTGTAATTCATGAGTGTCCCAGTGTAATAGGATGATATGGTAAACCTGCCTTTACTGGACTAGATTAGAACACGTTATTTTATTGTAAACACTTTTCTTCAATGAACATTACCTTATAAATCACAGATCAGGCATACACAGAAAAGTTTGCACCCAATTTGCAGAAGAACAGTTTTACTATATACAGCTGGTGATCAAAACTAAAACATAGGGACTCATGTCCCAAAACCAGGGACAGCCGGCAAGTGTGGCATACACTGAGCTCAGAGCCAGCCGGCAGCCATAGTCACCATAGTCAGAGGTGGCAATGTTTGTATCCTCTGAAGCACGTCATCATAATGACAGCTAATTGTAGAATCTGCGGTCCCTGAGTTTACTGATTACAGAATACCTTAGTTTCCTTCTCTCTGTCAGCCAGTGCCATGCGCTTCATTCTCCACCTATCTACACACAGCCTCCTCCCTCTGTGTGGCCGCAGGGAATTCTGGACCTTGTAGTCTATTGTACATTGCACACAGGCAAGATCCAGCTCACGTACACTGCGCATGCCCCATCCCCCGGCCCCAGGACGGCAGAGCCTGCCAGTTATAATAATGGCGCTGCTAATGCCGGTGACTCAAAGGCCTGCCAATAATGGCTCTGCCCATGACGGTGACGCAGGGGCTGCCATTAATGGCGCTGGGAAGTGACGTGCAGTTCATGGCTATAGCAACCGTTGCTGGGGAGCTGTGAGTCTGACGCTGGGCAGCAGAATAGGGCCTAGGACAGCTTCGGGTGCAAACCCCACGGAGGACAGGGTCAGTACATACTGTACCATGTGCCATGTATGCACGGAGATATTAGTGTGGGATGTGCAGTGCAGCCTCGGAGCTGGAGGACACCGGCTTCATGTCTGTTCTTCCAGTGATGTGTGACTGTGTGGGATGTAATTGTACAGTTATTGCATGAAATTATCCCTATTGTTTTATGATTTGTGATGAGGATGTATGCATAGCTATTTACTAGTATAATCCAGAGCCCTCGCATATTTTAAACATACAGTATGGGCTTCCATGAATCCCCATGTTTTTGGGAGGGCAGTCCTCCTTTTATTCCTGCTAAAACTTGTTTTCTCTGACGTCCTAGTGGATGCTGGGGACTCCGTAAGGACCATGGGGAATAGACGGCTCCGCAGGAGACTGGGCACACTAAAAGAAAGATTTGGTACTACCTGGTGTGCACTGGCTCCTCCCTCTATGCCCCTCCTCCAGACCTCAGTTAGATTTCTGTGCCCGGCCGAGCTGGATGCACACTAGGGGCTCTCCTGAGCTCCTAGAAAGAAAGTATATATTAGGTTTTTTATTTTACAGTGAGACCTGCTGGCAACAGGCTCACTGCAACGAGGGACTAAGGGGAGAAGAAGCGAACCTACCTGCTTGCAGCTAGCTTGGGCTTCTTAGGCTACTGGACACCATTAGCTCCAGAGGGATCGACCGCAGGACCCGTCCTTGGTGTTCGTTCCCGGAGCCGCGCCGCCGTCCCCCTTACAGAGCCAGAAGCAAGAAGATGGTCCGGAAAATCGGCGGCAGAAGACTTCAGTCTTCACCAAGGTAGCGCACAGCACTGCAGCTGTGCGCCATTGCTCCTCATACACACTTCACACTCCGGTCACTGAGGGTGCCGGGCGCTGGGGGGGGGGGGGCGCCCTGAGCAGCAATAATATCACTTTGGCTGGCAAAATAACCACAATATATAGCCCCAGAGGCTATATATGTGATAATTACCCCTGCCAGAATACAGAAAAAAGCGGGAGAAAAGTCAGCCGAAAAAGGGGCGGAGCCATCTCCCTCAGCACACTGGCGCCATTTCTCCCTCACAGTTCCGCTGGAAGGAAGCTCCCTGACTCTCCCCTGCAGTCTACACTACAGAAAAGGGTAAAAAAGAGAGGGGGGGCACAGATTTGAGGCGCAGTAAATATTATAGCAGCTATAGGGGACATAATTCAGTTAGTCCCTGCATTATATAGCGCTCTGGTGTGTGCTGGCATACTCTCTCTCTGTCTCCCCAAAGGGCTTTTGTGGGGTCCTGTCTCCTTTAAGAGCATTCCCTGTGTGTGTGTGCGGTGTGTCGGTACGGCTGTGTCGACATTTTTGATGAGGAGACTTATGTGGAGGCGGAGCAGATGCCTATAAATGTGATGTCACCCCCTGCGGGGCAGACACCTGAGTGGATGGACTTATGGAAGGAATTACGTGCAAGTGTCGACTCCTTACATAAAAAATTTGACGACATGCCAAATGCGGGACAGCCGGCTTCTCAGCTCGTGCCTGCCCAGGCAATTCAAAGGCCATCAGGGGCTCTAAAACGCCCACTACCTCAGATGGCAGACACAGATGTCGACACGGATACTGATACCAGTGTCGACGACGATGAGTCAAATTTAATGTCCACTAGGGCCATTCGTGGCATGATTGAGGCAATGAAAGAGGTTTTACACCTTTCTGATATAAACCCAGGTACCTCAAAAAAGGGTATTATGTTTGGGGAGAAAAAACTACCAATAGTTTTTCCCCCATCTGAAGAATTAAATGAAGTGTGTGAAGAAGCGTGGGCTTTCCCTGATAAGAAATTGGTGATTTCAAAAAAATTACTAATGGCGTTCCCTTTCTCGCCAGAGGATAGGTCACGTTGGGAAACTCCCCCTAGGGTGGATAAAGCGCTCACACGTTTGTCTAAAAAGGTTGCACTACCGTCTCCGGATACGGCCGCCCTAAAGGAACCTGCTGATAGAAAGCAGGAGGCTATCCTAAAGTCTATATATACACACACTGGTGTTATACTGAGACCAGCTATTGCTTCAGCGTGGATGTGCAGTGCTGCTGCTGCTTGGTCAGATTCCCTGTCAGAAAATATTGACACCCTGGACAGGGACACTATATTGCTAACCGTAGAGCATATAAAAGACTCAGTCTTGTACATGAGAGATGCACAGAGGGAGATCTGCCGGCTGGCATCTAGAATAAGTGCATTGTCCATTTCTGCTAGGAGAGGTTTATGGACTCGGCAGTGGACAGGGGATGCAGATTCTAAAAGGCACATGGAAGTTTTGCCTTATAAGGGTGAGGAGTTATTCGGGGATGGTCTCTCAGACCTTGTTTCCACAGCAACAGCTGGGAAGTCAGCATTTTTACCCCATGTCCCCTCACAGCCTAAGAAAGCGCCGTACTATCAGGTGCAGTCCTTTCGACCCCAGAAAAACAGGCGGGGAAAAGGCGGGTCCTTTCTGTCTAGAGGCAGAGGAAGGGGAAAAAAGCTGCACCACGCAGCAGGTTCCCAGGAACAAAAGTCCTCCCCCGCTTCTTCCACATCCGCCGCATGACAGTGGGGCTCCACAGGCGGAGCCAGGTACGGTGGGGGGCTGCCTCAAAAATTTCAGCGATCAGTGGGTTCGCTCACGGGTGGATCCCTGGATCCTTCAAGTAGTATCTCAGGGGTACAAGCTGGAATTCGAGGCGACTCCCCCCCGCCGTTTCCTCAAATCGGCCTTACCGACAATTCCCTCGAGCAGGGAGGCTGTACTAGAGGCAATTCAAGTACCCCTACTTCAACAAGGACGGGGTTACTATTCCACACTGTTTGTGGTACCGAAACCGGACGGTTCGGCGAGACCCATTTTAAATTTGAAATCCTTGAACACATACATAAAAAAAATCAAAGTTCAAGATGGAATCGCTCAGGGCGGTTATTGCAAGCCTGGACGAGGGGGATTACATGGTATCCCTGGACATCAAGGATGCTTACCTGCATGTCCCAATTTACCTTCCTCACCAGGAGTACCTCAGATTTGTGGTACAGGATTGCCATTACCAATTCCAGACACTACCGTTTGGACTGTCCACGGCACCGAGGGTGTTAACCAAGGTAATGGCAGAAATGATGATACTCCTTCGAAAAAAGGGAGTTTTAATTATCCCGTACTTGGACGATCTCCTAATAAAGGCGAGGTCCAGGGAGCAGTTACTGGTCGGAGTAGCACTATCTCGGGAAGTGCTACAACAGCATGGCTGGATTCTAAACATTCCAAAGTCACAACTGGTTCCTTCCACACGCTTACTGTTCCTGGGGATGATTCTGGACACAGAACAGAAAAAAGTGTTTCTCCCGCAGGAGAAAGCCAAGGAGCTGTCATCTCTAGTCAGAGACCTCCTAAAACCAAAACGGGTATCGGTGCATCACTGCACACGAGTCCTGGGAAAAATGGTGGCTTCGTACGAAGCAATTCCATTCGGCAGGTTCCATGCAAGGACCTTCCAGTGGGACCTCTTGGACAAGTGGTCGGGATCGCATATTCAGATGCATCAACTGATAACCCTGTCTCCAAAGACCAGGGTGTCTCTACTGTGGTGGCTGCAGAGTGCTCATCTTCTAGTGGGCCGCAGATTCGGCATACAAGACTGGGTCCTGGTGACCACGGATGCCAGCCTTCGGGGCTGGGGCGCAGTCACACAGGGAAGAAATTTCCAGGGACTTTGGTCAAGTCAGGAGTCGTCCCTACACATAAACATTCTGGAACTGAGGGCCATTTACAATGCCCTAAGTCAGGCAAGGCCCCTGCTTCAAAACCAGCCGATTCTGATTCAATCAGACAACATCACGGCAGTCGCCCATGTAAACCGACAGGGCGGCACAAGAAGCAGGGTGGCCATGGCAGAAGCCACAAGGATTCTCCGATGGGCGGAAAATCACGTACTAGCACTGTCAGCAGTGTTCATTCCGGGAGTGGACAACCGGGAAGCAGACTTCCTCAGCAGACACGACCTACACCCGGGAGAGTGGGGACTTCATCCAGAAGTCTTCCTACTGTTGGTAAACCGCTGGGAAAGGCCACAGGTGGACATGATGGCGTCCCGCCTCAACAAGAAGCTAAAGAGATATTGCGCCAGGTCAAGGGACCCTCAGGCGATAGCTGTGGACGCTCTAGTGACACCGTGGGTGTACCAGTCGGTCTATGTGTTCCCTCCTCTGCCCCTCATACCAAAGGTACTGAGAATAATAAGAAGGCGAGGAGTAAGAACGATACTCGTGGTTCCGGATTGGCCAAGAAGAGCTTGGTACCCGGAACTTCAAGAAATGTTATCAGAGGACCCATGGCCTCTACCGCTCAGACAGGATCTGCTACAGCAGGGGCCCTGTCTGTTCCAAGACTTAACGCGGCTGCGTTTGACGGCATGGCGGTTGAATTCCGGATCCTAAAGGAAAAGGGCATTCCGGAGGAAGTCATTCCTACGCTGATAAAAGCCAGGAAAAAAGTAACCGCAAACCATTATCACCGCATCTGGCGAAAATATGTTGCGTGGTGTGAGGCCAGGAAGGCCCCTACAGAAGAATTTCAGCTGGGTCGTTTTCTGCACTTCCTACAGTCAGGAGTGACTATGGGCCTAAAATTGGGTTCCATTAAGGTCCAGATTTCGGCTCTGTCGATTTTCTTCCAGAAAGAACTGGCTTCACTGCCTGAAGTTCAGACTTTGTAAAGGGAGTGCTTCATATTCAGCCCCCTTTTGTGCCTCCTGTGGCACCTTGGGATCTCAATGTGGTGTTGAGTTTCCTAAAATCACATTGGTTTGAACCACTTAAAACCGTGGATCTCAAATATCTCACGTGGAAAATGGTCATGTTATTGGCCTTGGCTTCGGCCAGGCGTGTGTCAGAATTGGCGGCTTTGTCATGTAAAAGCCCTTATCTGATTTTCCATATGGATAGGGCAGAATTGAGGACTCGTCCCCAGTTTCTCCCTAAGGTGGTATCAGCTTTTCACTTGAACCAACCTATTGTGGTGCCTGCGGCTACTAAGGACTTGGAGGATTCCAAGTTACTGGACGTAGTCAGGGCCTTGAAAATTTATGTTTCCAGGACGGCTGGAGTCAGGAAAACTGACTCGCTTTTTATCCTGTATGCACCCAACATAATAGGTGCTCCTGCTTCTAAGCAGACTATTGCTCGCTGGATTTGTAGCACAATTCAGCTGGCGCATTCTGCGGCTGGATTGCCGCATCCTAAATCAGTGAAAGCCCATTCCACGAGGAAGGTGGGCTCATCTTGGGCGGCTGCCCGAGGGGTCTCGGCTTTACAACTTTGCCGAGCTGCTACTTGGTCAGGGGCAAACACGTTTGCTAAATTCTACAAATTTGATACCCTGGCTGAGGAGGACCTTGAGTTCTCTCATTCGGTGCTGCAGAGTCATCCGCACTCTCCCGCCCGTTTGGGAGCTTTGGTATAATCCCCATGGTCCTTACGGAGTCCCCAGCATCCACTAGGACGTCAGAGAAAATAAGAATTTACTCACCGGTAATTCTATTTCTCGTAGTCCGTAGTGGATGCTGGGCGCCCATCCCAAGTGCGGATTGTCTGCAATACTTGTATATAGTTATTGCCTAACTAAAGGGTTATTGTTGAGCCATCTGTTGAGAGGCTCAGTTGTATTTCATACTGTTAACTGGGTTAAATATCACGAGTTATACGGTGTGATTGGTGTGGCTGGTATGAGTCTTACCCAGGATTCAAAATCCTTCCTTATTGTGTCAGCTCTTCCGGGCACAGTATCCTAACTGAGGTCTGGAGGAGGGGCATAGAGGGAGGAGCCAGTGCACACCAGGTAGTACCAAATCTTTCTTTCTCTAACGTCCTAAGTGGATGCTGGGGACTCCATAAGGACCATTGGGAATAGCGGCTCCGCAGGAGACTGGGCACATCTAAAGAAAGCTTTAGGACTATCTGGTGTGCACTGGCTCCTCCCCCTATGACCCTCCTCCAAGCCTCAGTAAGATCTTTGTGCCCGAACGAGAAGGGTGCACACTAGGGGCTCTCCTGAGCTTCTTAGTGAAAGTTTTAGTTTAGGTTTTTTATTTTCAGTGAGTCCTGCTGGCAACAGGCTCACTGCATCGAGGGACTAAGGGGAGAAGAAGCGAACTCACCTGCGTGCAGAGTGGATTGGGCTTCTTAGGCTACTGGACATTAGCTCCAGAGGGACGATCACAGGCCCAGCCATGGATGGGTCCCAGAGCCGCGCCGCCGGCCCCCTTACAGAGCCAGAAGGCAGAAGAGGTCCGGAAAATCGGCGGCAGAAGACATCCTGTCTTCAATAAGGTAGCGCACAGCACTGCAGCTGTGCGCCATTGCTCTCAGCACACTTCACACTCCGGTCACTGAGGGTGCAGGGCGCTGGGGGGGGGCGCCCTGAGACGCAATAAAAACACCTTGGATGGCAAAAAATGCATCACATATAGCTCCTGGGTTATATGGATGCATTTAACCCCTGCCAGAATACATAGAAAAACGGGAGATAGGCTCCGCCCCCTTATCGGCGGCCTTATCTCCTCAGCACACTGGCGCCATTTTCCCTCACAGCTCCGTTGGAGGGAAGCTCCCTGGCTCTCCCCTGCAGTCACTACACTACAGAAAGGGTTAAAAAAGAGAGGGGGGGGCACTAATTACGCGCAGTATTAAAGATACAGCAGCTATAAGGGGAAAAACACTTATATAAGGTTATCCCTGTATATATATAGCGCTCTGGTGTGTGCTGGCAAACTCTCCCTCTGTCTCCCCAAAGGGCTAGTGGGGTCCTGTCCTCTATCAGAGCATTCCCTGTGTGTGTGCTGTATGTCGGTACGTTTGTGTCGACATGTATGAGGAGAAAAATGATGTGGAGACGGAGCAGATTGCCTGTAATAGTGATGTCACCCCCTAGGGGGTCGACACCTGAGTGGATGAACTGTTGGAAGGAATTACGTGACAGTGTCAGCTCTGTATAAAAGACAGTGGTTGACATGAGACAGCCGGCTACTCAGCTTGTGCCTGTCCAGACGTCTCATAGGCCGTCAGGGGCTCTAAAGCGCCCGTTACCTCAGATGGCAGATATAGACGCCGACACGGATACTGACTCCAGTGTCGACGGTGAAGAGACAAATGTGACTTCCAGTAGGGCCACACGTTACATGATTGAGGCAATGAAAAATGTTTTACACATTTCTGATAATACGAGTACCACCAAAAAGGGGTATTATGTTCGGTGAGGAAAAACTACCTGTAGTTTTCCTGAATCTGAGAAATTAAATGAGGTGTGTGATGATGCGTGGTTTTCCCCCGATATCAACTGATAATTTCTAAAATGTTATTGGCATTATATCCTTTCCCGCCAGAGGTTAGGGTGCGTTGGGAAACACCCCCTAGGGTGGATAAAGCGCTCACACGCTTGTAAGGGCTCTACCCTCTCCTGAGATGGCCGCCCTTAAGGATCCTGCTGATAGAAAGCAGGAGGGTATCCTAAAATGTATTTACACACATACTGGTGTTATACTGCGACCAGCAATCGCCTCAGCCTGGATGTGCAGTGCTGGGTTGGCGTGGTCGGATTCCCTGACTGAAAATATTGATACCCTAGATAGGGACAGTATATTTTTGCCTATAGAGCATTTAAAAGATGCATTTCTATATATGCGTGATGCACAGCGGAATATTTGCCGACTGGCATCAAGTCTAAGTGCGTTGTCCATTTCTACCAGTAGAGGGTTATGGACACGTCAGTGGTCAGGTGATGCGTATTCCAAACGGCATTTGGAAGTATTGCCTTATTAAGGGGAGGAGTTATTTGGGGTCGGTCTTTGAGACCTGGTGGCCACGGCAACAGCTGGGAAATCCACGTTTGTACCCCAGGTCGCCTCTCAACATGAGAAGACGCCGTATTATCAGGCGCAGTCTTTTCGTGGACAAGCGGGCAAAAGGTTCCTCATTTCTGCCCCGTGACAGAGGGAGAGGAAAAAGGCTGCAGAAATCAGCCAGTTCCCAGGAACAGAAACCCTCTCCCGCCTCTGCCAAGCCCTCAGTATGACGCTGGGGCTTTACAAGCAGAATCAGGCACGGTGGGGGGCCCGTCTCAATGAATTTCAGCGCGCAGTGGGCTCACTCGCAAGTAGACCCCTGGATCCTTCAGGTGATATCTCAGGGGTACAAATTAGAATTCGAGACGTCTCCCCCTCGCCGTTTCCTAAAGTCGGCTTTACCGATGTCTCCCTCTGACAGGGAGGCAGTTTTGGAAGCCATTCACAAGCTGTATTCCCAGCAGGTGATAATCAAGGTACCCCTCCTGCAACAGGGAACGGGGTATTATTCCACACTGTTGTGGTACCGAAGCCGGACGGCTCGGTGAGACCGATTCTAAATCTAAAATCTTTGAACACTTACATACAGAGGTTCAAATTCAAGATTGAGTCACTCAGAGCAGTGATTGCGAACCTGGAAGAAGGGGACTACATGATGTCTCGGGACATCAAGGATGCTTACCTTCATGTCAAAATTTACCCTTCTCACCAAGGGTACCTCAGGTTTATGGTACAGAACTGTCACTATCAGTTCAGACGCTGCCGTATGGATGGTCCACGGCACCCCGGGTCTTTACCAAGGTAATGGCCGAAATGATGATATTCCTTCGAAGGAAGGGAATTTTAGTTATCCCTTACTTGGACGATTCCCTGATAAGGGTAAGATCCAGGGAACAGTTGGAGGTCGGTGTAGCACTATCTCAGGTAGTGTTGCGGCAGCACGATTGGATTCTCAATATTCCAAAATCGCAGCTGGTTCCGACGACTTGTCTTCTGTTCCTAGGGATGATCCTGGACACAGTCCAGAAAAAGGTGTTTCTCCCGGAGGAGAAAGCCAGGGAGTTATCCGAGCTAGTCAGGAACCTCCTAAAACCGAGCCAAGTCTCAGTGCATCAATGCACAAGGGTTCTGGGTAAAATGGTGGCTTCCTACGAAGCAATCCCATTTGGCAGATTCCACGCAAGAACTTTCCAGTGGGACCTGCTGGACAAATGGTCCGGGTCGCATCTTCAGATGCATCAGCGGATAACCCTGTCACCAAGGACAAGGGTGTCCCTCCTGTGGTGGTTGCAGAGTGCTCATCTTCTAGAGGGCCGCAGATTCGGCTTTCAGGACTGGGTCCTGGTGACCACGGATGCCAGCCTGCGAGGCTGGGGAGCAGTCACACAGGGAAGGAATATCCAGGGCTTATGGTCAAGCCTGGAGACATCACTTCACATAAATATCCTGAAGCTAAGGGCCATTTACAATGCTCTAAGCTCAGCAAGACCTCTGCTTCAAGGTCAGCCGGTGTTGATCCAGTCGGACAACATCACGGCAGTCACCCACGTAAACAGACAGGGTGGCACAAGAAGCAGGAGGGCAATGGTAGAAGCTGCAAGGATTCTTCGCTGGGCGGAAAATCATGTGATAGCACTGTCAGCAGTATTCATTCCGGGAGTGGACAACTGGGAAGCAGACTTCCTCAGCACGACCTCCACCCGGGAGAGTGGGGACTTCACCCAGAAGTCTTCCACATGATTATAAACCGTTGGGAAAAACTCGACAGGTATTGCGCCAGGTCAAGGGACCCTCAGGCAATAGCTGTAGACGCTCTGGTAACACCGTGGGTGTACCAGTCAGTGTATGTGTTCCCTCCTCTGCCTCTCATACCCAAGGTACTGAGATTGATAAGATGGAGAGGAGTAAGCACTATATTCGTGGCTCCGGATTGGCCAAGAAGGACTTGGTAACCGGAACTTCAAGAGATGCTCACGGAGGATCCGTGGCCTCTACCTCTAAGAAGGGACCTGCTCCAGCAAGGACCCTGTCTGTTCCAAGACTTACCGCGGCTGCGTTTGACGGCATGGCGGTTGAACGCCGGATCCTGAAGGAAAAAAGGCATTCCGGATGAAGTCATCCCTATCCTGATCAAAGCCAGGAAGGATGTAACCGCAAGACATTATCACCGCATTTGGCGAAAATATGTTGCGTGGTGCGAGGCCAGTAAGGCCCGACGGAGGAAATTCAACTGGGTCGATTCCTACATTTCCTGCAAACAGGAGTGTCTATGGGCCTGAAATTGGGGTCCATTAAGGTTCAAATTTCGGCCCTGTCAATTTTCTTCCAAAAAGAACTAGCTTCAGTCCCTGAAGTTCAGACGTTTGTAAAAGGGGTACTGCATATACAGCCTCCTTTTGTGCCTCCAGTGGCACTTTGGGATCTCAATGTAGTTTTTGGGTTCCAAAAGTCACATTGGTTTGAACCACTTAAATCTGTGGAGTTAAAATATCTCACATGGAAAGTGGTCATGCTGTTGGCCCTGGCCTGGGCCAGGCGCGTGTCAGAATTGGCGGCTTTATCCTGTAAAAGCCCTTATCTGATTTTCCATTCGGACAGGGCGGAATTGAGGACTCGTCCTCAGTTTCTCCCTAAGGTGGTTTCAGCGTTTCACCTGAACCAACCTATTGTGGTGCCTGCGGCTACTAGGGACTTGGAGGACTCCAAGTTGCTAGACGTTGTCAGGGCCCTGAAAATATATGTTTCCAGGACGGCTGGAGTCAGGAAATCTGACTCGCTGTTTATCCTGTATGCACCCAACAAGCTGGGTGCTCCTGCTTCTAAGCAGACTATTGCTCGTTGGATTTGTAGTACAATTCAGCTTGCACATTCTGTGGCAGGCCTGCCACAGCCAAAAATCTGTAAATGCCCACTCCACAAGGAAGGTGGGCTCATCTTGGGCGTCTGCCCGAGGGGTCTCGGCTTTACAACTTTGCCGAGCAGCTACTTGGTCAGGAGCAAATACGTTTGTAAAATTCTACAAAATTGATACCCTGGCTGAGGAGGACCTGGAGTTCTCTCATTTGGTGCTGCAGAGTCATCCGCACTCTCCCGCCCGTTTGGGAGCTTTGGTATAATCCCCATGGTCCTTACGGAGTCCCCAGCATCCACTTAGGACGTTAGAGAAAATAAGAATTTACTTACCGATAATTCTATTTCTCGTAGTCCGTAGTGGATGCTGGGCGCCCATCCCAAGTGCGGATTGTCTGCAATACTGGTACATAGTTATTGTTACCAAAAAATCGGGTTATTGCTGTAGTGAGCCATCTTTTCTAGAGGCTCCTCTGTTATCATGCTGTTAACTGGGTTCAGATCACAAGTTGTACGGTGTGATTGGTGTGGCTGGTATGAGTCTTACCCGGGATTCAAAATCCTTCCTTATTGTGTACGCTCGTCCGGGCACAGTATCCTAACTGAGGCTTGGAGGAGGGTCATAGGGGGAGGAGCCAGTGCACACCAGATAGTCCTAAAGCTTTCTTTAGATGTGCCCAGTCTCCTGCGGAGCCGCTATTCCCCATGGTCCTTACGGAGTCCCCAGCATCCACTACGGACTACGAGAAATAGAATTACCGGTGAGTAAATTCTTATTTAAATACTCATTCAAATTAATGCGAAATCCTAATGCACCCAAATAGTGCCGCTTACAAATGTATTGTTTTTTCATCTTCAACCTAGTAAAATAGATATGAAGTGGGGCTAAGCGTTTTGGGAAAGCTGTTTTGCCTGCAGAAATGGCAGTTTGTGCTGATGGTAGGTAGGGTGTGCTCTTCTTGGACCTGTAAACTAGCAGAGATGCCCTGTTTTCGTTTGCTCTTGCCATAGAGTCTAGGGACGGTTATCAGAACCGTAACTAGACATTTTGGTGCCTGTGCCAGAAAGTGAATTGCTGCCCTACCCCACCCATATACAAAATAGGGACTGTGCGCATAAAAGGCATTTATCAAAAAATTAGGGGCACAGCTTCATGGGGAAGGGGCGTGACCACATAATAGTACCAATTATAATAGTACCATTATACACATTGCACCATGTAGACCACGTTATATGCATTGCGCCTTGTAAAGCACTTATACATATGCACCTGGTAGAGCACTAAGACACATTGCGCCAGGTAGAGCCCCTTAGACGCATTGCGCCAGGTAGAGCCCCTTAGACACATTGCGCCAGGTAGAGCCCCTTAGACACATTGCGCCAGGTAGAGCCCCTTAGACACATTGCGCCAGGTAGAGCCCCTTAGACACATTGCGCCAGGTAGAGCCCCTTAGACACATTGCGCCAGATAGAGCCCCTTAGACACATTGCGCCAGGTAGAGCCCCTTAGACACAGTGCGCCAGGTAGAGCCCCTTAGACACATTGCTCCAGGTAGAGCCACTTAGACACATTGCGCCAGGTAGAGCCCCTTAGACACATTGCGCCAGGTAGAGCCCCTTAGGCACACTGCGCCTTGTAGAGCCCCTTAGGCACACTGCGCCTGGCAGAGCCCCTTAGGCACACTGCGCCTGGCAGAGCCCCTTAGACACATTGCGCCTGGCAGAGCCCCTTAGACACATTGCGCCTGGCAGAGCCCCTTGCCTGGCAGAGCCCCTTAGACACATTGCGCCTGGCAGAGCCCCTTAGACACATTGCGCCTGGCAGAGCCCCTTAGACACATTGCGCCTGGCAGAGCCCCTTTGACACATTGCTCCTGGCAGAGCCCCTTAGGCACATTGCGCCTGGCAGAGCCCCTTTGACACATTGCTCCTGGCAGAGCCCCTTAGGCACACTGCGCCTGGCAGAGCCCCTTAGACACATTGCACCTGGCAGAGCCCCTTAGACACATTGCGCCTGGCAGAGCCCCTTTGACACATTGCTCCTGGCAGAGCCCCTTTGACACATTGCTCCTGGCAGAGCCCCTTAGGCACACTGCGCCTGGCAGAGCCCCTTTGACACATTGCGCCTGGCAGAGCCCCTTTGACACATTGCTCCTGGCAGAGCCCCTTTGACACATTGCTCCTGGCAGAGCCCCTTTGACACATTGCTCCTGGCAGAGCCCCTTTGACACATTGCTCCTGGCAGAGCCCCTTTGACACATTGCTCCTGGCAGAGCCCCTTTGACACATTGCTCCTGGCAGAGCCCCTTTGACACATTGCTCCTGGCAGAGCCCCTTTGACACATTGCTCCTGGCAGAGCCCCTTTGACACATTGCTCCTGGCAGAGCCCCTTTGACACATTGCTCCTGGCAGAGCCCCTTTGACACATTGCTCCTGGCAGAGCCCCTTAGACACATTGCGCCTGGCAGAGCCCCTTAGACACATTGCGCCTGGCAGAGCCCCTTAGACACAGAGAGTGTGTGAAGACATGGTATGACTAAAATCTTCCAGCAGCATTCTGCCTTTCCCTCACACCATGGAAACAAAGGCATGGCACACTGCGATCATGTCTGAGTTATGCGGGCAAGGAAGCAAAATTCTTTGCCACTAAACAGAGCAAGCTGATGGCTGCAGTTTATAATATGCAGAGCATCGGTTTCTACAAAGTATATAAATATGAGAAACCCCATTTACTCCAACATCAGGCTGGCACTCTGCATGCATGTATGCTTCCGGATCTCAAGCCATACTGTGGAGCCCTTGCCCAGCGATGCCTCCGTGAGGTCCCTGCAGCTGCTACTCGGCATGTTCAGGAAGCCCTCTGCCCGGCACTGTGTGCCAGTTATCTGCATCATGTGCAGCCTTTTCCTCACTGCTCCCTACCGACACAGCGCTCTGTGACGTCTCTCCATCACCAGCGATGCACAGTCTTCCCCATTGTCATGCCCTAGGCTGAAGTCCTGCCTACCATCCACTGCAGCGCTGCAGTGGACACTTCCTCCGAACAGCTCTGTAAAAATCACTTGTAGGAAGGCCAATTGGGAGCACACTGTGCACGATGCACTCACACTGCAATATGCTTTCTCTTACGTCCTAGAGGATGCTGGGGACTCCAAGAGGACCATGGGGTATAGACGGGATACGCAGGAGATTGGGCACACTAAAAAGACTTTGACTGGGTGTGAACTGGCTCCTCCCTCTATGCCCCTCCCCAGACCTCAGTTAGACTTTGTGCCCAGGAGTGACTGGACACACACTAGGGGAGCTCTACAGAGTTTCTCTGGAAAGACTTTTGTTAGGTTTTTTATTTACAGGGAGACCTGCTGGCTACAGGCTCCCTGCAGCGAGGGACTGAGTGGAGAGAAGTCAGACCTACTTCTTCTTAGTTAAGGGCTCTGCTTCTTAGGCTACTGGACACCATTAGCTCCAGAGGGTTCGATCACTTGGTTCGCCTAGCTGCTTGTTCCCGGAGCCGCGCCGTCACCCCCCACACAGAAGCCAGAAGAAAGAAGCCGGATGAGTATTAGAAGAACAGAAGACTTCAGTGACGGCAGAAGACTTCAGTAACGAGGTACAGCGCAGCGGTAGCGCTGCGCTCCATGCTCCCACACACATCACCAAAGGCTCTGGCTGGGTGCAGGGCGCTAGGGGGGAGCGCCCAGGGCAGCAGTTACTGGGGTTAAAGGCCTGCAATACCACAGAATATACAGTGTCCGGACGCTGTATATACATATATATTTATTCCCCCGCCAGTGTGCAGGTTTGAAATTTAGCGGGCTAAGGCGCGCCGGGAAGGGGGCGGAGCTTAGCCGCATGTTGCTCACCAGCGCCATTTTCTCATATCTCTACAGTGCTGCAGAGACGCTGCCCAGTCCTCCACGCTCCCGCAAGTACACGGGGAGGAAAAACTGGGGGGCACATAAATTTGGTGCTTTTTTGTTTGTGTTACACGGCGCTGAGCATCTATACTAGTTTTTTTAGTGTATGGGCGCTGGGGTGTGAGCTGGCATACTCCCTCTGTGTGTCTCCCTAAGGGTTCTCTGCGGGTCTGTCCCCGGGCTTGTGGACTGTGTGAGTGTGGGTGTGTCGGCACGAGGTGTCGACATGTCGGAGCCTGGGTGTTCCTCCCCGGAGGAGGTTATGGGGGGTGCGGAAAAGGAGTTAGGTGTGTGTCTGTCGGCACAGCCGACTGCTGATTGGATGACTATGCTGAGTACAATGAATGCGAATGTGGCTGTATTGTCTAAGCGACTCGATAAATCTGATTCTCAGACACAAGCATGGAGACAGTCTGTGGAGGACGCTTTTTCTCAGGTACAGGCAGTCTCATGGTCACAAAAGCGTGTTTTTAACCAGATGGCAGATGCAGGTACCGACATGGACTCTGACTCCGATGTCGATTTGAATGAGGCCTCTTTGCATCCAATGGTTGTCAAGAGTATTCACTACATGATTATAGCCATTAAAGATGTTTTACGTATGTCTGAGGAACCGGCCGTTCCTGACGCGAGGGTTTGTTTATTTAAAGGGAAAAGACCTGAGGTAAAGTTTCCCCTCTCTCATGAAATTAATGAGCTTTGTGAAAAGGCTTGGGAGACGCCTGAAAAACGGTGGCAGATTCCCAAGCGAATTTTGATGGCATATCCTTTCTCCTCTGCTGATAGGGAAAAATGTGAGTCGTTGCCAAATGTGGACAAGGCTCTCTCGCGATTGTCCAAGAAGGTGGCACTTCCGTCTCCTGACACGGCTGCTCTCAAGGATCCGGCGGATCACAAGCTGGAGACGACATTAAAGTCCATTTTTGTAAATACTGGTGCATTGCTCAGACCTGCTGTGGCGTCGGTATGGGTGAGTAGTGCTATTGCAAAGTGGGCTGAAAATTTGGCTTCTGATATGGATGCTCTTGATAAAGATAATTTTCTTTTGACTCTTGGTTATATCAAGGACGCTGCGGATTACCTAAAGGATGCGGCGAGGGATGTTGGCCTCTTGGGATCAAGAGCCAATGCCATGACGATTACGGCCAGGAGGGCGCTGTGGGTTCACCAATGGAATGCTGATGCCGACTCCAAGAAGAATATGGAAGCTCTCCCTTTTATAGGTAGAGTCTTGTTCGGTGACGGCCTCGCTGACCTGGTGTCGACCGCTACGGCGGGTAAGTCATCTTTTCTTCCCTATGTTCCCACACAACAGAAGAAGGCACCCCATCAGCAGATGCAGTCCTTTCGGCCTAATAAATACGAAAGAGGTAAGGGCTCGTCCTTCCTCGCTTCAAAGGGTAGGGGTAGGGGAAGGAAGTCGCCTGCAGTGTCAGGCACCCAGGACCAAAAGTCCTCCCCTGCCTCTACCAAGTCCACCGCATGACGCTGGGGCTCCCCTGCCGGTGGGGGGCCGTCTCCGATTCTTCAGTCAGGTATGGGTTCGTTCAGCTCTGGATCCTTGGGTATTAGACATAGTGTCCCAAGGGTACAGATTGGAGTTTCAGGAGATGCCCCCCAATCGGTTTTTCGTGTCGGCCTTGCCAACTTCTCTTCCCGAAAGAGAGGTGGTAAGGGATGCGATACGAAAGTTGTGTCAACAGAGGGTTGTGGTACCGGTTCCCCCGTCAGATTGGGGAAAAGGGTTCTATTCAAGGCTTTGTGGTGCCGAAGCCGGACAGCTCGGTCAGACCGATTCTGAACCTGAAATCCCTCAATCCATACTTAAAGATTTTCAAGTTCAAGATGGAGTCTCTTCGAGCGGTGATCTCCAGCCTCGAAGCGGGGGATTTTATGGCGTCAGTCGACATAAAGGATGCTTACTTACACATCCCAATATACCCCCCTCATAAGGCCTTCCTGAGGTTCGCGGTGCAGGATTGTCATTACCAATTTCAGGCGTTGCCGTTTGGGCTTTCCACGGCCCCAAGGGTTTTCACCAAGGTGATGGCGGAAATGATGGTCCTCCTTCGCAAGCAAGGGGTCACAATTATCCCGTACTTGGACGATCTCCTGATAAAGGCGAGGTCCAAGGAACAGTTGTTAAGAAATGTGGATCTCTCACTGTCGGTTCTGCGTCGTCACGGTTGGATTCTAAATCTGCCAAAGTCTCAGTTGATCCCGGCCACTCTGCTGCCCTTCCTGGGCATGATCCTAGACACGGAGATACAGAGAGTGTTTCTGCCGGAGGACAAAGCTCTGGAAATCCAGACCATGGTCAGGGAGCTTCTGAGGCTGACAAGTGTGTCGATTCATCAATGCACTCGGGTACTAGGGAAGATGGTTGCGGCTTACGAAGCCATTCCGTTTGGCAGGTTTCATGGCCGGGTGTTTCAGTGGGATCTGCTGAAAAAATGGTCCGGGTCTCACGTGCACATGCACCGGAAGATATGTCTATCTTCCAGGGCCAGGATTTCTCTCCTGTGGTGGCTGCAAGGCACTCACCTTCTAGAGGGACGCCGATTCGGAATCCTGGACTGGGTCCTGCTGACAACAGATGCAAGTCTCCGAGGTTGGGGCGCAGTCACGCAAGGAAGAAATTTCCAGGGAAAGTGGTCAAGCCAGGAATCTTGTCTCCACATAAATGTTCTTGAGTTGAGAGCCATTTTCAACGGCCTGCTGCAAGCAAAGAACCTTCTTCAGGGTCTTCCCGTCCTGAGCCAGTCGGACAACATAACAGCGGTAGCGTACGTAAACCGCCAAGGCGGAACAAGAAGCAGGGCGGCTATGGCGGAGGCTACAAGAATCCTTCGCTGGGCGGAACAGCACATGAGTGCTCTGTCAGCAGTTTTCCTCCTGGGCGAGGACACCTGGGAAGCAGACTTCCTCAGCAGACACGATCTCCATCCGGGAGAGTGGGCTCTTCATCAAGAGGTATTTGCAGAAGTGACAAGGCGTTGGGGAATTCCTCTGATAGACATGATGGCGTCTCGCCTCAACAAGAAGCTTCCGAGGTAGTGTTCCAGGTCAAGGGACCCCCAGGCCAGGGCAGTGGACGCCCTGGTGACTCCGTGGGTCTTTCAGTCGATGTGTGTGTTCCCTCCGCTTCCTCTCATTCCGAAGGTACTGAGGCTCGTACGACGAACAGGGGTTCAGGCGATACTCGTCGTTCCAGATTGGCCAAGGAGGGCCTGGTATCCGAAACTTCAGGAATTGCTAGTGGAAGATCTCTGGCCGCTTCCTCTAAGAGAGGACCTGTTAATGCAGGGCCCATGCGTGTTTCCGGACTTACCGCGGCTGCGTTTGACGGCGTGGAAGTTGAGCGCCAAATCTTAGCTAGGAAAGGTATTCCCGGGAGGTCATCCCCACTCTCCTTAAGGCTAGGAAGGAGGTTACGGCGAAACATTATCACCGTATTTGGAGAAAGTATGTTTCGTGGTGTGAAACCAAAGCAGCTCCTGCGGAGGAGTTTCACTTGGGTCGGTTTCTCCATTTTTTGCAGGCAGGCGTAGATGCAGGCCTGAAATTGGGCTCCATCAAAGTGCAGATTTCGGCTTTATCTATTTTCTTTCAGAAAGAATTTGCCGTCCTTCCAGAGGTTCAGACTTTTGTGAAGGGAGTGCTGCATATCCATCCTCCATCTTGAAGTGGTCTTGCAGTTCCTTATGTCTCACTGGTTTGAACCGTTGCGTAAGGTTGAGTTAAAGTTTCTTACTTCTAAGTGGTCATGCTTTTGGCTCTGGCGTCTGCCAGGCGAGTGTACGAGTTGGCGGCCTTGTCTCACAAGAGCCCATATTTGATCTTTCATTCTGATAGAGCGGAATTGAGGACTCGTCAACAATTTCTGCCGAAGGTGGTTTCTTCGTTTCATATAAACCAACCTATTGTGGTACCTGTGGCTACGGATGCTGTGGCGGTTCCAAAATCTCTTGATGTTGTAAGAGCATTGAAGATTTATGTCGCCAGGACGGCTCTTACTAAGAAAACAGAGGCTCTATATGTCCTGTATGCTTCCAACAAGAATGGAAATCCTGATTCTAAGCAGACTATTGCACGCTGGATTTGTAATACGATTCAGCAAGCTCATTCTTCGGCTGGGCTACCGTTACCGAAGTCTGTAAAGGCCCATTCTACCAGGAAGGTGGGCTCATCTTGGGCGGCTGCCCGAGGGGTCTCGGCACTTCAACTTTGCCGAGCAGCTACGTGGTCGGATTCAAACACTTTTGCTAAGTTCTACAAGTTTGATACCCTGGCTGATGAGTACCTTATGTTTGCTCAATCGGTGCTGCAGAGTCGTCCGCACTCTCCCGCCCGTTCTGGAGCTTTGGTATTGACCCCATGGTCCTTTTGGAGTCCCCAGCATCCTCTAGGACGTAAGAGAAAATAGGATTTTAATACCTACCGGTAAATCCTTTTCTCCTAGTCCATAGAGGATGCTGGGCGCCCATCCCAGTGCGAACTGTTACGTACAGTTGTTATATTACTGGTTATATTTGTTACACGTGGGTTGTGTATTAGTTATATTCAGCTTGTTGCTGTTGTTAATTCATACTGTGTTCTGGTTTGTTGATACTCCGGTTGTACGGTATGTTTGTGGGGTGGGCTGGTATGTTTCTCGCCCTTAGATTAAACAAAAATCCTTTCCTCGAAATGTCCGTCTCTCCTGGGCACAGTTCCTATAACTGATGTCTGGGGTGGGGCATAGGGGGAGGAGCCAGTTCACACCCAGTTAAAGTCTTTTTAGTGTGCCCAATCTACTGCGGATCCCGTCTATACCCCATGGTCCTTTTGGAGTCCCCAGCATCCTCTACGGACTAGAAGAAAAGGATTTACCAGTAGGTATTAAAATCCTATTATTTCTCATGCAGGGAGAAGTTTTTCTCCAACAGTACCACCATGTTAGTACGGCATTACCATGACAGAAGCATTAAAACTGTCCTGCTGTCCCATGATTTGCAAGGTGGTTGGGATTTATTTTCCCATAGAACGTAATAGAGATGGGTACCTTTACTGCATACAGCAATTAAATGGTGTTTTTTGGTTATTGGTGCAATTGCTACAACCAACGGTGATGTAGCCATACGCATTAAAACAGTTCTGCAGTTGTTGCAAGGTATGGAAACTGTTCCCCGGGCATTCAATTATTTAGTCTAAATCAGTGGTTCCCAATTTGTCTTGCACCACAGTACCCCAGAGTCTTGGCACATTTTTCTCGGAACCCTAAGGCCAAAAGTTTCCTATTGAGATATCCAGCAAATGTTACTAAAATAAGAATATAGCTTACCTGAAATATTTAGGTTAAGTTATGTCATAGTGAACAAAGTAACGCTGTTTTTGATCAGTGATTTTGACTATCACCGATCAGAGAAGAAGGAAAGAAAGCTGTGAAAAGGAGAAGGTGTGGTGCAAGTAACAGTGGGTTGTGGGAGCGACTTCAGTATGATTTCCCGATGGACAGGGTGCAGGTGGGCAGAATACCGACAGCGGCATTCTGTCCATCAGAATACCGACAGCCCCCTCTAAAGTACCCTAACCCTCCTCAGCCCCCTACCCTAATCCCTAACCCTCCCTTGTGGGTGCCTAAACCTAACCCTCCCCGGTGGTGCCTAACCCTAATCCTCCTGGGTAGTGCCTAACCCTTTTACCCGCTGCCTAACCCTGCCCGCTTGATGCCTAATCCTTACCTCCCTTTCTATGTACCTAAACTTAACCCTCACTCCCCGGTCACTAACCCTAACCTTCCCGGCCCTGCCCCCTAACCCCCCTTCTCCTGCCTAAACCAAACCTTCCCTAGCAGCAGGATGCCAGCGCTTCCCACTGTCAGGACGATCGGGATGCCGATTGTCGGTTTTGTGACTCCGGTATCTCCTACGGCATCTGTATCTGGATGCCGGGATTACGTCCTCCTTCGTGATCCAGGAGTCAGTATATTGACAGCTGGGATCCCGTCAGTCGGGAAGCCAACTGCTTCCCAGGGGAGCAGATGATAGAAAAAGTATGGGGGACAGATAGGAGATATACACACAAAGGAGGTGACTAGGGCTACCACCCATCTGGGATTACTGTGGACAGTCCGGAATCCCGCCGGACAGTCTAGAGTTTTTACAGGTGGCAATCCCTAACAGCACGTGTTCGGGCTCAAGACACATCCAGGGGTCGGAACTGGCGTGGCAGTTGCGATAAAAACACGAAAAGGTTTGTTGGCGCTGTTCAAGTGGGTAAAATAATCAGCCCGTAAGTCAGCTGCCACCAGGTGAGGAGGTAGCCAGCCTTTTCTGTATAGCTGAAAACTAAAAAATATATAGAGTGTACCTGGTAGGCGCTGGACAACAGGAGCAATTTGTTTAAAAATAATACATTTTATTTACACATAAACAAAACAATTAGACAACACACAGTTAAAATCTTAGAAGTTAATAATCAAATATTGCTAATAGTCTGAAAATAGATACAATGTATTCGTATCATAAGGAATCCCTGGAGTTGCTGAATTGGATATATAAACAAATGAAGTGGATGCATATAATTGCCACCAATATTGTGGCCGGCGGAGACTCTCAGTATCAGTTCAGTCAGTCTTCATGCTAGACATATCTGTAAAGATGGTAAATGTTCAGCTTGTATGGTATATTACCGCTGAGACCAGCCGTTTTGGTGAGCATGCAGCAACCACGGATATATAGAGAGAGACGCTGAAAACAAATGTTGGTTACAGGCAGTCGATTCGACCAATGCAGGTGTCCGGCAGTATGCAAACCACAGGTATGATAGTTCGAGTAACCGCTGGGGATATTTCTTGGTAACTAAACAGGCACACAGCTGTGTCACCTAGCTCTCTTTGTATAGCTGCAGCAGATGGTATAGGAGCGGTGGATCGCTGTGATCAGCCATTAGGACGTATACAGCCGGTCTGATGATCTCCACAACCGCTAAATGCAGAGTGAAGGTGCCGCTGGTGTCCTTAACCAGCACGTGCAGTCACTGGTACATAAACTGTGCAGAGATCACTCCAGGGTTCTCCCTTCTGTTTCCTCTACGCGTTTCTCCGTACCTGGGGGCGGCTTCGTCACGATGCAGAAATCAATTCCATAAGCCTCCCACATAGTGTCCTTATATCCACTCCTAATTGGCATTAGTATCATGTGTTTAATATGGACAAGGCTCAGCTGTGTGGCAGTTGCGAGTTTGAAAGCTCACAAAACTATGGCCATCACTGCCGCACTAATCAGGCAACACAGTGCGCCGGACGCTGTTCTCCCGATCTGAGTTAGCTCTCAGTGGCTGCGGGAAGCAGAAGAACAACAAGCTGACCAGAGGGTATGTGCCTAAGTATTCACATATGTAAGGGATTTATTAACGTGATAACTGTACTGTTATCTGTGGGACATTAATTTAAACTTTCGGAGCAGGTCTTCTACCACAGTAAATTTAGTACTTCTTTTAGGGGTACAAAAGCTCCGGAACACATGGTTAATGATTTTTCTGTTTACACAATTGTGCTCTGTATAGTTATTTTAGAAGTTATGAGTGTGGACATATCAATATTACATTACTTTTAGTCTGACTTGTTAATAGTCAGTATTAAATATTTTGTATTAATTTTATAGGGAACCTACAGGTATTATAGCAGGTGTAATTCCTTTATTCTTGTCACTGAGATTGTTGACTTCCTCACTCCTTACCACAGCTCTGGGCCCTGGTTTGCAGGAGATGGTGACAGACAAGGGTAGCAAAGACATGGTGGCGGGAGAGTCAGGTGTGGGCAGGCACTGAGAGGGTACCGTACTTATTTTGAGGTAAATTCCCTACAAAGATGCCTGTCCAAATCACTTAATTTGTGAGCGGACTACACACCTGCGGCACCCCTGCTAGTTTGCTGCACTGCCCAGCAGCATAGTTTGGGAACCACTGATCTAAATTATTTCAATAGAAAAAATTATCTCAAACAGGTTTACATTTCAGTTCCCTTGTAGGACCGTTTTTTTAAGACTCCCACGACCAACTGTGAGAGCATAGAAGTACAAAAGGCAGCACTTTTATGGTGGGTTAGGTTACGGACCACCGCCATAATATAAAAAGCAGAACACTTCTTACGTCCTAGAGGATACTGGGGTTCCATTTAGTACCATGGGGTATAGACTGGTCCACTAGGAGCCATGGGCACTTTAAGAATTTGATAGTGTGGGCTGGCTCCTACCAGACTCGGTTTAGAAAATGTGCTCCTGAAGAGTTTTCTGCATTTATTTCTCTTACGTCCTAGAGGATGCTGGGGACTCCGTAAGGACCATGGGGTATAGACAGGCTCCGCAGGAGATAGGGCACCTAAAAAGAACTTTAACTATGGGTGTGCACTGGCTCCTCCCTCTATGCCCCTCCTCCAGACCTCAGTTAGATCTTGTGCCCAGAGGAGAATGGGTGCACTGCAGAGAGCTCTCCAGAGTTTTCTGTTGAAAATTAATTTGGTTAGGTTTTTTATTTTCAGGGAGTCCTGTTGGCAACAGGCTCCCTGCATCGTGGGACTGAGGGGAGAGAAGCAGGGCTGGCTTAACGGTTGGGCTCTGTTTCTAAGGCTACTGGACACCATTAGCTCCAGAGGGAGTCAGAACACAGGTCTCACCTGGGGTTCGTCCCGGAGCCGCGCCGCCGTCCTCCTCACAGATGCCGAAGATAGAAGCCGGGTGAGTATGAGAAGGCAGAAGACATCATAGGCGGCAGAAGACATCAGATCTTGCTCCCATTCACACACACAGAGCAGCACTGAAGGGTGCAGGGCGCAGGGGGGGGCACCCTGGGCAGCAATAAACCTCACATTTGGGCACTGACAAGGTAGATTAGGCTGCTGGGCAGTAATTCTACGATCCCCCGCCATTTTCTATAAAAAAAATCACCGGGACCGAAGCCCGCCGTCGGGTGGGCGGAGCTTGATCCTCAGCACTAACCAGCGCCATTTTCTCCACAGAAGCTGCATGAGGAAAACGTTGGCTCCCTGGTCTCTCCCCTGCTGAACATTCAGGCTGGAAAAAAGAGGAGGGGGGCATTTTGAGCGCAGTGAGTGGGAATCTGGTCATTATATATATATATATATATATATATATATATATATATATATATATATGCGCTATCTGGTCATATCTTTCCAGTGTTATTAAGCACTGGGTGTGTGCGGGCATACTCTATCTCTGTCTCTCCTAAGGGCCTGGTTGGGGTTTTGTCCCCTTATAGGTTAATCCCTGTGTGTGTGGGGTGTCGGTACGTGGTGTCGACATGTCTTAAGCGGAAGGCTTTTCCAAGGAGGAGGTGGAGCAAATGAGTGGTGTGTCCCCGTCGGTTGTGCCGACTCAGGAATGGATGGACATGTGGCATATGTTGAAGGCAAGTGTGGCATCTTTACATAAGAGGCTTGATAAGGCTGAATTAGGGGGGACATCAGGGGGTCAATCCTCGGATTGGACCGACTCACAGGGCCCATCGGGGTCTCAAAAGCGTCCCTTAACACAAGACACTACTACCGACACGGACTCTGATTCCAGTGTCGACTATGACGAAATGAAATTGCACCCTAGGGTGACAAAAAGCATTCAGTGTATGATTGTGGCAATAAGGGATGTGTTGCATATTGCGGATGAACCCTCGGTCCCCGACACAAGGGTGCACATGTTTAAGGGAAAGAAACAGATTATAAATTTTCCCACATCTCATGAACTAAATGATTTCTTTGAAAAAGCTTGGGAGACTCCGGAAAAGAGACAGCAGATACCCAAAAGAATTTATATGGCATACCTCTTCCCTAAACAGGACAGGGAGCGTTGGGAATCACCTCCCACTGTGGACAAGGCCCTGACGCGCTTGTCCAAGAAAGTGGCGCTACCGTCTCCTGACACAGTTGCCCTTAGGGACCCTGCAGATCGCAGGCAAGAGACTACCTTAAAGTGTATTTATTCTCATACTGGAGCAGTCATTAGACCGACAATTGCGTCGGCATGGGTGTGTACTGCGATTTCAGCTTGGACAGATGAGCTGACAGCTGATTTTGATAAGATGGATAAGGATACTATATTCTTAACTCTAGCCCATATTAAAGACGCAGTCTTATTTATGAGGGATGCTCAAAGGGACATTGGTTTGCGGGCTTCTAGGGCCAATGCCATGTCTATCTCTGCGAGAAGATCCTTTTGGACTCGCCAATGGACGGGTGATGCAGATTCCAAAAAACATATGGAAGTTCTACCCTATAAGGGAGATGTATTGTTTGGGGATGGGCTGACGGACCTGGTTTCCACAGCTACAGCAGGTAAATCAAACTTTTTACCATTTATTCCCCAACAGCAAAAGAAAGTACCACCCTATCATATGCAGTCCTTTTGGTCGCACTAGTCCAGAAGAGGTCGGGGATCCTCCTTCCTCGCCAGAGGTAAGGGCAGAGGCAAAAGAGCACCTGCTTCGGCAGGTGCCCAGGAACAAAAGTCCTCCCCGGCTACTCCAAAGCCCACAGCATGACGCTGGGGCTCCCCTGAGGGAGTCCGCACCGGTGGGGGCACGTCTTCGACTTTTCAGCCAGGCTTGGGTCAGCTCAGGCCTGAATCCTTGGGTGTTGGAAATAGTTTCCCTGGGTTACAAACTGGAATTCGAGGAGGTGCCCCCGCGCCGATTTTTCAAATCGGCCCTACCAGCTTCCACATCGGAACGGGATGTAGTCTTAGCTGCAATTCAAACGCTGTGTCTACAGCAAGTAATAATCAGGGTTCCCCTGAACCAGCAGGGAAGAGGTTACTACTCAACCCTATTTGTGGTCCCGAAACCGGACGGTTCGGTCAGACCTATTTTGAATCTGAAGTCCCTAAACCTGTACATAAAAAGATTCAAATTCAAAATGGAATCACTCAGAGCGATAATAGTTAATATGGAGGAGGGGGAGTTTATGGTGTCTCTGGACATAAAGGATGCGTACCTTCATGTCCCCATATATTCCCCCCATCAGGAATACCTGAGATTCGCTGTACAGGATTGTCATTACCAATTTCAGACGTTGCCGTTTGGGCTTTCCACGGCCCCGAGGATTTTCACCAAGATAATGGCGGAAATGATGGTGGTCCTGCGCAAGCATGGAGTCACAATTATCCCATACTTGGACAATCTCCTAATAAAAGCGAGATCCAGAGAGAAATTGCTGAGCAGCGTGGCGCTCTCTCTGAGAGTGCTCCAGCAACACGGTTGGATTCTAAATCTACCGAAGTCACAGTTGATTCCGACAACTCGGCTAACGTTCCTAGGTATGATACTGGATACGGAAAAAATGAAGGTCTTTCTCCCACTGGAGAAAGCCCAGGACATCCAGAACATGGTCAGAGACCTGCTAAAAACGAAAAGGGTGTCAGTTCACCAATGCACTCGAGTTCTGGGAAAAATGGTGGCGGCCTACGAGGCCATTCCCTTCTGAAGGTTCCATGCAAGGACTTTTCAATGGGACCTTCTGGACAAGTGGTCCGGGTCCCATCTGCACTTACATCGGAAAATAACTCTGTCCCCAGGGGCCAGGGTGTCTCTCCTGTGGTGGTTGCAAAGTAGTCACCTGCTGGAGGGTCACAGGTTCGGAATTCAGGATTGGATCCTGGTTACCACGGACGCGAGCCTCCGAGGATGGGGAGCAGTCACACAAGGAAGAAATTTTCAGGGACTGTGGTCAGACCAGGAGTCCTGTCTACACATCAATGTGTTGGAACTCAGGGCCATTTACAACGGCTTTCGACAAGCGGAGAGTCTTCTTCGTAACCTACCGGTTCTGATTCAATCAGACAATGTCACAGCAGTGGCTCATGTGAACCGCCAAGGCGGGACAAGAAGCAGAGTCGCAATGGCGAAAGCCACCAGGATTCTTCGCTGGGCGGAAAATCACGTAAGCGCTCTGTCGGCTGTCTTCATTCCGGGAGTGGACAACTGGGAAGCAGACTTCCTCAGCAGACACGATCTCCATCCAGGAGAGTGGGGACTTCATCAAGAAGTCTTTGCAGACGTAACACGTCTTTGGGGAACTCCTCAAATAGACATGATGGCGTCACGCCTCAACAAAAAGCTTCGGAGGTATTGTGCCAGGTCTCTGGACCCTCAGGCAGTAGCAGTAGACGCTCTGGTAACACCGTGGGTGTTCAAATCGGTCTACGTGTTTCCTCCTCTTCCTCTCATCACAAAAGTGTTGAGGATCATAAGACGAAGAAGAGTACAGACGATACTCGTTGTCCCAGACTGGCCTCGAAGGACCTGATACTCGGATCTACAAGAGATGCTCACAGGAGATCCCTGGCCTCTTTCTCTGAGGGAAGACCTGTTGCAACAGGGGCCCTGTGTATTTCAAGACACCGCGGTTACGTTTGACGGCATGGCGGTTGAACGCCGAATCCTAGCGAAAAAGGGATTCCGGAAGAGGTTATCCCTACTTTAATAAAGTCTAGGAAGGAGGTGACGGTAAAACATTATCACCGTATCTGGCGAAAGTATGTGTCTTGGTGTGAGACCAAGAATGCACCTACGGAAGATTTTCATCTGGGTCGTTTTTCTCCACTTCCTACAGACAGAAGTGGATATGGGCCTGAAATTAGGCTCTGTTAAGGTACAGATTTCGGCCCTCTCGATTTTCTTTCAGAAGGAATTGGCTTCTCTTCCAGAAGTCCAGACGTTTGTAAAGGGAGTGCTGCACATCCAGCCCCCTTTTGTGCCTCCAGTGGCACCATGGGACCTGAACGTGGTGTTGCAGTTCCTAAAATCACACTGGTTTGAACTGCTTAACAAGGTTGAGTTGAAATTTCTTACCTGGAAGGTGGTCATGTTGTTGGCCTTAGCATCAGCAAGGCGAGTGTCAGAATTGGCGGCTTTGTCACACAAGAGCCCCTACTTGATTTTTCATGTGGATCGAGCTGAATTGAGGACACGTCCGCAATTTTTGCCTAAAGTGGTTTCTTCATTCTATATGAATCAACCTATTGTGGTGCCTGTGGCTACAAGTAACCTGGAGGATTCCAGATCCCTGGACGTAGTCAGGGCCTTAAAAAATTTATGTAGCCAGGACGGCTAGAATTAGGAAAACAGAGGCTCTGTTTGTCCTATATGCTGCTAATAAGATTGGCGCACCTGCTTCGAAGCAGACTGTTGCTCGCTGGATCTGTAATACGATTCAGCAGGCTCATTCTACGGCTGGATTGCCGGCACCAAATTCGGTTAAGGCCCATTCCACTAGGAAGGTGGGCTCTTCTTGGGCGGCTGCCCGAGGCGTCTCGGCATTACAGCTTTGCCGAGCGGCGACTTGGTCGGGTCAGACACTTTTGCTAAATTCTACAAGTTTGATACCCTGGCTGATGAGGACCTAGCGTTTGCTCAGTCGGTGCTGCAGAGTCATACGCACTCTCCCGCCCGATTGGATGCTTTGGTATAAACCCCATGGTCCTTAGGGAGTCCCCAGCATCCTCTAGGACGTAAGAGAAAATAAGATTTTAAACCTACCGGTAAATCTATTTCTCCTAGTCCGTAGAGGATGCTGGGCGCCCGTCCCAGTGCGGAAACTCTGCAAGACTTGTATATAGTTGTTGCTTACATAAGGGTTCTGTTACAGTTGGAATCGGTCTTGGACCGTTACTGTTATTGTTCATACTGTTAACTGGTTATGTATGATCCAGGTTACATGGTATGATTGGTGTGGACTGGTATGTATCTTGCCCTTGGATTTCTAAATCCTGCCTTGTATTGTCCATCTCCTCTGGGCACAGTTCGCTAACTGAGGTCTGGAGGAGGGGCATAGAGGGAGGAGCCAGTGCACACCCATAGTAAAAGTTCTTTTTAGGTGCCCTATCTCCTGCGGAGCCCGTCTATACCCCATGGTCCTTACGGAGTCCCCAGCATCCTCTACGGAATAGGAGAAATAGATTTACCGGTAGGTTTAAAATCTTATTTTTTCTGTTTGTTATTTTCAGGCAGGTCTGGATGGCACTACCCTGCCTGCTTCGTGGGACTTAGGGCAGGGGGGACGGCCCAACCTCTTGAAGGGTTAATGGTCCCGTTCCCCGCTGACAGGACACTAAGCTCCTGAGGGAACTATTCGCAAGCCCCACCACGGCGAGCGTACATTCCCGCAGCACGCCGCCACCCCTAACAGAGCCAGAAGATAGAAGAGTGGTGAGTACTAAGCTGGCGTCCCGGCTAGATGGGTCGCCAGCCATTATGGCGGCACGAGGGTACTAAGATGCACGGCTTCTAACCGGGGCGGATTGCGTCTTCATACACAGTACACGGCTGCGTCTCCGTACACTGTACACAGTACCCAAACTGGCAAACACAGCCTTAAAACAGTTCTGCTCCATTTTGAGCACAAAAATATCCTCAGCAAGTATAAAAAAAGCGGGAAGACCACGCGCCATTGAAGGGACGGGGCTTCACTATGAGAGGATCCAGCAGCTCACCAGCGCCATTTTCCCTCTGCAGTGGACACAGACGCTGCCTGACAGGGACGCGCAGCTCCTCTGGTGTGACTCCAGATTACCTCAGCGGTACCAGGGGGTCATAGCTTGGTATTAGCGATAAGGGCACTGTGGTCTGGCTCAAAAATACTGTCTCTCCCTGGAAGGGCTCTTTGTGGGTTTATTGTTCTTTTAACCTTTCGTGTGTGTGTGTGTGTGTGTGTGTGTGTGTGTGTGTGTGTGTGTGTGTGTGTGTGTGTGTGTGTGTGTGCTGTCACATTTACATTATGTCAGGTAAAGAGTGTGTTTCATGTACGGTGGACTGTTCCTCTTCCCCAGGGAGCTCACTACTATGTACTCAGTGTAGTGCACCTTCTCAGGCTAGCGGGGCTGAACCAGTGTGGCTGGATTCCCTCAAAGGAATGATTTCAAATATCTCTAATAAATTGTCCCGCAATGAGAAAGAGACGCAATACTTAAGACAGTCTGTGGATGAAATTATGAACAGAGACTCCCCAAATAAGCGTCTCAGTCCCTTGCCATTTGTCCACAAATGCGAACTCTGGCCCATATCCTGCAGTCTGACTCTGACGCTGAGGGGTCAGACATGGAGGATGGGGAGGTGGATACAGAAGGACGGGACGCTGCTCTGTCACAGGTAATACAGGCTCTTATAGAGGCGATCAGAGATGTGCTACAAATTCCTGATAAGGTGACAGAGAAGTGTGAGGAATCTTATTTTAATGTGAAATAGATGTCCTAAGTCACGTTTCCTGTGTCAAAGGAATTGAATACCCTGTTTGAACAACCGTGGGTAAATCCTGATAAGAAATTTCAAATCCCTAAAAGGTTACTCTTATCTTTTCCTTCTCCTCCTGAGGATAGGATAAAATATGGGAAGTCCACCGATAGTGGATGCTTCTGTGTCCAGGTTGTCACGAAAGATTGTGTTACAAGTCCCTGGTGCAGTATTCCTGAAGGATGCTGCTGATAGTAAGGTTGAGACTACACTCAAATCCTTGTACACAGCAGCTGGGGTGGCTCAGGGACCTACTATAGCATGTGCGTGGGTTATTGCTAAATGGTCGGGTAATCTTATTGAAGGGATGGTTTCCTTATCTAGGGGAGAGATTGTGTTACTCCTGCAACATATACGGGACTGTACAGGAAGCCATAAAAGAAGTAGGTTTGCTTAATTCACGCACCACTGCTATGGCAGTGTCAACATGCAGGGGCTTGTGGTTACGTCAGTGGACTGCGGACGCGGACTCCAGGAAAGGCATGGAAGGCCTACCCTTCACAGGAGAGGACTTAATTGGAGATGAACTGGATAAATGGATCTCCAAAGCTACTGCGGGTAAGTCCGCATATCTTCCTTCTGCAGCTCCCCCAACCAGGAAGACCTACTCAGGACCTACCCTACAGACCTTTCGGACTGTCAGAAGATCTTCTACTGCCACCAGAGGCGCTAGAGTTAAACCACGCAAGCCAGCAGCTGCCGGTTCTCAGGAACAGAGCTCCAGTTCTGCTTCCTCAAAGCCTGCAGGACGGTGGACCGCGTGGCCTGCAAGACTGGTAGGTGGGAGCCTGACTAAAGAATTTCCATCACATCTGGACAGCATCATGCCAGGATCCCTGGGTCATAGATCTTGTTTCCCAGGGATACAGACTGGAGTTTCAGGAACTTCCACCTCACAGATTCTTCAAATCAGGCTTACCGGCTTACAAGAGGATGCCATTCAAAAACTGGTACAGACTCATGTCATTGTTCCAGTTCAACCTCATCTGCGCAACAAGGTGTACTATTCCAACTTGTATGTAGTACCGAAACCGGACGGTTCGGTGAGACCGAATTTGAATCTAAAATCGTTGAACCCATACTTACGAGTGTTCAAATTCAAATTCTCAAAAAAATAAAAAGGGAAAAGGTTTAAGCAATTTTCATTGTTCCTGACTGGCCAAGAAGGGCCTGGTATGCGGATCTACTGGAAATGCTCCTAGAGGACCCGTGACCTCTACCTCTTCGCGAGGACCTACTCCAACAGGAGCCGTTCGTCTATCAAGACTTACCACAGCTACGTTTGACGGCATGGAGGTTGAGCCTCAAATTCTAGCCCAGAAAGGGATCCCGGATAGGGTTATTCCAACCCTGATCCAAGCCAGAAAGGGAGTAATGTCTAAACATTACCACCGTATTTGGAAAAAATACGTCTCTTGGTGTGAGTACAGGAAACTTCCTGCAGTGGAATTTCAACTGGGACGTTTTCTTCTTTTTCTGCAGTCAGGTGTGGATGTGGGCCTACGTTTGGGCTCCATAAAGGTCCAGTTTTCTTCCTTATCCATTTTCTTCCAGAAACAATTGGCTTCTCTCCCTGAGGTTCAGACATTTTTGAAGGGGGTTCTGCACATCCAACCACCCTTTGTGCCTCCTACAGCACCTTGGGATCTCAACGTGGTGTTGCAGTTCCTGACGTTGACGTCAAGTTTCTTACGTGGAAGGCCATCACACTGTTAGCCTTGTCTTCTGCGAGGCGTGTGTCGGAGCTGGGGACGTTGTCTCACAAAGGTGGTCATTCCGAGTTGTTCGCTCGTTTCCGTTTTTCGCAATGCAGCGATTAGGTGGAAAATGCACATGCTCATGGTACGCAGTGCGCATGCGCTAAGTAATTTAACATAATACTTTGGAGATTTACACAAGCTTGAGCAACGTTTTTCATCACTCGAGTGATCGTAGTGTGATTGACAGGAAGTGGGTGTTTCTGGGCGGAAACTGGCCGTTTTCAGGGAGTGTGCTAAAAAATGCAGGCGTGCCAGGTAAAAACGCAGGAGTGGCTGGAAAAACGGGGGAGTGGCTGGCCGAACGCAGGGCGTGTTTGTGACGTCACACCAGGAACTAAACGGACCGAGGTGATCGCAATCTAGGAGTAGGTCTGGAGCTACTCAGAAACTGCAGAGAATTTATTTAGTAGCAGTTCTGGTAATCTTTCGTTCGCTATTCTGCTAAAATAAGATACACTCCCAGAGGGCAGTGGCCTAGCGTTTGCAATGCTGCTAAAAGCAGCTAGCGAGCGAACAACTCGGAATGAGGGCCAAAAGCCCCTATTTGATTTTTCATGAGGATAGGTCTGAACTCAGAATTCGTCAGCAATTTCTTCCAAAGGTGGGGTCTGCGTTTCATATCAACCAACCTATTGTGGTTCCGGTGGTTATCGACACCTATGCTACTTCAAAGTGTAATCCTGCCACTGTTTAAATCATTGGTGCGGCCAGACCTGGAATATTGTGTGCAGTTCTGGGCACCTCACTATAAAAAGATATCTTGGAACTCGAAAAGGTTCAGAGGCGAGCCACCAAATTGGTTAAGGGGTTAGAGGCACTGGATTATGAGGAAAGACTTAAAAGGTTAGATTTGTTTACACTGTAAAAGAGACTACTGAGAGGAGACATTATTAATATTTTTTACATACATTAAGGGACAATACAAGGATTTATCAAACGATTTGTTTATCAAAAAAACACTACATAAGACATGAGGACACCCCCTGAGGTTAGAAGAAAAACAAATTCCATACACAACGGAGAAAAGGGTTCTTCACAGTAAGAACAGTAAAGATTTGGAATTCTTTGCCAGAGAAGGTAGTAATGGTGGACTCTATCAATAAGTTTAAAAATGGATTAGATAAATTCCTAGAGGAAAAAAATATCCAAGGATACAGCATTTAATTAAGATTACAAAACAAACAAAAAAAACACATTTATTATACAGGTTGAACTCGATGGACATCTGTCTTTTTTTCAACCTCAACAACTATGTAACTATGTAAAGTCCTTGGATGTTGTGAGGGCTTTAAAGATCTATGTGAAGCGATCAGCTCGTCACAGAAAATCTGACTCGCTGTTTGTTCTCTATGATCCCAATAAAATTTGGTGTCCTGCTTCTAAGCAGACAATTGCACGCTGGATCAGACTTACTATCCAGCATGCTTATTCCATGGCAAGTTTGCCGTGTCCAAACTCTGTACAGGCCCACTCTACTAGGTCGGTGGGTTCTTCCTGGGCGGCTGCCAGGGGTGTCTCGGCTTTACAGTTCTGCCGAGCAGCTACTTGGTCAGGTTCGAACATGTTTGCTAAGTTCTACAAGATCGATACTTTGGCCTCTGAAGACCTTCAGTTTGGTCAGTCAGTTCTGCAAGAACCTCAGCACTCTCCCACCTGGTTTGGGAGCTTTGGTACTTCCCCATGGTACTAATGTAGACCCAAGTATCCTCTAGGACTAAGAGAAAATAGGATTTTAATTACTTACCAGTAAATCCTTTTCTCTATCGTCCTAAGTGGATGCTGGGGTTCCTGAAAGGACCATGGGGAATAGCGGCTCCGCAGGAGACAGGGCACAAAAAAGTAAAGCTTTACTAGGTCAGGTGGTGTGCACTGGCTCCTCCCCCTATGACCCTCCTCCAGACTCCAGTTAGATTTTGTGCCCGAACGAGAAGGGTGCAATCTAGGTGGCTCTCCTAAAGAGCTGCTTAGAGAAAGTTTAGTTTAGGTTTTTTTCTTTACAGTGAGTCCTGCTGGCAACAGGATCACTGCAACGTGGGACTTAGGGGGAAAGTAGTAAACTCACCTGCATGCAGAGTGGATTTGCTGCTTGGCTACTGGACACCATTAGCTCCAGAGGGATCGAACACAGGCCCAGCCGTGGAGTCCGGTCCCGGAGCCGCGCCGCCGACCCCCTTGCAGATGCTGAAGCGTGAAGAGGTCCGGAAACCGGCGGCTGAAGACTCCTCAGTCTTCATAAGGTAGCGCACAGCACTGCAGCTGTGCGCCATTTTCCTCTCAGCACACTTCACTGGGCAGTCACTGAGGGTGCAGAGCGCTGGGGGGGGGCGCTCTGAGAGGCAAATATAAACCTTATACAAGGCTAAAAATACCTCACATATAGCCCATAGGGGCTATATGGAGATATTTAACCCCTGCCTGACTGGAAAAATAGCGGGAGAAGAACCCGCCGAAAAAGGGGCGGGGCCTATCTCCTCAGCACACGGCGCCATTTTCTGTCACAGCTCCGCTGGTCAGAACGGCTCCCAGGTCTCTCCCCTGCACTGCACTACAGAAACAGGGTAAAACAGAGAGGGGGGGCACATTAATGGCTATATATATATATATTAAAGCAGCTATAAGGGAGCACTTAATATAAGGATATCCCTTGTATATATAGCGCTTTGTGGTGTGTGCTGGCAGACTCTCCCTCTGTCTCCCCAAAAGGGCTAGTGGGTCCTGTCTTCATTAGAGCATTCCCTGTGAGTTTGCGGTGTGTGTCGGTACGTGGTGTCGACATGTATGAGGACGATATTGGTGTGGAGGCGGAGCAATTGCCAAATATGCAGATGTCACCCCCCAGGGGGTCGACACCAGAATGGATGCCTTTATTTGTGGAATTACGTGATGGTTTATCTTCCCTTAAACAGTCAGTTGAGGACATGAGGCGGCCGGACAATCAATTAATGCCTGTCCAGGCGCCTCAAACACCGTCAGGGGCTGTAAAACGCCCTTTGCCTCAGTCGGTCGACACAGACCCAGACACGGGCACTGATTCCAGTGACGACGGTAGAAATTCAAACGTATTTTCCAGTAGGGCCACACGTTATATGATTTTGGCAATGAAGGAGACGTTACATTTAGCTGATACTACAGATACCGTAAAACAGGGTATTATGTATGGTGTGAAAAAACTACAAACAGTTTTTCCTGAATCAGAAGAATTAAATGACGTGTGTGATGAAGCGTGGGTTGCTCCTGATAAAAAGTTGATAATTTCAAAAAAGTTATTGGCATTATATCCTTTCCCGCCAGAGGTTAGGGCGCGCTGGGAAACACCCCCTAAGGTGGACAAGGCGCTCACACGCTTATCCAAACAAGTGGCGTTACCCTCTCCTGAGACGGCCGCACTTAAGGATCCATCAGATAGAAAGATGGAAGTTATTCAAAAGAATATATACACACATGCAGGTGTTATACTACGACCAGCTATAGCAACTGCCTGGATGTGCAGTGCTGGAGTAGTTTGGTCAGAATCCCTGATTGAAAATATTGATACCCTAGATAGGGACAATGTTTTACTGTCGTTAGAATAAATAAAGGATGCATTTATCTATATGCGTGATGCACAGAGGGATATTTGCACACTGGCATCTCGGGTGAGTGCTATGTCCATTTCAGCCAGAAGAGCCTTATGGACACGACAGTGGACAGGCGATGCGGATTCAAAACGTCACATGGAGGTTTTGCCGTATAAAGGGGAGGAGTTATTTGGAGTTGGTCTATCAGACTTGGTGGCCACGGCTACTGCCGGGAAATCCACTTTTTTACCTCAAGTCACTCCCCAACAGAGAAAGGCACCGACCTTTCAACCGCAGCCTTTTCGCTCCTACAAAAATAAGAGAGCAAAGGGCTTGTCGTACCTGCCACGAGGCAGAGGAAGAGGGAAGAGACACCAACAGGCAGCTCCTTCCCAGGAACAGAAGCCCTCCCCGGCTCCTGCAAAAACCTCAGCATGACGCTGGGGCCTCTCAAGCGGACTCGGGGACAGTGGGGGGCCGTCTCAAAAATTACAGCGCGCAGTGGGCTCACTCGCAGGTAGACCCCTGGATCCTGCAGATAATATCTCAGGGGTACAGGTTGGAATTAGAGACGGATCCTCCTCATCGTTTCCTGAAGTCTGCCTTACCAACCGTCTCTTCCGAAAGGGAGAGGGTGTTGGAAGCCATTCACAAGCTGTACGCTCAGCAGGTGATAGTCAAAGTACCCCTATTACAACAAGGAAAGGGGTATTATTCCACTCTATTTGTGGTACCGAAGCCGGATGGCTCGGTAAGGCCTATTCTAAATCTGAAGTCCTTGAACCTCTACATAAAAAAGTTCAAGTTCAAGATGGAGTCACTCAGAGCAGTGATAGCGAACCTGGAAGAAGGGGACTTTATGGTATCCTTGGACATCAAGGATGCGTATCTACACGTTCCGATTTACCCCGCACACCAGGGGTACCTCAGGTTCATTGTTCAAAAACTGTCACTATCAGTTTCAGACGCTGCCGTTCGGATTGTCCACGGCGCCTCGGGTCTTTACCAAGGTAATGGCCGAGATGATGATTCTTCTTCGAAGAAAAGGCGTATTAGTTATCCCATACTTGGACGATCTCCTAATAAGGGCAAGGTCCAGAGAACAGCTGGAGACAGCTTTAGCACTATCTCAAGAGGTGCTAAGACAACACGGGTGGATTCTGAATATTCCAAAATCCCATTTAATCCCGACAACTCGTCTGCTGTTCCTAGGAATGATTCTGGACACGGTTCAGAAAAAGGTTTTCCTTCCAGAGGAAAAAGCCAAGGAGTTATCCGATCTGGTCAGGAACCTCCTAAAACCAGGAAAAGTGTCAGTACATCAATGCACAAGAGTCCTGGGAAAAATGGTGGCTTCTTACGAAGCAATTCCATTCGGCAGATTCCAGGCAAGAATATTCCAAAGGGATCTGTTGGACAAATGGTCAGGGTCGCATCTGCAGATGCACCTGCGAATAACCCTGTCACCAAAGACAAGGGTGTCACTTCTGTGGTGGTTGCAGAAGGCTCACCTATTAGAAGGCCGCAGATTCGGCATTCAGGATTGGATCCTGGTGACCACGGACGCCAGCCTGAGAGGCTGGGGAGCAGTCACACAAGGAAGAAACTTCCAGGGAGTATGGACGAGTCTGGAAAAGTCTCTTCACATAAACATTCTGGAACTAAGAGCAATCTACAATGCTCTAAGCCAGGCGGAACTTCTCCTGCAAGGAAAGCCGGTGTTGATTCAGTCGGACAACATCACGGCGGTCGCCCATGTAAACAGGCAGGGCGGCACAAGAAGCAGGAGTGCAATGGCAGAAGCTGCCAAGATTCTTCGCTGGGCGGAGAATCACGTGATACCACTGTCAGCAGTGTTCATCCCGGGCGTGGACAACTGGGAAGCAGACTTCCTCAGCAGACACGATCTTCATCCGGGAGAGTGGGGTCTACATCCAGAAGTCTTCAACATGTTAATAGACCGTTGGGAAAGACCAATTGTAGACATGATGGCGTCTCGCCTCAACAAGAAACTGGACAAATATTGCGCCAGGTCAAGAGATCCACAGGCAATAGCTGTGGACGCACTGGTAACTCCTTGGGTGTACCAGTCAGTGTATGTGTTTCCTCCTCTGCCGCTCATACCAAAGGTATTGAAGATCATACGGCAAAGAAGAGTAAGAACAATACTAGTGGTTCCGGATTGGCCGAGAAGGACTTGGTATCCGGAACTTCAAGAGATGCTCACGGACGAACCGTGGCCTCTACCTCTGAGAAGGGACCTGCTACAGCAGGGTCCCTGTCTTTTTCAAGACTTACCGCGGCTGCGTTTGACGGCATGGCGGTTGAACGCCAGATCCTAAAAGGGAAAGGCATTCCAGAAGAAGTCATTCCTACCTTGATTAAGGCACGGAAGGAAGTCACCGTGAAACATTATCACCGCATTTGGCGAAAATATGTAGCGTGGTGCGAGGATCGGAGGGTTCCGACGGAGGAATTCCAACTGGGTCGTTTCCTACATTTCCTGCAATCAGGATTATCTATGGGTCTCAAATTGGGATCCATTAAGGTTCAAATTTCGGCCCTGTCAATATTCTTCCAAAAAGAATTGGCCTCTGTCCCTGAGGTCCAGACTTTTGTCAAGGGAGTACTGCATATACAGCCTCCTGTGGTGCCTCCGGTGGCACCGTGGGATCTAAATGTAGTTTTAGATTTCCTCAAATCCCATTGGTTTGAACCATTGAAAAAGGTGGATTTGAAATATCTCACATTGAAAGTGACTATGTTACTAGCCCTGGCCTCTGCCAGGAGAGTATCTGAATTGGCGGCTTTATCTTATAAAAGTCCTTATCTAATCTTCCATTCGGATAGGGCAGAACTGCGGACTCGTCCGCATTTTCTCCCTAAAGTGGTATCAGCATTTCATCTGAACCAACCTATTGTGGTGCCTGCGGCCACTAGCGACTTGGAGGACTCCAAGTTGTTGGACGTTGTCAGAGCCTTAAAAATATACATTGCAAGGACGGCTGGAGTCAGAAAATCTGACTCGCTGTTTATATTGTATGCACCCAACAAGTTGGGCGCACCTGCTTCTAAGCAGTCGATTGCTCGTTGGATTTGTAACACAATTCAACTTGCACATTCTGTGGCAGGCCTGCCACAGCCTAAAACTGTAAAAGCCCACTCCACAAGGAAGGTGGGCTCATCTTGGGCGGCTGCCCGAGGGGTCTTGGCATTACAACTCTGCCGAGCAGCTACGTGGTCGGGGGAGAACACGTTTGTAAAATTTTACAAATTTGATACCCTGGCAAAGGAGGACCTGGAGTTCTCTCATTCGGTGCTGCAGAGTCATCCGCACTCTCCCGCCCGTTTGGGAGCTTTGGTATAATCCCCATGGTCCTTTCAGGAACCCCAGCATCCACTTAGGACGATAGAGAAAATAAGAATTTACTTACCGATAATTCTATTTCTCGGAGTCCGTAGTGGATGCTGGGCGCCCATCCCAAGTGCGGATTATCTGCAATACTTGTACATAGTTATTGTTAACTAATTCGGGTTATTGTTAAGGAGCCATCTTTAAGAGGCCCTTTCTGTTGTCATACTGTTAACTGGGTTTAGATCACAAGTTGTACGGTGTGATTGGTGTGGCTGGTATGAGTCTTACCCGGGATTCAAAATGCCTCCCTTATTGTGTATGCTCGTCCGGGCACAGTACCTAACTGGAGTCTGGAGGAGGGTCATAGGGGGAGGAGCCAGTGCACACCACCTGACCTAGTAAAGCTTTACTTTTTTGTGCCCTGTCTCCTGCGGAGCCGCTATTCCCCATGGTCCTTTCAGGAACCCCAGCATCCACTACGGACTCCGAGAAATAGAATTATCGGTAAGTAAATTCTTATTTTCTGGTAGTCCGTAGAGGATACTGAGCGCCCGCCCAGTGCTTCGTTTCTTCATGCACGGTTACTTGGTTAAGTATTGTTGGTTAAGCCGTTACTGTTCCTGGTTTACTGTTTGGTTAGCTTGGCTTTCCTCTAGTTTGTGTGTGCTGGTTCGGAATCTAACCACTATCCTTTTATATCCTTCTCTCAAAGGGGTAAATTTACTAAGATGGGAGTTCTATTTAAGATGGGATGTTGCCCATAGCAACCAATCAGATTCCAGGTATTATCTTCTAGAAGGTGCTAAATAAATGAGAAGTAGAATCTGATTGGTTGCTATGGGCAACATCCCATCTTAAATAGAACTCCCATCTTAGTAAATTTACCCCAAAGTATGTCCGTCTCCTCGGGCACAGATTCCTAGACTGAGTCTGGTAGGAGGGGCATAGAGGGAGGAGCCAGCCCACACTATCAATTTCTTAGAGTGCCCATGGCTCCTAGTGGACCCGTCTATACCCCATGGTACTAATGTGGACCCCAGATCCTTCTACGGACTACGAGAAAAGGATTTACCGGTAGGTGATTAAAATCATATACAGGTTGAGTATCCCTTATCCAAAATGCTTGGGACCAGAGGTATTTTGGATATCGGATTTTTCCGTATTTTGGAATAATTGCATACCATAATGAGATATCATGGTGATGGGACCTAAATCTAAGCACAGAATGCATTTATGTTACATATACACCTTATACACACAGCCTGAAGGTCATTTTATCCAATATTTTTTATAACTTTGTACATTAAACAAAGTGTGTCTACATTCACACAATTCATTTGTTTCATATACACCTTATACACACAGCCTGAAGGTCATTTAATACAATATTTTTAATAAGTTTGTGTATTAAACAAAGTTTGTGTACATTGAGTCATCAAAAAACAAAGGTTTCACTATCTCACTCTCACTCAAAAAAGTCCGTATTTCGGAATATTCCGTATTTCGGAATATTTGGATATGGGATACTCAACCTGTGTGTGTGTGTGTGTGTGTGTGTGTGTGTGTGTATATATATATATATATATATATATATATATATATATATATATATATATATATATATATATATATATATATATATATTACTCCAACTCCGGCACTCCGTTGACATATGCTAAATGAATGCGCCCGGTGCCTTCCACGTAACAGCCATACGGCTGCACGCAATACACTCCTCCACTGGCGGCACTCCAAGGCTAGGAAAAAATGACAACAGTCGGCTGTTTTGGGCAACGTTTCAGCGCCGTTCAACGCTTTTATCAAGCCATTTACGGCTTGATAAAATGGCTTGATAAAAGCATTTTCTCTAACGTCCTAGTGGATGCTGGGGACTCCGTCAGGACCATGGGGATTAGCGGCTCCGCAGGAGACAGGGCACAAAAATAAAGCTTTAGGATCAGGTGGTGTGCACTGGCTCCTCCCCCTATGACCCTCCTCCAAGCCTCAGTTAGGTTTTTGTGCCCGTCCGAGCAGGGTGCAATCTAGGTGGCTCTCCTAAAGAGCTGCTTAGAAAAAGTTTTTAGGTTTTTTATTTTCAGTGAGTCCTGCTGGCAACAGGCTCACTGCATCGAGGGACTTAAGGGAGAGAAGTCAACTCACCTGCGTGCAGGATGGATTGGCTTCTTAGGCTACTGGACACCATTAGCTCCAGAGGGATCGAACACAGGCCCAGCCATGGAGTCCGGTCCCGGAGCCGCGCCGCCGACCCCCCTTGCAGATGCCGAAGATGGAAGAGGTCCAGAAGCAGGCGGCAGAAGACTTTTCAGTCTTCCTGAGGTAGCGCACAGCACTGCAGCTGTGCGCCATTGTTGTCAGCACACTTCACACAGCGGTCACGGAGGGTGCAGGGCGCTGGGGGGGCGCCCTGGGCAGCAATGTATAATACCTTTTTATGGCTAAAAAATACATCACATATAGCCCTTGAGGCTATATGGATGTATTTAACCCCTGCCAGATCTCACAAACTCCGGAGAAGAGCCCGCCGAAATAGGGGGCGGGGCTTATTCTCCTCAGCACACAGCGCCATTTTCCTGCTCAGCTCCGCTGTGAGGAAGGCTCCCAGGACTCTCCCCTGCACTGCACTACAGAAACAGGGTAAAACAGAGAGGGGGGGCACTTTTTTTGGCGATATTACTATATTTAAGCTGCTATAAGGATACAACACTTATATAGGGTTGTTCCCATATATATTATAGCGCTTGGGTGTGTGCTGGCAAACTCTCCCTCTGTCTCCCCAAAGGGCTAGTGGGGTCCTGTCTTCAATAGAGCATTCCCTGTGTGTCTGCTGTGTGTCGGTACGTGTGTGTCGACATGTATGAGGACGATGTTGGTGTGGAGGCAGAGCAATTGCCGGTAATGGTGATGTCACTCCCCAGGGAGTCGACACCGGAATGGATGGCTTTGTTTATGGAATTACGTGATAATGTCAGCACATTACAAAAATCAGTTGACGACATGAGACGGCCGGAAAACCAGTTAGTACCTGCCCAGGCGTCTCAGACACCGTCAGGGGCTGTAAAACGCCCTTTACCTCAGTCGGTCGACACAGACCCAGACACGGACACTGAATCTAGTGTCGACGGTGAAGAAACAAACGTATTTTCCAGTAGGGCCACACGTTATATGATCACGGCAATGAAGGAGGCTTTGCATATCTCTGATACTACAAGTACCACAAAAAGGGGTATTATGTGGGGGGTGAAAAAACTACCTGTAGTTTTTCCTGAATCAGAGGAATTGAATGATGTATGTGATGAAGCGTGGGTTAACCCAGATAGAAAAGTGCTAATTTCAAAAAAGTTATTGGCATTATACCCTTTCCCGCCAGAGGTTAGGGCGCGCTGGGAAACACCCCCTAAGGTGGATAAGGCGCTCACTCGCTTATCAAAACAAGTGGCGTTACCGTCTCCTGATACGGCCGCCCTCAAGGATCCAGCTGATAGGAGGCTGGAAACTACCCTAAAAAGTATATACACACATACTGGTGTTATACTGCGACCAGCCATCGCCTCAGCCTGGATGTGCAGTGCTGGGGTGGTCTGGTCGGATTCCCTGACTGAAAATATTGATACCCTGGATAGGGACAGTATTTTACAGACTTTAGAGCAATTAAAGGATGCTTTTCTTTATATGCGAGATGCTCAGAGGGATATTTGCACTCTGGCATCGAGAGTAAGTGCGATGTCCGTATCTGCCAGAAGAAGTTTATGGACACGACAGTGGTCAGGTGATGCGGATTCCAAACGGCATATGGAAGTATTGCCGTATAAAGGGGAGGAATTATTTGGCGTCGGTCTATCGGATTTGGTGGCCACGGCAACTGCCGGGAAATCCACCTTTTTACCTCAGACCCCCTCCTAACAGAAAAAGACACCGTCTTTTCAGCCGCAGTCCTTTCGGTCCTATAAGAAGCGGGCAAAAGGACAGTCATATCTGCCCCGAGGCAGAGGAAAGGGTAAGAGAGGGCAGCTAGCAGCTCCTTCCCAGGAACAGAAGCCCTCCGCGGGTTCTGCAAAGCCCTCAGCATGACGCTGGGGCTTTACAAGCGGACTCAGGAACGGTGGGGGGTCGACTCAAGAATTTCAGCGCGCAGTGGGCTTGCTCACAGGTGGACCCCTGGATCCTGCAGGTAGTATCTCAGGGTTACAGGTTGGAATTCGAGAAGTCTCCCCCTCGCCGGTTCCTAAAGTCTGCTTTGCCAACGTCTCCCTCAGACAGGGCGACGGTATTGGAAGCCATTCACAAGCTGTTTTCTCAGCAGGTGATAGTCAAGGTACCCCTCCTACAACAGGAAAAGGGGTATTACTCCACGCTATTTGTGGTACCGAAGCCGGACGGCTCGGTAAGACCTATTCTAAATCTGAAATCTTTGAACCTGTACATACAAAAATTCAAGTTCAAGATGGAATCACTCAAAGCAGTGATAGCGAATCTGGAAGAAGGGGACTTTATGGTGTCCCTGGACATAAAAGATGCTTACCTGCATGTCCCAATTTGCCCTTCACATCAAGGGTACCTCAGGTTCGTGGTGCAAAACTGTCATTATCAGTTTCAGACGCTGCCGTTTTGGATTGTCCACGGCACCTCGGGTCTTTACCAAGGTAATGGCCGAAATGATGATTCTTCTGCGAAGAAGAGGCGTATTAATTATCCCTTACTTGGACGATCTCCTGATAAGGGCAAGGTCCAGAGAACAGCTGGAGGACGGAGTAGCACTAACCCAAGTAGTGCTGCAACAACACGGGTGGATTCTGAATTTTCCAAAATCTCAGTTGACCCCGACAACACGTCTGCTGTTCCTGGGAATGATTCTGGACACGGTTCAGAAAAAGGTGTTTCTTCCGGAGGAGAAAGCCAAGGAGTTATCCGAACTTGTCAGGAACCTCCTAAAACCAGGAAAAGTGTCTGTGCATCAATGCACAAGAGTCCTGGGAAAGATGGTGGCTTCTTACGAAGCAATCCCATTCGGCAGATTCCACGCACAAACTTTTCAGTGGGATCTGCTGGACAAATGGTCCGGATCGCATCTGCAGATGCATCAGCGGATAACCTTATCGCCACGGACAAGAGTGTCTCTTCTGTGGTGGTTGCAGAGTGCTCATCTGTTAGAAGGCCGCAGATTCGGCATACAGGACTGGGTCCTGGTGACCACGGATGCCAGTCTGAGAGGCTGGGGAGCGGTCACACAGGGAAGAAACTTCCAGGGAGTATGGTCAAGCCTGGAGATGTCTCTTCACATAAATATACTGGAGCTAAGAGCGATTTACAATGCTCTAAGCCTGGCAAAACCCCTGCTTCAGGGTCAGCCGGTGTTGATCCAGTCGGACAACATCACGGCAGTCGCCCACGTAAACAGACAGGGCGGCACAAGAAGCAGGAGAGCAATGGCAGAAGCTGCAAGGATTCTTCGCTGGGCGGAAGATCATGTGATAGCACTGTCAGCAGTGTTCATTCCGGGAGTGGACAACTGGGAAGCAGACTTCCTCAGCAGACACGATCTACACCCGGGAGAGTGGGGACTTCATCCAGAAGTCTTCCACATGATTGTGAACCGTTGGGAAAAACCAAAGGTGGATATGATGGCGTCTCGCCTCAACAAAAAACTGGACAGGTATTGCGCCAGGTCAAGAGACCCTCAGGCAATAGCTGTGGACGCTCTGGTAACACCGTGGGTGTTCCAGTCAGTGTATGTGTTTCCTCCTCTGCCTCTCATACCCAAAGTACTGAGAATTATACGGCAAAGGGGAGTTAGAACGATACTCGTGGCTCCGGATTGGCCAAGAAGAACTTGGTACCCGGAACTTCAGGAGATGCTCACGGAAAATCCGTGGCCTCTACCTCTAAGACGGGACCTGATTCAGCAGGGACCGTGTCTATTCCAAGACTTACCGCGGCTGCGTTTGACGGCGTGGCGGTTGAACGCCGAATTCTAAGGGAAAAAGGCATTCCAGAAGAGGTCATTCCTACACTGGTTAAAGCCAGGAAGGAGGTGACTGCACAATATTATCACCGCATTTGGAGAAAATATGTTGCGTGGTGTGAGGCCAGGAAGGCCCCCACGGAGGAATTTCAATTGGGTCGATTCCTACATTTCCTGCAAACAGGATTGTCTATGGGCCTCAAGTTGGGGTCCATTAAGGTTCAAATTTCGGCCCTGTCGATTTTCTTCCAGAAAGAATTGGCTTCAGTTCCTGAAGTCCAGACTTTTGTAAAAGGAGTACTACATATACAGCCCCCGGTTGTGCCCCCAGTGGCTCCGTGGGACCTTAATGTAGTTTTGGATTTTCTCAAATCCCATTGGTTTGAGCCACTCAAATCGGCGGATTTGAAATATCTTACATGGAAAGTAACCATGCTACTGGCCCTGGCTTCAGCCAGGAGAGTGTCAGAATTGGCGGCTTTATCGTATAAAAGCCCATATCTGATTTTCCATTCGGACAGGGCAGAACTGCGGACGCGTCCTAATTTTCTGCCTAAGGTGGTGTCAGCGTTTCACCTGAACCAGCCTATTGTGGTGCCTGCGGCTACTAGCGATTTGGAGGATTCCAAGTTGCTGGACGTTGTCAGGGCATTGAAAATATATATTTCAAGGACGGCTGGAGTCAGAAAATCTGACTCGCTGTTTATACTGTATGCACCCAACAAGCTGGGTGCTCCTGCTTCTAAGCAGACGATTGCTCGTTGGATTTGTAGCACAATTCAACTTGCACATTCTGTGGCAGGCCTGCCACAGCCTAAATCTGTCAAGGCCCATTCCACAAGGAAGGTGGGCTCATCCTGGGCGGCTGCCCGAGGGGTCTCGGCATTACAACTCTGCCGAGCAGCTACGTGGTCGGGGGAGAACACGTTTGTAAAATTCTACAAATTTGATACCCTGGCTAAAGAGGACCTGGAGTTCTCTCATTCGGTGCTGCAGAGTCATCCGCACTCTCCCGCCCGTTTGGGAGCTTTGGTATAATCCCCATGGTCCTGACGGAGTCCCCAGCATCCACTAGGACGTTAGAGAAAATAAGATTTTACTTACCGATAAATCTATTTCTCGTAGTCCGTAGTGGATGCTGGGCGCCCATCCCAAGTGCGGATTGTCTGCAATACTTGTACATAGTTATTGTTACAAAAAAATCGGGTTGTTCTTGTTGTGAGCCGTCTGTTCAGAGGCTCCTACGTTGTCATACTGTTAACTGGGTTCAGATCACAAGTTGTACGATGTGATTGGTGTGGCTGGTATGAGTCTTACCCGGGATTCAAAATCCTTCCTTAATGTGTACGCTCGTCCGGGCACAGTATCCTAACTGAGGCTTGGAGGAGGGTCATAGGGGGAGGATCCAGTGCACACCACCTGATCCTAAAGCTTTATTTTTGTGCCCTGTCTCCTGCGGAGCCGCTAATCCCCATGGTCCTGACGGAGTCCCCAGCATCCACTACGGACTACGAGAAATAGATTTATCGGTAAGTAAAATCTTATTTTTTCCTAGCCTTGGAGTGCCGCCAGTGGAGGAGTGTGTGTGTATGTATATGTGTGTATGTATTTATGTATATGTATGTATATGTGTGTGTGTGTGTATGTATGTATGTATGTATGTATGTATGTATGTGTGTGTGTGTGTGTATATATATATATAACACTCACTTCTCCAGCGATGCAGAAAAAGTAGACAAGCCAGCACTCACGTGTAGATGAAAGAAAAGCAGGATTTATTCCTTAACCAAACGGCATGGTGAAGTACAGCAAACACAGCCCGACAGCTGTTTCAGCCGACTGGTCTTCCTCAGGAGCTAACCGCACTGTTGTCAGAACACGAAATATAAGCCTCAAATGGCACCACAATCAACCCAGCAGCATCAGGACGTGGGCTGAGACAAGTCCGGGCATGTCTAATGCATCCCTTGCTGTCTCCTCCCACTCCATGACACTGGTAACTAAGCTAAACAAACCCGGTGTCATGCATAGCAACGGATCCGGAGCGCGGCAAAACGTGCGGCTGGTGGTCTCAGCAGCCTGACTAGTAAATGGCATGCTGATAGTGAGGGGAATTGCAAGGACGCTGTATATCAAAACAGAAGTGAATGAAATGAAGTGATGTGTTTAAAAAAAGTAAAAGGAATAGTGCTGAAGCTCCGCAGAACAGGGTTCCCTGAAAGTGCTGGCTAGAAAGTGCAAGGTGCAAAGAGCAGGAAGGAATGACAGGTCTAATAGAAATAATAGCAGGTGACACAAGGACAACCCTCAAAACAACCTACTGCAAAACAATGCCCACTTGTTACGGCAATCAATATAAATAAGAATATATGTGCAAAAAGAATCCAAACTGCCCAATTGGGGAGAAAACCCACAGAATGCACAATGTCCGCTGCCTTGTGGTATTAAGTGAGTGATGTACAGCACCCAGTATTCCCAGATCGTCACCGATACTGGGCCCAACACTGCTTAGTTTCCAAGATCAGCCGGAATTGGACGTTTGCCAGTGTGGTATGGCTGTAAATATCACTAGATCAACATATGTTGTCTACTGGGGAATCCCATATAAGGCAGCTGGAAACTGATACTGCTAAATACAACACCAAAGATGGACAATAAGCTGCACATAGTGAGCAAGAGAGGGTCTGCATGGTGGATGTTGAAAGCAAGGGTGAAAGGAAAGGTGTCACTGCTAGTGAAGTGGGGACCTGTCAGGATCGAGTCTCTAGATATATAAAGACACATGGCGGTGTCTGACAGCACATAGCATGCAAAGAACATCAATGACCGGACACACGGCGGTGTCTAAGAAAATTAAACCAAACAGCGGAATGCAGAGCCCAACAAAAAGTCACTATAATATGTCACAGGAAAAAACCTAAACGAAAATCTTCATTGAGGCCAATCGGAGTGAGGCAATTAAGTCTGTGTATCCATTGTAGTTCTCGCTGTAGCAAAATCCTGTCCCAATCACCCCCACGTTGTAGGGGCGGTATGTGATCAATGATACAACATTTGAGCTGGTTAACAGTATGATGTGCATCCTTGAAGTGTCTTGCGACCGGTAAGTTAGTAAAGTCTTTTGAGGTGTCTGTAGCAATTAGGCACTTGTTGATAGATGAGCGGTGTTGGCTGAGCCGTTCTTTCATCATTCTACTAGTCTTGCCGACATACAGACGGTTGCATGGGCATCTCAAAATGTAAACAACAAATCTACTGTTACAGTCCAGCCTATATTTGATGGAATATTCCCTCCCATCAGTGGGATTTTTGAAGCGATTGCCTATTATCAGAAAAGAGCAATTCGAACATCCTGTACACTTAAATACTCCCGGTTTGGTGGTAAGCCAATTGGACATCTGTCTAGGTTTCCGCTGTGAAAAGTCTGTCTTGACCAAAAGGTCCTTGAGATTCGGTCCTCGTCTATAAGCAAATCTTGGTATTAGAGATGTCTTTTTTTTCAATGTCGATCACTGGAGATCAAATGCCAATGTTCCCTGATGCGGTTACGTATAAAGGCTGATGCCGTGGTGAACATACTGGAAAAATTGAGCCTATCCCGATCTTTATTGGTAGGATCAGTTTTCACATGTAGAAGTTCAGTTCTGTTAAGTTTCTCAATCCGCGATAAAGCATTATTGATTTCATTCTTGGAGTATCCTCTGTCCAAGAATCTCTGGCACATAGATTCCAAAGCTCCTGGTAATTCCGTTGGATTAGAGGTGATGCGTATCACCCTCAGCAGTTGAGAGAAAGGCAAGCCCTTTTTTAAAGGCGCTGGATGAAAACTGGAGAGCAATAAAAGAGTGTTACCGTCAGAGTCCTTACTGTAGATTGAAGTTAGCAATGTATTATTCTCCTTTTTGATGGTCCCATCCAAAAAATTAATTTGTGTTTTACTGAAGGTCAAACTGAATCTGATGGTTCCAGGGAGGGCGTTGAGTTCATTGATGAATTCCAAAAGATGTTCTTCACTGCCTTGCCAAATAAAAAATAAATCATCGATGTATCGTACATAAAATGTTAAAAAGTGACAAAAACGTGAATTACCAATGATGTGCACCTGCTCATATGCTGCCATAAAAATGTTGGCATAAGAGGGTGCCTTGTTAGAACCCATGGCGGTCCCTTGTTTCTGCAAGTAGAAACAATTTTCAAAAAGAAAATAATTTTTGTTGAGGATGACGTCAATGAGTAACATAAGAAAGGAGACTGGCGGTCCAAAATATGCATCGCTGTTGTTGAGAAGATCTCTGCATGATTCAATACCCTGTATATGGGGGATGTTGGTGTAGAGACTGGAAAAGTTCAAAGTGACAAGCAAGGTATCCTCTGTCACACTCTGCACTCCTTCTAATTCCCTCAAAAAGTCAGAGGTATTGGGACCAATTGGGAAAAGGGGCTGACACAGGGACCCTCTGGCCGAGATAATAGGTCGTCCAGGAGGCTGAGTTAGTGATTTGTGTATTTTTGGAAGTGTATACAAAAATGGAATTTTGGGATGTGTGGTGGTCAAAAATTCAGCTGTGCTTTCATTGATATAGCCATTGTTGAGTCCCATTTGTATAATAGAGTCCATCTCTGTTTTGTACACTCCTGTTGGATCGTAAGTGAGTTTCTGATAACACATGGTATCCGAGAGCTGGCTGTTGGCCTCCCGTATGTAGTAGTCGTAATCAAGGAGTATGATTCCTCCGCCTTTGTCCGCAGCTCTGATGATTAACTGGGTGTCGTTGCGCAATGAGTCAATGGCTTTTCTCTCTCCCAATGTGATGTTGTGATGGTTAATTCTTTGGTTGGCGGTGTATGGAATGGTATCCCTTTTGAGAACCCTCATAAAAGTGTGTAAAGAAGGGTTTTGTGATGGTGGGTCAAATAGGCTTGGCTTTTTTGGTAAACTTGACTGGTTGGTTGAGGATGTTGATCCTGAATCGAGGTTAGTTCCTGCAAAAAAATCTTTAAGCCGAAGTTGCCTGCCAAATTTGTAAAGATCCACATGCCATTTAAATTCATCCTGTGTTACTGTGGGAACAAAGGATAGGCCTTTGTTCAGAATGGACAGTTCGTCAGGTGTTAAGGAATGCTGAGACAGATTGAAGACTACCATTTCTAATTGTGTTTTTGTTGTCTTTTCCTTTCTTTTTCTCCCACCTCGACGGGTGGGTACAGCGGGTTTTTTGGTGGTCTTCCATTCCTGGAGGATCTCTGTAAAGATGTAAAGTTTTGGCCAGAGGTAGATGGAGCGTCTGAGTCGCTTGCCGAAGTTTGGGACTGGCTGTCAATGTCTGTAAAGGGTTGTATAGGTCTTCTGCCACGTTGGAACTGTTTGTCTTCGGGGTTCACTATGCGAATACCAAGGATATACCCTGTTATCCCTGTAGTCCAATTTGAACTGTTTGTACTTTTTCTTTTTGAACTCCAGCAAATCACCTTTAAATTTATCTATGTCCTTGTTCAACTTGGACAGAAGCTCACTGTCTGGGGTTTGGATTGACTTAAATACGTCTGATGCTTCTAATTCGGAGATGTCCTTCCTGATATCATTCAAATCAATGCCTGCCTGTTCAATCACCAGCAGCATTAAGTCAAATGATCACTTATTCAGTATGTTGCACCATCTGGCGCAGAAATCATTGCTATGTCTTCCCAGTGTGGGTTGGTTACGCAACCTGAACCCCCTGGGAATAAATTGCTCTTTATAATATTGCAATAAGGTAAGTCCATGGAGTTGAAGTTCAACTTCCCGTTTCTTTAATCTTAGGAGATCACTGATAAACTCCTCCGGACTGTCAGTGTGAAAGGCCAGTGAGTCAGTGTCATCAAAGAGAATGCGTTCTGCATCAGCATCATTAAACTGTAGCACAGATGTAATTTCCTTACTGGTAGACATTGAAAAAAGAAAAACTATAATGATAGATATTTGTTTGCTCAGACTTGCACAGGCGTGCTTGATCACACACCACAAGGCTGTATATGTGCAAAAAAGATACTGGTAACAAGAAAATAAGAATAAAATACTGAAAAGTCAATTATTAACCGAGGAGAGAACATGTAAACTCCACAGGGCAGGTGCACATCAAAAAATTGAGTAACGATAGGAAATCACAACAGCACTCAAAGCCTATGTATATAAAGCAAAAAATGGTGGTGCTAGGCAGCAATAAATATAAAACACTCACTTCTCCAGCGATGCAGAAAAAGTAGACAAGCCAGCACTCACGTGTAGATGAAAGAAAAGCAGGATTTATTCTTTAACCAAACGGCATGGTGAAGTACAGCAAATACAGCAAACACAGCCCGACAGCTGTTTCAACCGACTGGTCTTCCTCAGGGGCTAACTGCACTGTTGCGGTTAGCCCCTGAGGAAGACCAGTCGGTTGAAACAGCTGTCGGGCTGTGTTTGCTGTATTTGCTGTACTTCACCATGCCGTTTGGTTAAGGAATAAATCCTGCTTTTCTTTCATCTAGTGTTAGTGAGCTCAAGAAAAGGGGGCGTAGACTGGAAAGACGATGGAGGAAGACTAACCTAGTGGAAGACAAAATAAAACTAATAAAGCATAATGAAGAATATCAATCGACAATCACCCGTAAGAAATCACAGTTTCTGTCAAATGAGATCACGGCAGCAAACAATAGGCCAGCTCAACTTTTCCGCACAGTGGAGATGCTTTGCAAGCCAGCATGCCTGCAGACTGATGAAACCCTCTCCCAGGCAAGATGCAACGAGTTTGCAAACTTCTTTGCAGATAAAATATCCACCATTTGGGCTGGAATCTCCACAGTGCCATCAGGAGTGTCAAACTACAAAACCTGCCAATATAAGCCACCTGCCTTCATGGACCAGCTTTCACCCAGTGGATGTAAAGGACATTGCTGAAATTGCTCGGATTTTGCGTCCCACCACCTGTGATCTGGACCCTGCCTCAACCAAGCTTCTAATAGGTTGTATGGATATAATTGGTCCTGTCTTTGCAATAATTGTTCAATGCTCTTTGCAGACAGGCATATTTCCTGGACCCCTAACGGAAGCAATTGTTAGACCTCTTCATAAAAAACCTAATTTAGATCCCGACTGCATGACCAACTATAGACCGGTATCAAACCTTCCTTTTCTAGGAAAGGTTATTGAGAAAGTGGTTGCAAATCAACTGGAAACCCGCCTGACAACCCATGATATCTATGATCCATTCCAATCAGGATTCAGGAGAAGACATAGCACTGAAACAGCCCTGGTGTGTGTGTGTTAAATGATCTTCTGACGGCAAGAGACAGAGGCGACTGTTCAATATTAATCCTTCTGGATCTCTCTGCAGCATTTGATACCGTGGACCATGGGCTTCTGAGTGAGCGACTGATAAATTTTTGTGGACTGGATGGCACAGTCCTAAATTGGTTCAAATCATTTCTCACAGGCAGGTCACAGAGAGTATCGTCTGGATTATACTCATCACCACCAGTGCCATTGCCATGTGGTGTCCCACAAGGTTCTATACTATCCCCCATGCTTTTTGCAGTATACATGCTCCCGCTGGGTGAAATAATCAGGCGCCATGGGTAGGGAGGCCAATCCCGGGATCGGGATTGGCGGGATCCCGGGATTTGGGCCCAAAAATGCCGGGATTTGAATCCCGGGATTGGAGCCTCCAATCCCGGGATTCACGGGATTAGAGTGCGCATGCGCAGTTTTGCCGGACAGCGCTGAGCACTATAGCACAGCGCTGCCCGGCTGTCAGGAAGGTAGTTACAGCAGCCACAGGTATTTCCAAATACACACTCGCTGGCCGCATTTTAAATGTAGCGCCGGCCGCCAGCCAATCAGAGCTGGCAGACCGGCAGCCAATCAGGGAAGCGGCAGCAGCCGCGGCTCCTGATTGGCTGCCGGACTGCCAGTTCTGACTGGCTGGCGGCCGGCGCTACATTTGAAATACCGCCAGCGCGGTCAGTGTGAGTGTGTGCCCATGGCTACTGCCCGCGGCCCGCCTAATTAGTAAGTGTTATCGCATTCGCTACCTACACCCACACTCCCTCATTGCTCCTGACATCCTCCCTCCCTCTCTGCTCTTGACATCCTCCCTGCTCGCAACATCCACCTTCCCTTCCTGCTCCTTACATGCTCCCTACACACCCACCCTCCCTTGCTGCTCCCTACACACACCCTCCCGCAGCTCCCTACATCCACCCTCCCTTCCTGCTCCTTACATGCTCCCTACACCCACTTTCCCGCTGCTCCCTACACCCACCCTCCCTTCCTGCTCCTTACATGCTCCCTACACCCACCCTCCCTCGCTGCCCTCCACCCTTCGCTGCCCTCCACATATTGTCTCCCTGCTCCCTACACTGATCCCTACTGCAGTCCCGGGATTGAGCATTTTTCAATCCCGAATCCCGGGATTGAAAAAATGCCCCTGGATTGGCCTCTCTAGCCATGGGATAGTCTACCACTGCTATGCAGATGATACACAACTGTACTTGTCCTTTGCTCCGGGCACTGATAACCCAATAGCAACCCTAAATGGCTGTCTAGCTGAACTCCAGCAGTGGATGAGTTCTAGTTGGCTGCGACTGAACCCGGATAAAACAGAGGTCCTTATGATAGGACCGCAACATCAAAGGACAAGACTGCAGCATAGCCAACCAACTGGACTTGCACTCGGGGATTCGGAATTACAAACCACTGATCGTGTGCGGAATCTTGGCGTTGTCCTGGATGGTGGCTTGACACGTAAACATCAGATATCAGCCACAATCAAATCCTCATTCTTTCACCTGAGGAACAGAGCCAGAATCAAGCACTTAATTCCCTCAGATGATCTGCCAAAAGTCATCCACGCATTTGTATCATCTCGATTAGACTACTGTAATGCCCTCTACCTTGGTCTCCCAGCAAAAGAATTGCACCGCTTACAGCTGGTGCAAAACACAGCTGCCAGGCTGTTAACCAACCAGCCCCGTTCTAGCCACATAACACCCATAATCTACTCCCTTCACTGGCTGCCTATAAGATGGCGAATCATCTTCAAGATTGGCTTACTGAGTTTCAAAGCACTACATGACCAGGGCCCAAGGTACCTGAAGCAGCTACTGACCCCATACTGCCCTACTCGATTACTACTGAGATGAAGGACTTTTATCAGTACCTAGAATCTCCCGTAATTCATCTGGGGGTCGAGCTTTTAGTCATGCGGCTCCGACTCTATAGAACTCACTTCCCCGCACAGTGCGAGAGGCCCCAACTATAGAATCCTTCAAAAGTAGACTCAAGACTTTTTCCTTTTTACTCAAGCATTCCCATAATTGTCCCTTTAGTATCTCCATGCTTCTGTATTTTCTGAAAATCTGTTCTGTACTTCATTATTTTCTGTACTATATTATGCTATGTATCTGTTAAGCGCCTTGAGTCCTATTGGAGAAAGAGCGCTATATAAATAAAATTATTATAATAATTATTATTATCTACACGTGAGTGCTGGCTTGTCTACTTTTTCTGCATCGCTGGAGAAGTGAGTGTTTTATATTTATTGCTGCCTTGCACCACCATTTTTTGCTTTATATACATAGGCTTTGAATGCTGTCGTGATTTTTTATATATATATATATATATATAAAAATATGCATGCTAATGCAAACTGTTAATTTGTCATCCACCAGCTTCCTAATGGCTACGCCCACAGATGAAACTGCAGAAGATCTGCCTGTGAGGGATTTGGGTCCAAGCCTTTTAGGGATCGGAATGAATCAAGGTTTGATTTGTATTGCCTATATTCTACATATTTCTTTTTTTCTTTCAAATCGGGTATATTTTAGTTTGCAAAGAAAACAACAATCAAGCAGCTCAACAAAAGATTTAGGGGGTATCCTATTATCCACAACCCGTTTTTGCCTGGTGTAAACGGCAGGATATCGCGATTAATGACCGGTGGTCAGTATCACAGTATCCTATTACATGCCGTATTTAATGGGCGAAAGTGGACCCGCAATCGCACAATAACACACCGGATCAGTGATAAGTCCCTGGTACCATGTGTTTATTGTGGCTCCGGCAGCCGCCTATCACGGATTATGCTTCGGGTGCCTGAGGCAACCGAAGCATAATCAGCGATAAGTGCTGTTATCGGGGGTAGAAGCACTCCGCATCGGGGGTAATAGGATAGCCCCCCGCGATACTTCTACCTGCGGTCATCAACCACGAGTAGTTGGATACCCCCCTTAGATTTGATTAAGTTATATTTTTTTCTGTGCATGGTAAATACTGGCCACTTTTGCATGTAGCACACAAATACTTGACAGCTTTATTTTTACGCTGTTATTTCCATCTTAATTTGAACAGACCCCACCCAAATCTAAATCTCTACAAATGTTACACTTAGGTAAATGCAGGGGGGGTTCCAGTTGCCTGGAAAGCCCCCTCTCAAGCCCTAGCCCCCACCATGACCACTATAGCAATTGTATATAATACAATTTTACTAGAGCTGTATATTTCAAAGATCTCCTCAGTATGACAGATAAAATAATTAGCAATACCAATGGTTCTTTTAAAATGTGTGAGCCAGTAATTAATATCATGTGCACCATCTATGAGATCTGTCAAACATGCACTGTTCGGGGTGTTCTGCTATAGACTATAGAGTTAATTATTAATACTGTAATGTGTACATATATGTCCAGGGCAGTTTCTAGGTTCTTCTGCCATTCCCCCAGACTTGCTCCAATGCTCTGGATTGGTGCCCACATCTGATATAAAGCATTCAGCTCGGGCAGGATGTCCTTACTGCAGTGGTTCCCAAACTTTTTAAAATCACGGTGCCCTAGAGCAGGCCTGACCAACCTGTGGCTCTCCAGCTTTTGTGAAACTACAAGTCCCATCAGGCCCTGCCACACTTTTGCTATTAGGGAATGCTAAAAGTGTGGCAGGGGATGCTGGGATGTGTAGTTTCACAACAGCTGGAGAGCCACAGGTTGGCCAGGCCTGCCTTAGAGTATCAGAATTTTTTTCAGCCCTAAGCCAAACATTTCTTATTAAATAAAAAAAAAAAATTAGATTATATAAATCGTGTTTATATGTCATCCTTAGGGTCAGTTTTGTGGTGAGGTGCAGGATTCCCTTCTGCTTGTACATATATTTTATGTTTGGAATCCACCAGCACTGGTTTTGTCTATTACATCGACCATAAATAATTTTTATTTCTCTGACGTCCTAGTGGATGCTGGGAACTCCGAAAGGACCATGGGGAATAGCGGCTCTGCAGGAGACTGGGCACAACTAAAGAAAGCTTTTAGGTCATCTGGTGTGCACTGGCTCCTCCCACTATGACCCTCCTCCAAGCCTCAGTTAGATTTTGTGCCCGGCCGAGGTTGGATGCACACTAGGGGCTCTTCTGAGCTTCTAAAAAGAAAGTATATAATTAGGTTTTTTATTTTACAGTGAGACCTGCTGGCAACAGGCTCACTGCAGCGAGGGACTAAGGGGAGAAGAAGCGAACCTACCTGCTTGCAGCTAGCTTGGGCTTCTTAGGCTACTGGACACCATTAGCTCCAGAGGGATCGACCGCATGGAACTGGCCTTGGTGTTCGGTCCCGGAGCCGCGCCGCCGTCCCCCTTACAGAGCCAGAAGCAAGAAGAGGTCCGGAAAATCGGCGGCAGAAGACATCAGTCTTCACCAAGGTAGCGCACAGCACTGCAGCTGTGCGCCATTGCTCCTCATACACACTTCACACTCCGGTCACTGAGGGTGCAGGGCGCTAGGGGGGGCGCCCTGAGCAGCAATAAAAACACCTTGGCTGGCAAAAATACCACAATATATAGCCCCAGAGGCTATATATGTGATAATTACCCCTGCCAGAATCCATAAAAAAGCGGGAGAAAAGTCCGCTAAAAAGGGGCAGAGCTATCTCCTTCAGCACACTGGCGCCATTTCTCCTTCACAGCTCCCTGGAAGGAAGCTCCCTGGCTCTCCCCTGCAGTCTACACTACAGAAAAGGGTAAAAAAGAGAGGGGGGGCACTACATTTAGGCGCAGTATATATAACAGCAGCTATAGGGGACATAATTCAGTTAGTCCCTGCATTATATAGCGCTCTGGTGTGTGCTGACATACTCTCACTCTGTCTCCCCAAAGGGCTTTTGTGGGTCCTGTCCTCTGTTAGAGCATTCCCTGTGTGTGTGCGGTGTGTCGGTACGGCTGTGTCGACATGTTTGATGAGGATAATGATGTGGAGGCGGAGCAGATACCTATAGAAGGGATGTCACCCCCTGCGGGGCAGACACCTGAGTGGATGGACTTATGGAAGGAATTGCGTGCACGTGTCGACTCCTTACACAAAAAATTTGACGACATGCCAAATGTGGGACAGCCGGCTTCTCAGCTCGTGCCTGTCCAGGCGTCTCAAAGGCCATCGGGGGCTCTAAAACGCCCGCTACCTCAGATGGCAGACGCGGATGTCGACACGGATACTGACACCAGTGTCGACGACGATGAGTCTAGTCTAATGTCCACTAAGGCCATTCGTTGCATGATTGAAGCAATGAAAGAGGTGTTACAAATTTCTGATATAAACCCAGGTACCACTAAAAAGGGTATTATGTTTGGGGAGAAAAAACTACCCGTAGTTTTTCCCCCATCAGAAGAATTAAATTAAGTGTGTGAAGAAGCGTGGGCTTTCCCTGATAAAAGATTGGTAATCTCTAAGAAGTTACTAATGGCGTTCCCTTTCCCGCCAGAGGATAGGTCACGTTGGGAGACACCCCCTAGGGTGGATAAAGTGCTCACACGTTTGTCAAAAAAGGTGGCACTACCGTCTCCGGATACGGCCGCCCTCAAGGAACCTGCTGATAGAAAGCAGGAGGCGATCCTGAAGTCTGTATATACACACTCAGGCATTATACTTAGACCAGCTATTGCGTCAGCATGGATGTGCAGTGCTGCCGCTGCGTGGTCAGATTCCCTGTCAGAAAATATTGACACCCTAGACAGGGACACTATTCTGCTAACCATAGAGCATATAAAAGACTCAGTCTTATACATGAGAGATGCACAGAGGGAGATCTGCCGGCTGGCATCTAAAATAAGTGCATTGTCCATTTCTGCTAGGAGAGGCTTATGGACTCGCCAGTGGACAGGGGATACAGATTCAAAAAGGCACATGGAAGTTTTGCCTTATAAGGGTGAGGAGTTATTTGGGGATGGTCTCTCGGACCTAGTTTCCACAGCAACTGCTGGGAAGTCAGCATTTTTACCCCATGTTCCCTCACAGCCTAAAAAGGCGCCGTTTTATCAGGTACAGTCCTTTCGGACTCAGAAAAACAGGCGTGGAAAAGGCGGGTCCTTTCTGTCCAGAGGCAGAGGTAGGGGAAAAAGGCTGCAACAAACAGCAGGTTCCCAGGAGCAAAAGTCCTCCCCCGCTTCTTCCAAGTCCGCCGCATGACGGTGGGGCTCCACAGGCGGAGCCAGGTACGGTGGGGGGCCGCCTCAAAAATTTCAGCGATCAGTCGGCTCGCTCACAGGTGGATCCCTGGATCCTGCAAATAGTATCTCAAGGGTACAAACTGGAATTCGAGGCGTCTCCACCCCACCGGTTCCTAAAATCTGCCTTGCCGATTACTCCTTCAGACAGGAAGGCTGTGCTAGCGGCAATTCACAATCTGTATTCCCAGCAGGTGATAATCAAGGTGCCCCTACTTCAACAAGGACGGGGTTACTATTCCACACTGTTTGTGGTACCGAAACCGGACGGTTCGGTGAGACCCATTTTAAATTTGAAATCCTTGAACACATACATAAAAAAATTCAAGTTCAAGATGGAATCGCTCAGGGCGGTTATTGCAAGCCTGGACGAGGGGGATTACATGGTATCCCTGGACATCAAGGATGCTTACCTGCATGTCCCCATTTACTATCCTCACCAGGAGTACCTCAGATTTGTGGTACAGGATTGCCATTACCAATTCCAGACGCTGCCGTTTGGACTCTCCACGGCACCGAGGGTGTTTACCAAGGTAATGGCGGAAATGATGATACTCCTTCGAAGAAAGGGAGTTTTAATTATCCCGTACTTGGACGATCTCCTAATAAAGGCGAGGTCCAAGGAGCAGTTGTTGGTGGGAGTAGCACTATCTCAGGAGGTGCTACACCAGCACGGTTGGATTCTGAATATTCCAAAATCACAGCTGGTTCCGACGACACGTCTACTGTTCCTGGGTATGATTCTGGATACAGTCCAGAAAAAAGTGTTTCTCCCGGAGGAGAAAGCCAAGGAGCTGTCATCTCTAGTCAGAGACCTCCTGAAATCAAAACCGGTATCGGTGCATCACTTTCGGCAGGTTCCATGCCAGAATCTTTCAGTGGGACCTGTTGGACCAATGGTCCGGAGCGCATCTTCAGATGCATCGCCTAATAACATGGCCATGATGGCGTCCCGCCTAAACAAAAAACTAGAGAGATATTGCGCCAGGTCAAGGGACCCTCAGGCGATAGCTGTGGACGCTCTAGTGACACCGTGGGTGTACCAGTCAGTTTATGTGTTCCCTCCTCTGCCTCTCATACCAAGGGTACTGAGAATAATAAGAAAACGAGGAGTGAGAACAATACTCGTGGTTCCGGATTGGCCAAGACGTGATACCCGGAACTTCAAGAGATGATCTCAGAGGACCCATGGCCTCTGCCGCTCAGACAGGACCTGCTGCAGCAGGGGCCCTGTCTGTTCCAAGACTTACCGCGGCTGCGTTTGACGGCATGGCGGTTGAACGCCGGATCCTGAAGGAAAAGGGCATTCCGGAGGAAGTCATTCCTACGCTGATTAAAGCCAGGAAAGATGTAACTGCAAAGCATTATCACCGCCACCGCATATGGCGGAAATATGTTGCTTGGTGTGATTAGGTCGATTTCTGCATTTCCTACAAGCAGGAGTGACTATGGGCCTGAAATTAGGCTCCATTAAGGTACAGATCTCGGCTCTGTTGATTTTCTTCCAGAAAGAACTAGCTTCACTACCTGAAGTTCAGACGTTTGTGAAAGGAGTGCTGCATATTCAGCCCCCGTTTGTGCCTCCAGTGGCACCTTGGGACCTCAACGTGGTGTTGAGTTTCTTAAAATCACATTGGTTTGAGCCACTTAAAACCGTGGATCTAAAATATCTCACGTGGAAAGTGGTCATGTTATTGGCCTTGGCTTCAGCCAGGCGTGTGTCAGAATTGGCAGCTTTGTCATGTAAAAGCCCTTATCTGATTTTCCATATGGATAGGGCGGAATTGAGGACTCGTCCCCAGTTTCTCCCTAAGGTGGTATCAGCTTTTCACTTGAACCAACCTATTGTGGTGCCTGCGCCTACTAAGGACTTGGAGGATTCCAAGTTACTGGACGTAGTCAGGGCCTTGAAACTTTGTTTCCAGGACGGCTAGAGTCAGGAAAACTGACTCGCTATTTATCCTGTATGCACCCAACATACTGGGTGCTCCTGCTTCTAAGCAGACTATTGCTCGCTGGATTTGTGTCACGAACCGGTCTCTCACCTCTGCGGGTTCTGGGGTTCATCCGTTGCCAGTGCGGTTGCTCGCGGTGCTGTGCGCCCGTGTGGGGACGCGGCGTGATCAGTGGCACAGGTAATGCAGAGTCTGGGAACTGGGAGTGCGGGGACCAAATGGCCTAAGGCACTGCGGTGTGTCTGCTGTATTGGAGGTGGCCATGTTGGAGACCAAATAGGTAATACAGAGCACTTGTGAAAACACCTGTGGGCAGGTGTAAGCCAATCCCGTGCGTGTGCTGCCTTTAAGTAGGCTGGGATCATGTTACTCTGGGCCAGTGCTTTGTTGTATCAACGCTGTGCTCTAGCTCTGAGCTCTCTCCGTGCATTCCTGTGTGATTCCCGTGGTCCAGATATCGCCTCCGTTCCCAGAGGTCCGTCTGCAGCCTTCACTGCTGAAAGATCCACCGGCTCTCCGCTGTGCTGTCAGTTAATTGCTCACCTACTGGAAACAGTTGAATTCCCAGAGTCTTGCATGAGGTTACCTTGTCGGCCTACCATTCAAAGTTTGGAGGATTCCATTTCCCTCAGCTGTTCGTTTGTTCAACTCTGCATTTAACCCATTCATCACCTTGTCATCTACTACAGTTTCACAGTGATCTCCGGAACCCGCAAGTAACCCAATTCAGTACTTTATATTTTCTATGTTGTCATAACAAGGATAATTCTTCACAGTCTCTCAGTTAACTCTCAAAACTCCATTGCAAATCCTTACAGTTATTTCTTCATGTCTGCATTAACCAGTTAATCACATTCTGCAGTTCAGCATCAAAGCTTGTTTATATTTGGACAATTCAACATTTATTCATCAGCTTGTTTTTGCATATGTTTCCATGAACATTTCTTTTATTTATTTTTGAGTTTTCTCTAGCATATTCTTTCTGCCATTCCTGCAATACTTCAGTATAAAATGATGATTAACAACTAGTCATTTAACTCCTTACTGAATTGTTATCTTAATAAATATATGAAACAGAACTTCCTTCGTCCTCCCTGCTTTCTTCATACCCCAGCACCTACACCTGTGGTTGGTTCCGGGTTAACGGATTCACAAAAACACCCGGACCTGACAATTTGTAGCACAATTCAGCTGGCGCATTCTGCGGCTGGACTGCCGCATCCTAAATCAGTAAAAGCCCATTCCACAAGGAAGGTGGGCTCATCTTGGGCGGCTGCCCGAGGGGTCTCGGCTTTACAACTTTGCCGAGCTGCTACTTGGTCAGGGGCAAACACGTTTGCAAAATTCTACAAATTTGATACCCTGGCTGAGGAGGACCTTGAGTTCTCTCATTCGGTGCTGCAGAGTCATCCGCACTCTCCCGCCCGTTTGGGAGCTTTGGTATAATCCCCATGGTCCTTTCGGAGTTCCCAGCATCCACTAGGACGTCAGAGAAAATAAGATTTTACTCACCGGTAAATCTATTTCTCTGACGTCCTAGTGGATGCTGGGGACTCCGTAAGAACCATGGGGAATAGCGGCTCTGCAGGAGACTGGGCACAAAAGTAAAGCTTTAGAACTACCTGGTGTGCACTGGCTCCTCCCCCCATGACCCTCCTCCAAGCCTCAGTTAGATTTTTGTGCCCGAACGAGAAGGGTGCAGACTAGGTGGCTCTCCTGAGCTGCTTAGTGAAAAGTTTAGTTTTAGGTTTTTTATGTTCAATGAGAACTGCTGGCAACAGGCTCACTGCATCGAGGGACTAAGGGGAGAAGAAGCGAACTCACCTGCGTGCAGAGTGGATTGGGCTTCTTAGGCTACTGGACATTAGCTCCAGAGGGACCGATCACAGGCCCAGCCATGGATAGGTCCCAGAGCCGCGCCGCCGGCCCCCTTACAGAGCCAGAAGACAGAAAAGGTCCGGAAAATCTGCGGCATAAGACGTCCTGTCTTCAACAAGGTAGCGCACAGCACTGCAGCTGTGCGCCATTGCTCTCAGCACACTTCACACTCCGGTCACTGAGGGTGCAGGGCGCTGGGGGGGGGGCGCCCTGAGACGCAATAAAAACACCTTGGATGGCAAAAAATGCATCACATATAGCTCCTGGGCTATATGGATGAATTTAACCCCTGCCAGAATTCACAGAAAAACGGGAGATAGGCTCCGCCCCCTTCCCGGCGGCCTTATCTCCTCAGCACACTATCGCCATTTTCCCTCACAGCTCCGTTGGAGGGAAGCTCCTTGGCTCTCCCCTGCAGTCACTACACTACAGAAAGGGTTAAAAAAGAGAGGGGGGCACTAATTAGGCGCAGTATTAAAGATACAGCAGCTATAAGGGGAAAAACACTTATATAAGGTTATCCCTGTATATATATAGCGCTCTGGTGTGTGCTGGCAAACTCTCCCTCTGTCTCCCCAAAGGGCTAGTGGGGTCCTGTTCTCTATCAGAGCATTCCCTGTGTGTGTGCTGTGTGTCGGTACGTTTGTGTCGACATGTATGAGGAGAAAAATGATGTGGAGACGGAGCAGATTGCCTGTAATAGTGATGTCACCCCCTAGGGGGTCGACACCTGAGTGGATGAACTGTTGGAAGGAATTACGTGACAGTGTCAGCTCTGTATAAAAGACAGTGGTTGACATGAGACAGCCGGCTACTCAGCTTGTGCCTGTCCAGACGTCTCATAGGCCGTCAGGGGCTCTAAAGCGCCCGTTACCTCAGATGGCAGATACAGACGCCGACACGGATACTGACTCCAGTGTCGACGGTGAAGAGACAAATGTGACTTCCAGTAGGGCCACACGTTACATGATTGAGGCAATGAAAAATGTTTTACACATTTCTGATAATACGAGTACCACCAAAAAGGGGTATTATGTTCGGTGAGGAAAAACTACCTGTAGTTTTCCTGAATCTGAGAAATTAAATGAGGTGTGTGATGATGCGTGGGTTTCCCCCGATAACAACTGATAATTTCTAAAATGTTATTGGCATTATATCCTTTCCCGCCAGAGGTTAGGGTGCGTTGGGAAACATCCCCTAGGGTGGATAAAGCGCTCACACGCTTGTAAGAACAAGGGCTCTACCCTCTCCTGAGATGGCCGCCCTTAAGGATCCTGCTGATAGAAAGCAGGAGGGTATCCTAAAATGTATTTACACACATACTGGTGTTATACTGCGACCAGCAATCGCCTCAGCCTGGATGTGCAGTGCTGGGTTGGTGTGGTCGGATTCCCTGACTGAAAATATTGATACCCTAGATAGGGACAGTATATTATTGCCTATAGAACATTTAAAAGATGCATTTCTATATATGCGTGATGCACAGCGGAATATTTGCCGACTGGCATCAAGTCTAAGTGCGTTGTTCATTTCTGCCAGTAGAGGGTTATGGACACGACAGTGGTCAGGTGATGCGGATTCCAAACGGCAATTGGAAGTATTGCCTTATTAAAGGGAGGAGTTATTTGGGGTCGGTCTTTCAGACCTGGTGGCCACGGCAACAGCTGGGAAATCCACGTTTGTACCCCAGGTCGCCTCTCAACATAAGAAGACGCCGTATTATCAGGCGCAGTCTTTTCGTGGGCAAGCGGGCAAAAGGTTCCTCATTTCTGCCCCGTGACAGAGGGAGAGGAAAAAGGCTGCAGAAATCAGCCAGTTCCCAGGAACAGAAGCCCTCTCCCGCCTCTGCCAAGCCCTCAGTATGACGCTGGGGCTTTACAAGCAGAATCAGGCACGGTGGGGGCCCGTCTCAATGAATTTCAGCGCGCAGTGGGCTCACTCGCAAGTAGACCCCTGGATCCTTCAAGGGATATCTCAGGGGTACAAATTGGAATTCGAGACGTCTCCCCCTCGCCGTTTCCTAAAGTCGGCTTTACCGATGTCTCCCTCTGACAGGGAGGCAGTTTTGGAAGCCATTCACAAGCTGTATTCCCAGCAGGTGATAATCAAGGTACCCCTCCTGCAACAGGGAACGGGGTATTATTCCACACTGTTGTGGTACCGAAGCCGGACGGCTCGGTGAGACCGATTCTAAATCTAAAATCTTGAACACTTACATACGGAGGTTCAAATTCAAGATTGAGTCACTCAGAGCAGTGATTGCGAACCTGGAAGAAGGGGACTACATGATGTCTCGGGACATCAAGGATGCTTACCTTCATGTCCCAATTTACCTTTCTCACCAAGGGTACCTCAGGTTTGTGGTACAGAACTGTCACTATCAGTTCAGACGCTGCCGTATGGATGGTCCACGGCACCCCGGGTCTTTACCAAGGTAATGGCCGAAATGATGATACTCCTTCGAAGGAAGGGAATTTTAGTTATCCCTTACTTGGACGATTCCCTGATAAGGGTAAGATCCAGGGAACAGTTGGAGGTCGGTGTAGCACTATCTCAGGTAGTGTTGCGGCAGCACGATTGGATTCTCAATATTCCAAAATCGTAGCTGATTCCGACGACTCGTCTTCTGTTCCTAGGGGATGATCCTGGACACAGTCCAGAAAAAGGTGTTTCTCCCGGAGGAGAAAGTCAGGGAGTTATCCGAGCTAGTCGGGAACCTCCTATAACCGAGCCAAGTCTCAGTACATCAATAAAAGGTTTCTGGGAAAAATGGTGGCTTCCTATGAAGCAATCCCATTCGGCAGATTCCACGCAAGAACTTTCCAGTGGGACCTGCTGGACAAATGGTCCGGGTCGCATCTTCAGATGCATCAGCGGATAACCCTGTCACCAAGGACAAGGGTGTCTCTCCTGTGGTGGTTGCAGAGTGCTCATCTTCTAGAGGGCCGCAGTTTCGGCATTCAGGACTGGGTCCTGTGGACCACGGATGCCAGCCTGCGAGGCTGGGGGGCAGTCACACAGGGAAGGAATTTCCAGGGCTTATGGTCAAGCCTGGAGACATCACTTCACATAAATATCCTGAAGCTAAGGGCCATTTACAATGCTCTAAGCTTAGCAAGACCTCTGCTTCAAGGTCAGCCGGGGTTGATCCAGTCGGACAACATCACGGCAGTCACCCACGTAAACAGACAGGGTGGCACAAGAAGCAGGAGGGCAATGGCAGAAGCTGCAAGGATTCTTCGCTGGGCGGAAAATCATGTGATAGCACTGTCAGCAGTATTCATTCCGGGAGTGGACAACTGGGAAGCAGACTTCCTCAGCAGATACGACCTCCACCCGGGAGAGTGGGGACTTCACCCAGAAGTCTTCCACATGATTATAAACCGTTGGGAAAAACTCGACAGGTATTGCGCCAGGTCAAGGGACCCTCAGGCAATAGCTGTAGACGCTCTGGTAACACCATGGGTGTACCAGTCAGTGTATGTGTTCCCTCCTCTGCCTCTCATACCCAAGGTACTGAGAATTATAAGATGGAGAGGAGTAAGCACTATATTAGTGGCTCCGGATTGGCCAAGAAGGACTTGGTAACCGGAACTTCAAGAGATGCTCACGGAAGATCCGTGGCCTCTACCTCTAAGAAGGGACCTGCTCCAGCAAGGATCCTGTCTGTTCCAAGACTTAACGCGGCTGCGTTTGACGGCATGGCGGTTGAACGACGGATCCTGAAGGAAAAAGGCATTCCGGATGAAGTCATCCCTATCCTGATCAAAGCCAGGAAGGATGTAACCGCAAAACATTATCACCGCATTTGGCGAAAATATGTTGCGTGGTGCGAGGCCAGTAAGGCCCGACGGAGGAAATTCAACTGGGTCGATTACTACATTTCCTGCAAACAGGAGTGTCTATGGGCCTGAAATTGGGGTCCATTAAGGTTCAAATTTCGGCCCTGTCAATTTTCTTCCAAAAAGAACTAGCTTCAGTCCCTGAAGTTCAGACGTTTGTAAAAGGGGTACTGCATATACAGCCTCCTTTTGTGCTTCCAGTGGCACCTTGGGATCTCAAAATAGTTTTTTGGGTTCCAAAAGTCACATTGGTTTGAACCACTTAAATCTGTGGAGTTAAAATATCTCACATGGAAAGTGGTCATGCTGTTGGCCCTGGCCTGGGCCAGGCGCGCGTCAGAATTGGCGGCTTTATCCTGTAAAAGCCCTTATCTGATTTTCCATTCGGACAGGGCGGAATTGAGGACTCGTCCTCAGTTTCTCCCTAAGGTGGTTTTAGCGTTTCACCTGAACCAACCTATGGTGGTGCCTGCGGCTACTAGGGACTTGGAGGACTCCAAGTTGCTAGACGTTGTCAGGGCCCTGAAAATATATGTTTCCAGGACGGCTGGAGTCAGAAAATCTGACTCGCTGTTTATCCTGTATGCACCCAACAAGCTGGGTGCTCCTGCTTCTAAGCAGACTATTGCTTGTTGGATTTGTAGTACAATTCAGCTTGCACATTCTGTGGCAGGCCTGCCACAGCCAAAAATCTGTAAATGCCCACTCCACAAGGAAGGTGGGCTCATCTAGGGCGGCTGCCCGAGGGGTCTCGGCTTTACAATTTTGCCGAGCAGCTACTTGGTCAGGAGCAAATACGTTTGTAAAAATTCTACAAATTTGATACCCTGGCTGAGGAGGACCTGGAGTTCTCTCATTTGGTGCTGCAGAGTCATCCGCACTCTCCCGCCCGTTTGGGAGCTTTGGTATAATCCCCATGGTCCTTACGGAGTCCCCAGCATCCACTAGGACGTCAGAGAAAATAAGAATTTACTTACCGATAATTCTATTTCTCGTAGTCCGTAGTGGATGCTGGGCGCCCATCCCAAGTGCGGATTGTCTGCAATACTGGTACATAGTTATTGTTACCAAAAATCGGGTTATTGCTGTAGTGAGCCATCTTTTCTAGAGGCTCCTCTGTTATCATGCTGTTAACTGGGTTTAGATCACAAGTTATACGGTGTGATTGGTGTGGCTGGTATGAGTCTTACCCGGGATTCAAAATCCTTCCTTATTGTGTACGCTCGTCCGGGCACAGTATCCTAACTGAGGCTTGGAGGAGGGTCATGGGGGGAGGAGCCAGTGCACACCAGGTAGTTCTAAAGCTTTACTTTTGTGCCCAGTCTCCTGCGGAGCCGCTATTCCCCATGGTCCTTACGGAGTCCCCAGCATCCACTACGGACTACGAGAAATAGAATTATCGGTAAGTAAATTCTTATTTTCTCGTAGTCCGTAGTGGATGCTGGGCGCCCATCCCAAGTGCGGATTGTCTGCAATACTTGTACATAGTTATTGTTAACTAAAGGGTTATTGTTGAGCCATCTGTTGAGAGGCTCAGTTGTTTTCATACTGTTAAACTGGGTATAGTATCACGAGTTATACGGTGTGATTGGTGTGGCTGGTAGGAGTCTTACCCGGGATTCAAAATCCTTCCTTATTATGTCAGCTCGTCCGGGCACAGTGTCCTAACTGAGGCTTGGAGGAGGGTCATAGTGGGAGGAGCCAGTGCACACCAGGTGACCTAAAAGCTTTCTTTAGTTGTGCCCAGTCTCCTGCGGAGCCGCTATTCCCCATGGTCCTTTCGGAGTTCCCAGCATCCACTACGGACTACGAGAAATAGATTTACCGGTGAGTAAAATCTTATTTTTTTCTGGACCACCAACCCAGAGCATCCCTGCAAGTGTCCCAAGGCACCTCAGGGTGCCAAAGCACACAGTTTTAGAACACTGCCTTACTGCCCAGGGACGTGCAGGCAGGGGAGGCAGTGCCTCCCCTGTCATTAGTGGTTGAAATAATACAAAGAAGATACTTATGACACAGATTCTGTGTCATAAGACTCTGCTTTGCATTATAACAACCAATTCTCCATTAAAAATTGGTTTGGGAGGCACAGATAGCGGTGCCTCCCGTTCATAATAGGAAAGCTGCTGGAGCAGGGGGTGGGTGGGTGCAGGGCCAAGCCATGGGCATTAAAAAACCATTGGAAATAACATGAAAAGCGGCACTTGTATAAGTGCCTCGGTGACAGGGGTGTGCTTTCACTGCACATGAAAGCACGACCCTCCTGTCAATCACCCAGATGTGATTGGACAGCGGATCTGTCACTGGCTACAGCTGTCCAGTGATGGATCCGCTGTCATCACTTGTTGGGCAGCAGGATGTGCAGCGTTAGCGGCGGCGGGACCCGGTTGGCAAATTGGCAGTCCTGGATTAGGGAGGCCAATCCCGGGCCGTTTTTTCAATCCCGGGATCCCGGGATTGCAGTAGGGATCAGTGAAGAAGGGTGTAGGGAGCAGCGCTGGAGGGTAGGTAGCGGTGCGGGATGGTGTAGTTAGCGGCGGGGAAGGGAGGGAGGGTGTAGGTAGCAGTGCAGGAGGGTGTAGGTAGCTGGGCGGGAGGGTGTAGGTAGCTGGGTGGGAGGATGTACAGTAGGTAGCGGGGAGGCTTGGTAGCGGCGCTGGAGGGAGGGTGGGTGTGTGTAAGTACCACTTACTATTAGGTGGGCGCCAGCCATGGACACACTGAACGCGGCGGCATTTCAAATGAAGCACCGGCCGCCAGCCAAACAGAGCTGGCGGACCAGCAGCCAATCAGGGAAGCGGCCGCAGCAGTCGCTCCTGATTGGCTACCGCGGCAGCTTCCCTGATTGGCTGCCGGACCGCCAGCTCTGATTGGCTGGCGGCCGGCGCCACATTTGAAGTGCTGCCGTGTTCAGCGTTCGTCTATGGCTGCCGCCCGCCTAATTGTAAGTAGTATTATTTACACACACTCCCTCCCGCACATGCGCAATGTAATCCCGTGAATCCCGGGATTGGATGCTCCAATCCCGGGATTCAAATCCCGGCATTTTTGGGCCCAAATCCCGGGATCCCGCCGATCCCGATCCCGGGATTGGCCTCCCTAGCCTGGATCCAAGAGGATCCAGTCCCTGCCTGTCATTTTTGCAGAGTTTGGCAGCGGAGCGATTCCAATTTAATAAATGGCACCGTTACCATCATTTTTTAAATCTAAGATGGCCGCCGCGAGCCAATCACGGCTCGCCACGTCATTGCTTTGCCCCTTTGGGCTGGCTTATAAAAGCCAGCGCGAGGCAGCAGCTGTCTGTCCGCCGGCGGAGAGGGAGAGTACAAGAGCTCCAGAAGACGGAAGACACCTGGAAGTCTTGGAAGTCCTGGGAGGCGGCGGCCATGCAAAAGAGCTGCCCAAAGGCTGCCGCCCCCCAGGTGAAGACAGAAGATGCTGGGAAGTCCTGGGAGGTGGCGGCCATGCAAAAGAGCTGCCCAAGGACCGCCGCCCCCCCAGCTGAAGATGCTGCACAGTAAACTTTTTTAAAGTGTCTTGTATTTATTTTAATATTTTCTTTACAGGCGGACTACAGGTGCCAGCAGGCCATTAATGTCCGGGCATGCTGACACTTGTGGTTCTCCAAGTGCCGGCAGGCTTGCTGGGACCTGTAGGCCGTCTGTAAAGAACAATATTACTATGTAATGAACCCTGCACCCACCGCCACCAGGGGTGTAGGGCATTGCAGCCCAGTGCTGGTTGTTTTTCTGGGGTCCCCGCTTTCCGAGTTTCCCCTGGTTTGGGGAAGTTTAATGTGATGGCAGGGGGGACCCTACACCGAGTGTCCCCCCTGCTATGGCATTACTCCCCCTGGCTGGTACAGCCTGGTGCTGGTTTTGTTTAGGTATGGGGAACCCCAATCTTTTTTCTCTCTTATGTCCTAAAGGATGCTGGGGACTCCGTAAGGACCATGGGGTATAGACAGGCTCCGCAGGAGATAGGGCAAAAAGAACTTTGACTATGGGTGTGCACTGGCTCCTCCCTCTATGCCCCTCCTCCAGACCTCAGTTAGATCTTGTGCCCAGAGGAGAATGGGTGCACTGCAGAGAGCTCTCCAGAGTTTTCTGTGGAAAAAGAATTTTGTTAGGTTTTTTATTTTCAGGGAGACCTGCTGGCAACAGGCTCCCTGCATTGTGGGGCCGAGGAGAGAGAAGCAGAGCTGGCTTGTAAAGTTGGGCACTGCTTCTAGGCTACTGGACACCATTAGCTCCAGAGGGAGTCGGAACACAGGTCTCACCTGGGGTTCGTCCCGGAGCCGCGCCGCCGTGCTCCTCACAGATGCCGAAGATAGAAGCCGGGTGAGTATTGAGGAAAAGGCTTCAGGCGGCAGAAGACATCAGATCTTCATGAGGTAAGCGCGCAGCGGTAAGCTGCGCGCCATTGCTCCCAGTCACACACACACAAGCAGGCACTGAAGGGTGAAGGGCGCAGGGGGGGGCGCCCTGGGCAGCAATAAACCTCAATTTGGCCATAAATACGATGGATTAGGCTGTGGGACAGTAAATACGCGGACCCCCGCCATTTTATTAGTATATGATGATGGGACCGAAGCCCGCCGTCGGGTGGGCGGGGCTTGATCCTCAGCACTAACCAGCGCCATTTTCTCCACAGAGGCTGCATGAGAAAACGCTGGCTCCCTGTTCTCTCCCCTGCTGAGCTTCACAGGTTGGAAAAAGGAGGAGGGGGGCACTGTGGCGACGCAGTGAGTGGAGATTACAATTATAAACATTTAACAGCGCTATCTGGTCGTATATTCCAGTGTTTTTAAGCGCTGGGTGTTTGCTGGCATACTCTATCTCTCTGTCTCTCCTAAGGGCCTGGTTGGGGTTTTGTCCCCTTATAGGTAACTCCCTGTGTGTGTGGGGTGTCGGTACATGTGTGTCGACATGTCTGAGGCAGAAGGCTTCTCCAAGGAGGAGGTGGAGCAAATGAGTGGTGTGTCCCCGTCGGTTGTGCCGACTCCAGATTGGATGGACATGTGACATATACGTTGCATGCAAGTGTGGCATCTTTACATAAAAGGCTTGATAAGGCTGGTTTAGGGGGGACATCAGGCGGTCAATCCTCAGATTGGACCGACTCACAGGGCCCGACGGGGTCTCAAAAGCGTCCCTTAACACAAGACACTACTACCGACACGGATTCTGATTCCAGTGTCGACTATGACGAAGTAAAATTGCACCCTACGGTGACTAAAACTATTCAGTGTATGATTGTGGCAATAAGGGATGTGTTGCATATTGTGGATGAACCCTCTGTCCCCGACACAAGGGTACACATGTTTAAGGAAAAGAAACAGATTATTAATTTTCCCACATCTCATGAATTAAATGAGTTATTTGGAAAAGCTTGGGAGACTCCAGATAAGAGACCGCAGATCCCCAAAAACATTTTTATGGAATGCCCTTTCCCTAAGCAGGACAGAGAGATTTGGGAATTACCCCCCACTGTGGACAAGTCCCTGACGCGCTTGTCCAAGAAAGTGGCGCTACCGTCTCCTGACACAGCGGCCCTTAAGGACCCTGCAGATCGCAGGCAAGAAACTACCTTAAAGGGTATTTATTCTCATACGGGTTCTGTGCTAAGACCGACGATTGCGTCGGCATGGGTGTGTAGCGCAATTGCAGCTTGGACAGATGAGCTGACAGATCAATTTGATACTATGGATAAGGATACTATATTCCTAACTCTAGCCCATATAAAAGACGCAGTCTTATTTATGAGGGATGCTCAAAGGGACATTGGATTGCTAGCTTCTAGGGCCAATGTCATGTCTATCTCCGCGAGAAGATCCTTATGGACTCGCCAATGGACGGGTGATGCGGATTCCAAAAAACATATGGAAGTTCTACCCTATAAGGGTGATGTATTGTTTGGGGATGGGCTGACGGACCTGGTTTCCACAGCTACAGCAGGTAAATCAAATTTTTTACCATATATTCCCCAATAGCAAAAGAAAGCAACACCTTATCAGATGCAGTCCTTTCGGTCGCACAAGTCCAAAAGAGGTCGGGGATCCTCTTTCCTCGCCAGAGGTAAGGGCAGAGGCAAGAGAGCCCCTGCTTCGGCAGGTGCCCAGGAACAAAAGTCCTCCCCGGCTGCTCCAAAACCCACAGCATGACGCTGGGGCTCCCCTGAGGGAGTCCGCACCGGTGGGGGCACGTCTTCGACTTTTCAGTCAGGCCTGGGTCAGATCGGACCTGAATCCCTGGGTGTTGGAAATAGTTTCACAGGGTTACAAACTGGAATTCAAGGAGGTGCCCCCGCGCCGATTTTTCAAGTCGGCCCTACCAGCTTCCACATCGGAAAGGGATGTAGTGTTAGCTGCAGTTCAATGCTGTGTATACAGCAAGTGATAATCAAGGTTCCCCCAGGGGGAAGAGGTTACTATTCAACCCTATTTGTGGTCCCGAAACCGGACGGTTCGGTCAGACCGATTTTGAATCTGAAATCCCTAAACCTGTACATAAAAAGATTCAAATTCAAAATGGAATCACTCAGAGCGATAATAGCCAACATGGAGGAGGGGGAGTTTATGGTGTCTCTGGACATAAAGGATGCGTACCTTCATGTCCGCATATATGCCCCCCATCAGGAATACCTGAGATTCGCTGTACAGGATTGTCATTACCAATTTCAGACGTTGCCGTTTGGACTTTCCACGGCCCCGAGGATTTTCACCAAGATAATGGCGGAAATGATGGTGGTCCTGCGCAAGCATGGAGTCACAATTATCCCATACTTGGACGATCTCCTGATAAAAGCGAGATCAAGAGAGAAATTACTGAGCAGTGTGGCGCTCTCTCTGAGAGTGCTCCAGCAACACGGTTGGATTCTAAATCTACCGAAGTCACAGTTGATTCCGACAACTCGTCTACCGTTCCTAGGTATGATACTGGATACGGAACAAATGAAGGTCTTCCTCCCAATAGAGAAAGCCCAAGACATCCAGAACATGGTCAGAGACCTGCTAAAACCGAAAAGGGTGTTAGTTCACCAATGCACTCGGGTTCTGGGGAAAATGGTGGCGGCCTACGAGGATGGGGAGCGGTCACACAGGGAAAGACTTTTCAGGGTCTTTGGTCAGACCAGGAGTCCTGTCTACACATCAATGTGTTGGAACTCAGGGCCATTTACAACGGCCTTCGACAAGCGGAGAGTTTTCTTCGAAACCTTCCGGTTCTGATTCAATCAGACAATGTCACAGCAGTGGCTCATGTGAACCGCCAAGGCGGAACAAGAAGCAGAGTCGCAATGGCGAAAGCCAAAAGATCCTTCGCTGGGCGGAAAATCATGTAAGCGCTCTGTCGGCTGTCTTCATTTCGGGAGTGGACAACTGGGAAGCAGACTTCCTCAGCAGACACGATCTCCATCCAGGAGAGTGGGGACTTCATCAAGAAGTCTTTGCAGACGTAACACGTATTTGGGGAACTCCTCAAATAGACATGATGGCGTCACGCCTCAACAAAAAACTTCGGAGGTATTGCGCCAGGTCTCGGGACCCTCAGGCAGTAGCAGTAGACGCACTGGTAACACCGTGGGTGTTCGACTCGGTCTACGTGTTCCCTCCTCTTCCTCTCATCACGAAAGTGTTGAGGATCATAAGACGAAGAAGAGTACAGACGATACTCGTTGTCCCAGACTGGCCTCGAAGGGCTTGGTACTCGGATCTACAAGAGATGCTCACAGGAGACCCCTGGCCTCTTCCCCTGAGGGAAGACCTGTTGCAGCAGGGGCCCTGTGTATTTCAAGACTTACCGCGGTTACGTTTGACGGCATGGCGGTTGAACGCCGAATCCTAGCAAAAAAGGGGATTCCGGAAGAGGTCATCCCTACTTTAATAAAGGCTAGGAAGGAGGTGACGATAAAACATTATCACCGTATCTGGCGAAAGTATGTGTCTTGGTGTGAGACCAAGAATGCACCTACGGAAGATTTTTATTTGGGTCGTCTTCTCCACTTCCTACAGACAGGAGTGGATATGGGCCTGAAATTAGGCTCTGTTAAGGTACAGATTTCGGCCCTCTCGATTTTCTTTCAGAAGGAATTGGCTTCTCTTCCAGAAGTCCAGACGTTTGTAAAGGGAGTGCTGCACATCCAGCCCCCTTTTGTGCCTCCAGTGGCACCATGGGACCTGAACGTGGTGTTGCAGTTCCTAAAATCACACTGGTTTGAACCGCTTAATAAGGTTGAATTTAAATTTCTTACCTGGTAGGTGGTAATGTTGTTGGCCTTAGCATCAGCAAGGCGAGTGTCAGAATTGGTGGCTCTATCACACAAGAGCCCCTACTTGATTTTTCATGTGGATCGAGCTAAATTGAGGACACGTCCGCAATTTTTGCCTAAAGTGGTTTCGTCGTTCAATATGAATCAACCTATTGTGGTGCCTGTGGCTACTGGTGACCTGGAGGATTCCAGATACCTGGACGTAGTCAGGGCATTAAAAATTTATGTAGCCAGGACGGCTAAAATTAGGAAAACAGAGGCTCTGTTTGTCCTGTATTCGGCCAATAAGATTGGCGCTCCTGCTTCAAAGCAGACTATTGCTCGCTGGATCTGTAATACGATTCAGCAGGCTCACTCTACGGCTGGATTGCCGGTACTAAATTCGGTTAAGGCCCATTCTACTAGGAAGGTGGGCTCTTCTTGAGCGGCTGCCCGAGGCGTCTCGGCTTTACAACTTTGCTAAGCGGCAACGTGGTCAGGGTCAAACACTTTTGCTAAATTCTACAAGTTTGATACCCTGGCTGATGAGGACCTAGCGTTTGCTCAGTCGGTGCTGCAGAGTCATACGCACTCTCCCGCCCATTAGATGCTTTGGTATAAACCCCATGGTCCTTACGGAGTCCCCAGCATCCTCTAGGACGTAAGAGAAAATAAGATTTTAAACCTACCGGTAAATCTATTTCTCCTAGTCCGTAGAGGATGCTGGGCGCCCGTCCCAGTGCGGAAACTCTGCAAGACTTGTATATAGTTGTTGCTTACATAAGGGTTATGTTACAGTTGACATCGGTCTTGGACCGTTACTGTCGTTTGTTCATACTGTTAACTGGTTATGTATGTTCCAGGTTACATGGTATGATTGGTGTGGGCTGGTATGAATCTTGCCCTTGGATTGCTAAATCCTGCCTTGTATTGTCCATCTCCTCTGGGCACAGTTCTCTAACTGAGGTCTGGAGGAGGAGCATAGAGGGAGGAGCCAGTGCACACCCATAATCAAAGTTCTTTTAAGGTGCCCTATCTCCTGTGGAGCCCATCTATACCCCATGGTCCTTACGGAGTCCCCAGCATCCTCTACAGACTAGGAGAAATAGATTTACTGGTAGGTTTAAAATCTTATATTTTTTTTTTCCTCCAAAGGGGGAAGGGGGTGTGAATCTTCCAGTGCCCCACCAGGCACTGACCCCACCGCACGTCATTGCTACTGCCACATCTATTAGCTTACTGTGATCACTGGCCCTGTACATGTAGGAATTTATGACATACAGTGCATTGCACTTTGTATGATGCATGTTATAGCTGCTTGATTCTAATTATGCCCTCTTCATGGAATGGCCATATGCACTCTAAAATCAAGCATTTGGAAAACCCTGTCTAGAAATCATGCGTATGCCACTGTTACAGCTGCCCCGCCTCAGTGCCATATGGTTTTGCCCAGCTGCTTGCTTTTTTACTTTACTTAAAAATATAAATCAGGCCCTAAGGGGAAATATCATTAGCCATAGTCATTTACTACTATTCAATTAGCCCCGAAGTGAGCCCGCTGCAGCACTTATCTCGGATTTTTTTCTTTTACACGTCTGAACAGACTTAAAAAAAAAATCCCCGCTGATTAAGGGGTTAACAGGTGCAGCCACCCTGTTAACATATGAATCTGTGAACTTGCATGGATTCTGTGTGTTAACGCCAGTTAACACGTGAAGGTAAGAGGCTCAGGTGAAAAAGTTCCTGAAATTGAATAGCCCTGGGTGTTAAAGCTCCCTTTTTCACCCACGCTCATTTACTGCGGGTGATTGAATTCCCCTCTAAACATGTGTAGTAAATTACCCACTTCATGAAAATAAGCATTACCTACAGTAGGATCATGCGGAAATTAAAGACAGTAACCGTTGACTAAAATCTCAAGAGGGATGGAACAATCGCAACCTACATTATAAAGGTCTGCCCCGAAACAAAATTATAAGAAGCATGGCCATACATACCCAGGGTCCCCTTACAAACTCCTGTGTTTTCATCAGCAGTTTGCCTAAAATGTCTGGATCTATACCAGTGCACTCAGATTGTATGATACTTAGATAAGGCTTTGCACCTGGTATGTATAAAACACTCATGGTGCATAGTTTAGTTATCCAGAGCTCTCCATTTACTTGCCATCCATGTTTGTGTATAATGATTTTAGTTAGAGTGGTCAAAATAAACGCATGCTTATACACAGTAATGGAGAAATTTTCCTCTAAGGAGACCCTAAATAAACGTAGCTTGGGGCACAGGGAGGGATGCGCTGGCAGGGTATCACATACACAGGCCACACATGGTCCCAGGAGTCAGCCTCCACCCTACACTACCAAAGCATGTCCCAAAACAAGCAATCAGGCCCCACATTTCGGAGAATCTGTGCCCTGGCGGATTCCCGTGTTACAGAAACATTCAGTGATGCAGTACACTATGGGGTGTATTCAATAAGAGTCGGATCCATTCCGACATCTATTTGTCGGAATGGATCCGACAACCCCTATTCTCGCTGCTCCCCTCACCTTGGCACCGCCGGTCCCCTCATACTGGCGCTGCCACTCCCCTCACCCCGTCGCCGCTCTTCTCACTCCGGCGCTGCTCCCCTCATACCAGCACCGTTCCCCTCACCCCGGCGCTGCTCCTGACACTGGCGCTGCTCCCCTCAGGGTGGATGGAGGAGGCGGTGGCAATGTCAATCCGGCTTCTTACAAAGTCGGATTGACATTGTCGGAAACGTGACCAAAACCTGTCTGATTTGGTCCCCTTTCCGACAGGGCCATTCAGATCTGATCACAGCAGCAAATTTGTTAGCTAATGGGCAAAACCATGGGCCTAATTCAGACCTGATTGTAGCAGCAAATTTGTTAGAAGATGGGCAGAACCATGTTCATTTCAGAAGGGGGGAGGGGGCAGATATAACATGTGCAGAGAGAGTTAAGGTGGGTACACACTGGCTAATATATTGGCCGTTCTATTGAACGGCCGATATATCGCGGGTCCGTCGGCCAGTGTGTACGGGCAATATGTCTGTGAACTCCGTCGTTCACAGACATATCGCGTCGGCCCCGCAGCGCAACCGATGGCCAATATATCTACCGATATATTGGCGCATCGCTGTGTGTGTATGGGCGACCAGCCGGCTGCCCGTACACATGCTGCGGCAGCCGGCGGTGATTGACAGCTGAACCCAGTTCATGACGTCAGTCCCCGATGGATCGGGGCAGTGTGTATGCGCAGCATACTGCCCGATCCATCCATAGATATATGTGCAGATCAATTGATCTGCAGATATATCTATCAGTGTGTACCCACCTTTAGATTTGGGTGGGATGTGTTCAAACTGAAATCTAAATTGCAGAATAAAAATAAACCAGCCAGTATTTACCCTTCACAGAAACAATATAACCCACCCAAATCTAACTCTCTGTGCATGTTATATCTGCCCCCCCCCCCCTGCAGTGCACATGGTTTTGCCCATCTGCTAACAAATTTGCTGCAACGGTCTAGCCTGAATTAGGCCCCATGTGCACTGCAGGGGGGGCAGCTATAACATGTGCAGAGAGAGCAGTAGCGGATCTTGCCACGGGCAAGCAGGACTTTTGCCCGGGGTGGCGCCATCCGGAGGGCGCTGCACCAGGGCAAGATCTGCTGCTGCTGCTGTGTGCTGCTGCCCGCCTGCTGCCGCTGGTCGCTGTCCCCCCGCTGCCGCTGTGAAGGGAAACTAGACGCGTACGCGTCTAGTTTCACTTCGTGGAGAGGACCTTTGCTGTGCGGTGCGCGATGACGTCATCGCGCACCGCACATCATTTCAGTCTGTACAGGGGGCGTAAATGACCACGCCCCCTGTGCGAAGCCACGCCCCCTATTGCCGCCCGGGGCGCTCAGAGCGCCAGAACCGGCCCTGAGAGAGAGTTAGATTTGGGTGGGGTGTGTTCAAACTAAAATCTAAATTGCAGTGTAAAAATAAAGCAACCAGTATTTACCCTGCACAGAAACAAAATAACCCACCCAAATCTAACTCTCTCTGCACATGTTATATCTGCTTCCCCTGCACTGCCCATTACCTAACAAATTAGATGCTACGATCAGATCTGAATTAGGCCCAATGGGGGTAATTCATACCTGATCGTAGGAGCAAATTTGTTAGCAGTTGGGCAAAACCATGTGCACTGCAGGTGGGGCAGATATAACGTGCAGAGAGAGTTAGATTTGGGTGGGTTATATTGTTTCTGTGCAGAGTAAATACTGCCTGCTTTATTTTTACACTGCAATTTAGATTTTCAGTTTCACCACACCACACCAAAATCTAACTCTCTCTGTACGTTATATCTGCCCCCCCCCCCCCCCACCCACCCTCTGCACTGCACATGGGGGGTCATTCTGAGTTGATCGCTCGCTAGCTACTTTTTGCAGCACTGCGATCAGATAGTCGACGCCTATAAGGGAGTGTATTTTCGCTTTGCAATTGTGCGAATGCCTGTGCAGCTGAGCTATACAAAAACATTTTGTGCGGTTTCTGAGTAGGTCTGAACTTACTCAGCCCTTGCGATCACTTCAGCCTGTCTGGTCCCGGAATTGACGTCAGACACCCGCCCTGCAAACGCTTGGACACGCCTGCGTTTTCCCAAACACTCCCAGAAAACGGTCAGTTGACACCAATAAATGCATTCTTCCTGTCAATCTCTTTGCGATCGGCTGTGCGAATGGATTCTTCATTAAATCCATCGCTCAGCAATGATCCGCTTTGTACCCGTATGACGTGCCTGCGCATTGCGTTGCATTGCATGCGCAGTAGTGATTGATCGCTGCGCAAAATGGCAGCGTGTGAACAGGTCGGAATGACCCCCATGGTTTTGCCCTACTTCTAACAAATGTGCTGCTGCGATCAACGCTGAATTTCCCCCAATGTCTGTTCAACATGCAGTCCGTAGAACGCCATCATTCTGTATGTTTATATCATCTTATTAACTTCTAATGGGTGCTACTTTCTCTATCCCTTGCCAGTGTTTAGTCATAGGTGACTCATCCCTCAGTAAAAGAAACCTCTAATGATCAGGTTCTCTTTCAACTAAATACAGAAGAACTTAACCAAACCACTACCCCATCAATCTCTGTGGGTAGTGTTACACATCAATGACTGAATACTACTCTCGTCCAGCTATAAGCGTGCAGTGCTCATAGGAGCTGAATCACTGCCATAATGACACATTGTAGTAAAGGGAGAGATTCCTCCTGTCACACGAGAGCCCTTGAGCTTAGAAGGTGATATAAAGAATGTGAATAGCGGCATGCAGCTGGTCTCCTGAAAAGAAATGAAGACGATCAGGAGAAGGAGGGGGCAATCAGACCTGCCAACTTAAATGTATTTAAGTATTTTAACCGTGCAATTCCTGTTAATGTGCCTCCAAAATATTAGTGAAATAATGTGTCTTCCATGCATGGTGCAGTATGATGAAGGAAGACAAACTTTGCACAGAATGAAAGCAAACATGCTACAGTATAGAGAGAGATAATATTTAATGTGTGTGGTATGGCAAAAAAAGTAAGTACTGCATACATACCAGATGTCCCTGCGTAACCCTAAAGCGCCATATGCAATCTATACCCCCATGTGCCATCAAATGGCCCCTACCAAGGACCCCATGGTCTGCCTCCACTGTGCACGGACAGGTGCTGCACTGAAGAGGAACTGTAACTAAAGTGTGTAAATGGTTGCATCGCTAAATTGTGCTGCCTGCTGATCTCTTATAGACTGGAATCTGCAGTCATATTGCATGTTTCAAAATTAGGAGCAGATTTCTGCCGGTATACATTTGCTCATGAGAGCAGCCGTCCTCACTATCAGCATGCATTTGCACCAGCAATTCCGTCTAAATGCCCACGACATGCGCACCTAACTTATTTTCTCTTACGTCCTAGAGGATGCTGGGGACTCCGTAAGGACCATGGGGTATAGACGGGCTCCGCAGGAGACATGGGCACTATAAAGAACTTTAGAATGGGTGTGCACTGGCTCCTCCCTCTATGACCCTCCTCCAGACCTCAGTTAGATCCTGTGCCCAGAGGAGACTGGGTGCACTACAGGGGAGCTCTCCTGAGTTTTTCTGAAAAAATAATTTTGTTAGTTTTTTTATTTTCAGGGAGCACTGCTGGCAACAGGCTCCCTGCATCGTGGGACTGAGGGGAGTGAAGCAGACCTACTTAAATGATAGGCTCTGCTTCTTAGGCTACTGGACACCATTAGCTCCAGAGGGTCGGAACGCAGGTCTCACCCTCGCCGTTCGTCCCGGAGCCGTGCCGCTGTCCTCCTCACAGAGCCGGAAGATAGAAGCCGGGTGAGTATAAGAAGAAAGAAGACTTCAAAGGCGGCAGAAGACTTCAGATCTTGAGGCCATTGCTCCCACACACAACACACACAGCGGGCACTGAAGGGTGCAGAGCGCAGGGGGGGCGCCCTGGGCAGCAATAATAAACCTCTAGGGACTGGCTAATATGTATATAGGCTGCGGAGGCAGTATATTATATAATCCCCCGCCAGTATAGCAAATTTGAGCGGGACCGAGCTTGATCCTCCAGCACTAACCAGCGCCATTTTCTCCACAGCACACTGCAGAGAAGCTGGCTTCCCGAACTCTCCCCTGCTGAACACGGTGACAGAGGGCAAAAAAGAGGGGGGGGGGGCACTTTTAATTGGCGCAGTGAGTGTATGTTTATATATTATATATAAAAGCGCTGTTTTGTCTGGGAATTTTGTTTCCATTGTCAGTTGGCGCTGGGTGTGTGCTGGCATACTCTCTCTCTGTCTCTCCAAAGGGCCTTATTGTGGAACGGTCTCCATAATATCTATCCCTGAGTTTGTGGGGGTGTCGGTACGCGTGTGTCGGCATGTCTGAAGCGGAAGGCTCATCTAAGGAGGAGGTGGAGCAGATGATTGTGGTGTCTCCGTCGGCAACGCCGACACCTGATTGGTTGGATATGCTGAATGTTTTAAATGCAAATGTGTCTTTATTACATTAGAGGTTGGACAAAGCAGAGTCCAGGGATAGAACAGGGAGTCAATCCATGGCTTTGGCTGTGTCACAGGGCCCTTCAGGGTCTCAGAAACGTCCCCTGTCCCAAGTGGCAGACACTGATACCGACACGGATTCTGACTCCAGTGTCGACTACGATGATGCGAGGTTACACCCAAGGGTGGCCAAAAGTATTCATTGTATGATTATTGCAATAAAGGATGTTTTACATATCACAGATGACCCCTCTGTCCCTGACAAGAGGGTACACATGTTTAAGGAAAATAAACCTGAGGTAACCTTTCCCCCGTCTCATGAGCTGAACGCGTTATTTGAAAAGGCCTGGGAAACTCCAGACAAGAAACTGCAGATTCCCAAAAGAATTCTTATGGCGTATCCTTTCCCTGCGCAGGACAGGTTACGGTGGGAATCCTCACCCAGGGTGGACAAGGCGTTAACGCGCTTGTCCAAAAAGGTGGCGCTACCATCTCCAGACACGGCAGCCCTCAAGGATCCTGCTGATCGCAGACAGGAAACTACCTTAAAATCTATTTATACACATACGGGGGCCTTGCTCAGACCGGCAATAGCGTCGGCTTGGGTTTGTAGCGCTGTTGCGGCTTGGACGGATACTTTGTAAGCTGACATTGATACCCTAGATAGGGATACCATTTCTCTAACGTCCTAGAGGATGCTGGGACTCCGTAAGGACCATAGGTTTTTTATTTTCAGGGAGCCTGCTGGTAACAGACTCCCTGCATCGAGGGACTGAGGAGAAACAGCCTTACTTCTCTGAGTTTCAAGGTCCTGTTTCTTAGGCTACTGGACACCATTAGCTCCAGAGGGATTGGTACGCAGGTTTCATCCTCGCCGTCCGTCCACAGAGCCGCGCCGCCGTCCTCCTTGCAGAGCCAGAAGATAGAAGCCGGGTGAGTATGAGAAGAAGGAAGACTTCAGAGGCGGCAGAAGACGTCTGATCTTCATAGAGGTAACGCACAGCGGTGAAGCTCCTGGGGATAGACGGGCTCCGCAGGAGACATGGGCACTTTAAGAAAGACTTTAGGCTCTGGGTGTGCATTGGCTCCTCCCTCTATGCCCCTCCCCCAGACCTCAGTTAGAGAAATTGTGACCAGAGGAGACGGACAGTACAAGGAAAGGATTTTAGGTAATCCAAGGGCAAGATTCATACCAGCCACACCAATCACACCGTATAACTTGTGATATACCTTCTAGTTAACAGTATGAAAAACCAACATAGCCTCGGTCCACCACCGATGAAACTATAACATAACCCTTATGTACGCAATAACTATATACAAGCCTTGCAGAAGTAGTCCGCACTTGGGACGGGCGCCCAGCATCCTCTACGGACTACGAGAAAAAGATTTACCGGTAGGTTTAAAATCTTATTTTCTCTAACGTCCTAGAGGATGCTGGGACTCCGTAAGGACCGTGGGGATTATACCAAAGCTCCCAAATGGGTGGGATACGGCGGATGACTCTGCAGCACCGATTGAGCAAACAGGAGGTCCTCCTCAGCCAGGGTATCAAACTTATAGAACTTTGCAAAGGTGTTTGACACCGACCAAGTAGCAGCTCGGCACAGCTGTAGTGCCGAGACCCCTCGGGCAACCGCCCAAGAAGAGCCCACCTTCCTAGTGGAATGAGCCTTAACCGATTTTGGTAACGGCAATCCTGCCGTAGAATGCGCCTGCTGAATCGTGTTTCAGATCCAGCGAGCAATAGTCTGCTTCGAAGCAGGGCCGCCAACCTTGTTGGCTGCATACAGGACAAACAGTGCCTCTGTTTTTCTGATCCTAGCCGTTCTGGCCACGTAAATCTTCAAAGCCCTGACCACATCAAGGGACTCGGAATCCTCCAAGTCACGTGTAGCCACAGGCACGACAATAGGCTGGTTCATATGAAAGGATGAGACCACTTTAGGTAGGAATTGAGGACGAGTCCGCAATTCCGCCCTATCCATATGAAAAACCAGATAGAGGCTTTTATGTGATAAAGCCGCTAATTCCGAAACTCGCCTAGCCGAAGCTAAGGCTAACAACATGACCACCTTCCAAGTGAGAGATTTTAACTCCACCGTTTTGAGTGGTTCAAACCAATGTGACTTAAGGAAACTTAACACCACGTTAAGGTCCCAAGGCGCCACCGGAGGTTCAAAAGGAGGCTGAATATGCAGTACTCCCTTCACAAATGTCTGTACTTCAGGAAGAGAGGCCAATTCCTTCTGAAAGAAAATGGATAGGGCCGAAATCTGAACCTTAATGGAACCTAATTTTAGGCCCAAATTCACTCATTTGTAGGAAGTGAAGAAAACGGCCCAGCTGGAATTCTTCCGTAGGAGCATTCCTGGCCTCACACCAAGAAACATATTTTCGCCATATTCGGTGATAATGTTTTGATGTCACGTCCTTCCTAGCCTTTTAGTGTAGGAATGACCTCATCCGGAATACCTTTTTGTTGAGACGGGACGCCATCGTGTCTATTTGGGGCAGTCCCCACCGACTTGCAATCTGCTCGAAGACTTCCTGATGAAGCCCCCACTCTCCCGGATGCAGATCGTGTCTGCTGAGGAAGTCTGCTTCCCAATTGTCCACTCCCGGAATGAACACTGCTGACAGTGCGCTGACATGATTCTCCGCCCAGCGAAGAATCCTGGTGGCTTCCGCCATTGCCACCCTGCTCCTTGTGCCGCCCTGACGGTTTACATGAGCCACTGCGGTGACATTGTCTGACTGAATCAGAACTGGTTTGTCGCGAAGTAATGCCTCCGCTTGACGTAGGGCGTTGTATATGGCCCTCAACTCCAGGACGTTGATGTGGAGACAAGTCTCTAGACTCGACCAAAGACCTTGGAAATTTCTTCCCTGTGTGACTGCTCCCCAACCTCGGAGGCTTGCGTCCGTGGTCACCAGGATTCAGTCCTGAATGCCGAACCTGCGGCCCTCTAGGAGGTGAGCACTCTGCAGCCACCACAGGAGAGATACCCTGGCTCTGGGGGACAGGGTGATCCGCCGATGCATATGTAGATGTGACCCGGACCACTTGTCCAGCAGGTCCCATTGGAAGGTTCTCGGATGGAACCTGCCGAAGGGAATGGCTTCGTATGATGCCACCATTTTCCCCAGGACTCGAGTGCAGTGATGCACTGACACCTGTTTTGGCTTCAATAGGTTCCTGACCAGAGTCATGAGTTCCTGAGCTTTTTCTGTCGGAAGAAAAACCCTTTTCTGGTCTGCGTCCAGAATCAAGCCCAATAAGGTCAGACGCGTCGTAGGAACCAGCTGCGACTTCGGGATATTGAGAATCCAGCCGTGTTGCTGTAACACCTTCAATGAAAGTGACACGCTGTCCAGTAACTTCTCCCGAGATCTCACTTTTATGAGGAGATCGTCCAAGTATGGGATAATTGTGACACCTCGCTTTTGCAGGAGCACCATCATTTCCGCCAGTACCTTGGTGAAAATCCTCGTGGAAAGCCCAAACGGCAACGTCTGAAATTGGTAATGACAATCCTGTACAGCAAATCTCAGGAACGCCTGATGAGGTGGAAATATTGGAACATGAAGGTACGCATCCTTTATGTCTAGGGAAACCATAAAATCCCCCCCTTCCAGGCTGGCGATGACCGCTCTGAGCGACTCCATCTTGAACTTGAACTTGAACTTTTTCAAGTATAGGTTCAGGGATTTTAAATTCAAAATGGGTCTGACCGAACCGTCCGGTTTCGGGACCACAACCCTGTTGCAGTAGGGGAACCTTGACCACCACCTGTTGAAGATACAATTTTTGAATTGCATTTAACACTAACTCCCTCTCTGAGGGAGAAGCTGGCAGAGCCGATTTGAAAAACCGGCGAGGGCGGACCTCTTCGAATTCCAGCTTGTATCCCTGAGAAACAATTTCTATTGCCCAGGGATCCACCTGTGAGAGAACCCAGATGTGGCTGAAAAGTCGAAGACGTGCCCCCACTGGAGCGGACTCCCTCTGGGGAGCCCCAGCGTCATGCGGTGGATTTTGCAGAGGCCGAGGAGGACTTCTGTTCCTGGGAACTAGCTGTGTGCAGCTTTTTTCCTCTGCCCTTACCTCTGGCAAGAAAGGACGATCCACGTACTTTTTTGCTTTTATTCGAACGAAAGGACTGCATTTGATAATGAGGCGCTTTCTTAGGCTGTGAGGGAACATAAGGCAAGAAATTCGATTTACCTGCCGTAGCTGTGGAGACGAGGTCCGAGGGGCCTTCTCCAAATAACTCCTCACCTTTGTAAGGCAAAAACTCCATATGCTTCTTCGAGTCGGCATCCCCCGTCCACTGTCGGGTCCATAAGACTCGCCTAGCGGAAACAGACATAGTGTTTATTCTGGAACTTAGTAAACAAACATCTCTTTGAGCATCCCTCATATATAATACAGCATCTTTTATATGCCCTAGGGTCATTAAAATGGTATCCTTATCTAGGGTCTCAATCTCCGCTGATAAGGACTCAGTCCATGCAGCACAGCACTACAAACCCAGGCCGACGCCATTGCCGGCCTAAGTATTGTACCAGAATGTGTGTAAATGGACTTCATGGTAACCTCCTGCTTGCGATCAGCAGCATCCTTGAGGGTAGCCGTATCTTGGGATGGCAGCGCTATCTTTTTTGATAAGCGTGTCAATGCCTTGTCCACCTTAGGAGAGGATTCCCATCGTATCCTATCCTTTTGCGGGAAAGGATACGCCATAAGCATCCTTTTGGGAACCTGCAGTCTGTCTGGGGTTTCCCAAGCCTTTTCGCATAATTCGTTCAGCTCATACGAGGATGGAAAGGTGACCTCAGGCTTTTTCTCTTTATACATGTGTACCCTCGTGTCAGGGACAGGGGGTTCCTCTGTGATATGCAAAACCTCTTTTATTGCAATAATCATATATCGAATACCCTTATCCACTTTTGGCTGTAATTTTGCATCATCCTAGTCGACACTGGAGTCTGAATCAGTGTCGGTATCTGTGTCAACTATTTGGGATAGTGTGCGCTTCTGAGACCCCGAAGGACTCGGCGACATTGGGACAGGCATGGTTTGACTTCCTGACTGTTCCCTAGCCTCAGCTTTGTCTAATCTTTTGTGCAATAAATTCACATTAGCACTTAAGACATTTCACATATCCATCCAGTCAGGTGTCGGCGCTGCCGACGGAGAACTTGCATTCATACACTCCCCCTCCTCCTTAGGTGAGCCTTCAACCTCCTACATGTCGACACATGCGTACCGACACACCCCACACACACAGGGAAGCTCTTTTCTGAAGACAGGTTCCCCACCAGGCCCTTTGGAGAGACAGAGAGAGAGTATGCCAGCACACACCCCAGCGCTATATGACCCAGGAAAAAACACAGAATGTTTTACTCAGCGCTGTTACAATTTTATACACGCCAATTATGTGCCCCCCCCCCATCCTCTTGAAAAACCCACCACTGTCACCGTCAGTAAGCAGGGGAGAGTCCGGCGAGCTTCCTCTCAGCGCTGTGCTGTGGAGAAAATGGCGCTGGTGAGTGCTGAGGAAGAAGCCCCGCCCCCTCGGCGGCGGGCTTCTGTCCCGCTCAAAATCTATCAAAACATGGCGGGGGCTCTTTATATACATGTACAGTGCCCAGCTGTACATGTATATATATGCTTTTGCCATAGGAGAGGTTTATACTGCTGCCCAGAGCACCACCCCTGCGCCCTGCACCCTTACAGTGACCGGAGTGTGTGAGGTGAATGGGAGCAATGGCGCACAGCTTCACCGGTGTGCGTTACCTCTATGAAGATCAGACGTCTTCTGCTGCCTCTGAAGTCTTCTTTCTTCTCATACTCACCCTGCTTCTATCTTCTGGCTCTGCGAGGAGGATGGCGGCGCGGCTCTGGGGCGGACGGCGAGGATGAAACCTGCGTACCAATCCCTCTGGAGCTAATGGTGTCCAGTAGCCTAAGAAACAGGACCTTGAAACTCAGAGAAGTAGGGCTGTTTCTCTCTCCTCAGTCCCTCGATGCAGGGAGTCTGTTGCCAGCAGGCTCCCTGAAAATAAAAAACCTATGGTCCTTACGGAGTCCCAGCATCCTCTACGGACTACGAGAAAAAGATTTACCGGTAGGTTTAAAATCTTATTTTTATTGACCTTAGGTCACATTAAAGACGCAGTCTTATATATGAGAGACGCTCAGAGAGACGTTGGTCTGCTAGGTTCAAGAGCCAACGCCATGGCGATTTCTGCTAGACGAGCCCTGTGGACCCGCCAATGGATGAGTGATGCCGACTCAAAGAAGCATATGGAAGTTTTACCTTACAAAGGTGAGGATTTATTTGGGGAAGGTCTCGCGGACCTGGTTTCCACAGCTACCGCGGGTAAATCTACTTTTTTACCTTATGTTTCCCCACAGCAAAAGAAAACGCCGCAATATCGGATGCAGTCCTTTCGGTCGTATAAATCCAGAAGAGGTCGGGGCTCTTCCTTCCTCGCCAGAGGTAAGTGAAATGGGAAAAAACTGCCTGCTACGGCTAGTTGCCAGGAGCGGAAGTCCTCCCCGGCTTCTACTAAATCCACCGCATGACGCTGGGGCTCCACTGAGGGAGTATGCGCCGGTGGGGGCACGTCTTTGACTCTTCAGCCTCGTCTGGGTTCAGTCAGACGTGGATCCTTGGGCAAGGGAAATTGTATCCCAGGGTTACAAGCTGGAATTCGAAGACGTGCCTCCACGCCAGTTTTTCGAATCGGCTCTACCAGCTTCTCCCCCAGAGAGGGAGATAGTTTTAGCTGCAATTCAAAAACTGTGTCAACAACAAGTGGTTGTCGAGGTTCCCCTAGTTCAACAGGGGAAGGGGTACTATTCATCCCTATTTGTGGTCCCGAAACCGGATGGCTCGGTCAGACCCATTCTAAATTTAAAATCCCTAAACCTGTACTTGAAAAAGTTCAAATTCAAGATGGAATCGCTCCGGGCAGTTATCTCCAGCCTGGAGGGGGGGGGGGGGGGGATTTATGGTGTCACTGGACATAAAGGACGCATACCTTCATGTCCCCATATATCCCCCCCATCAGGCGTACCTGAGATTCGCTGTACAGGACTGTCATTACCAGTTTCAGACGTTGCCGTTTGGGCTGTCCACGGCCCCGAGGATTTTCACCAAGGTAATGGCGGAAATGATGGTGTTCCTGCGCCGGCAGGGAGTCACAATTATCCCGTACTTGGACGATCTCCTGATAAAGGCGAGATCGAGAGATCAGTTGCTGAAAAGCGTGGCGCTCTCCCTGAGAGTGCTGCAGCAACATGGCTGGATTCTGAATCTACCAAAGTCACAGTTGGTTCCAACAACTCTGCTATCTTTCTTAGGCATGATTCTGGACACTGAACAAAAGAGGATTTTTCTCCCAATGGAAAAAGCCCGGGAACTCCAGAACATGGTCAGAGACCTGTTAAAACCAAAAAGAGTGTCAGTCCATCAATGCACTCGAGTACTGGGAAAAATGGTGGCGACCTACGAGGCCATCCCCTTCGGCAGGTTTCATGCGAGGACATTTCAGTGGGACCTTCTGGACAAGTGGTCCGGGTCCCATCTTCAAATTCATCAGAAAATAAGCCTGTCCCCCCAGGGCCAGGGTGTCTCTCCTGTGGTGGCTGCAGAGTACTCACCTTCTAGAGGGTCGCAGGTTCGGCATTCAAGACTGGGTTCTGGTGACCACGGACGCGAGCCTCCGAGGATGGGGAGCAGTCACACAAGGAAGAAACTTTCAGGGGATATGGTCAAGCCAGGAGGCTTGTCTACACATCAACGTACTGGAATTGAGGGCCATATACAACGGCCTACGTCAAGCGGAGAATCTTCTTCGCAACCTACCGGTTCTGATTCAATCAGACAACGTCACAGCCGTGGCTCATGTAAACCGCCAAGGCGGAACAAGGAGCAGAGTGGCAATGGCGGAAGCCACCAGGATTCTGCGCTGGGCGGAAAATCACATAAGCGCTTTGGCAGCAGTCTTCATTCCGGGAGTGGACAACTGGGAAGCAGACTTCCTCAGCAGACACGATCTCCATCCAGGAGAGTGGGGACTTCATCAAGAAGTTTTTGCAGAGATAACAACTCATTGGGGACTTCCTCAAATAGACATGATGGCGTCACGCCTCAACAAGAAGCTTCGGAGGTATTGTGCCAGGTCAAGGGACCCTCAGGCAGTAGCAGTGGACGCCCTGGTGACACCGTGGGTGTTTCAGTCGGTCTATGTGTTCCCTCCTCTTCCACTCATCTCAAAGATATTGAGAATCATAAGACGAAAAAGAGTGCAGACAATACACATTGTTCCAGATTGGCCTCGAAGGGCCTGGTATTACGATCTTCAGGAAATGCTCACAGGAGATCCGTGGCCTCTTCCTCTCAGAGAGGACCTGTTGCAACAGGGACCCTGCGTGTTCCAAGACTTACCGCGGTTACTTTTGACGGCATGGAGGTTGAACACCGAATCCTAGCTGGGAAAGGCATTCCGGAAGAAGTCATCCCTACTCTGATGAAGGCTAGAAAGGAGGTGACGGCGAAACATTATCACCGTATCTGGAGAAAGTATGTATCTTAGTGGGAATCCAAGAATGCTCCTACGGAAGTTTTCCATCTGGGCCGTTTTCTCTACTTTCTACAGACTGGAGTGGATATGGGCCTAAAATTAGGGTCCATTAAGGTACAGATTTCGGCCCTATCGATTTTCTTTCAGAAGGAATTGGCTTCTCTCCCAGAAGTCCAGACTTTTGTAAAGGGAGTGCTGCACATCCAGCCTCCTTTTGTGCCTCCAGTGGCACCATGGGACCTTAATGTGGTGTTACAGTTCCTAAAATCTCACTGGTTTGAACCTCTTCAAACGGTTGAATTAAAATTTCTCACTTGGAAGGTGGTCATGTTGTTGACCTTGGCATCTGCAAGGCGGGTGTCTGAATTGGCGGCTTTGTCTCACAAAAGCCCCTATCTGATTTTCCATATGGATAGAGCAGAATTAAGGACTCGTCCTCAATTTTTGCCTAAAATGGCTTCATCGTTTCATTTGAACCAACCTATTGTGGTACCTGTGGCTACGAAGGACTTGGAGGATTCCAAGTCCCTTGATGTAGTCAGGGCCTTAAAAATGTATGTATCCAGGACGGCTCGGGTTAGGAAAACAGAGGCACTGTTTGTCCTGTATGCAGCCAACAAGGTTGGCGCTCCTGCTTCTAAGCAGGATCGCTGGATCTGTAACACGATTCAGCAGGCTCATTCCACGGCTGGATTGCTGTTACCAAATTCGGTAAAGGCCCATTCCACTAGGAAGGTGGGCTCTTCTTGGGCGGCTGCCCGAGGCGTCTCGGCGTTACAGCTTTGCCGAGTGGCGACTTGGTCGGGTTCAAACACTTTTGCTAAATTCTACAAGTTTGATACCTTGGCTGAGGAGGACCTCATGTTTGCTCAATCGGTGCTGCAGAGTCATCCGCACTCTCCTGCCCGGTCTGGAGCTTTGCTATAATCCCCATGGTCCTTACGGAGTCCCCAGCATCCTCTAGGACGTAAGAGAAAATAAGATTTTAAACCTACCGGTAAATCTTTTTCTCCTAGTCCGTAGAGGATGCTGGGCGCCCGTCCCTGGGCGGATATATTCCTGCAAGGCTTGTATATAGTTTTTGCTTACATAAGGGTTATGTTACAGATGAGATCAGTCTTTGCCTGATGCTGTTTTGTTCATACTGTTAACTGGTTGCATATATTCCAGGTTATACGGTGTGGATGGTGTGGGCTGGTATGTATCTTGCCCTTAGATTAACAAAAATCCTTTCCTCGTACTGTCCGTCTCCTCTTGGCACAGTTTCTCTAACTGAGGTCTGGAGGAGGGACATAGAGGGAGGAGCCAGTGCACACCCATCTAAAGTTCTTTATAGCGCCCATGTCTCCTGCGTAGCCCGTCTATACCCCATGGTCCTTACGGAGTCCCCAGCATCCTCTACGGACTAGGAGAAAAAGATTTACCGGTAGGTTTAAAATCTTATTTTAAGTGCAAATGTCCTGATGCCACCCATTTACACCCATTGAGCACCAAGCGGAGACCGGATGACTTCCAAGACGCTCTAAATAGCCCCACTAATGTGCAGAGTATTGTCCTTTCGCCTTGATCGGCTTTGTGGGCATGCGCAGTGCAAAAGATCGCAGATGCTGTTGCTATGCATGTGATCCTGAATATGGTCCTGTGTGTACATATGACTCAGGGGGTAATTCAGACCTGATCGATAGCAGTTGGGAAAAAGAGAGTTAGATTTGGGCGGGGTGTGTTCAAACTGAAATCTAAATTGCAGTGTAAAAATAAAGCAGCCAGTATTTACTCTGCACAGAAACAAAATAACCCACCCAAATCTAACTCTCTGCACATGTTATATCTGCCCCCCTTCAGTGCACATGGTTTTGCCCAACTGCTAACAAATTTGCTGCTACGATCAGGTCTGAATTACCCTCATAGTCCGTTATGTGTTCCAGTGTTAGAGCGGGTACTCATTAGACGTTATGTTGTCCAGTATCGCAGATCAGAGTAACATATCATCCACATTGTCTAGTGCAGGCATTCCCAACCACGGTCCTCAAGGCACACCAACAGTGCAGGTTTTAGTGATATCCAGGCTTGAGCACAGGTGACTTAATTATTAGCTCAGTTATTTTGATTTAACCATCTGTGCTGCAGCCTGGATATCTCTAAAACCTGCACTGTTGGTGTGCCTTGAGGACCGTGGTTGGGAATACCTGGTCTAGTGTGTACTCTCAGTTGCGCATTCCCATGGGTCATCAGCAAAGTCATCACATCTGATGTTCTGCATGACAGATGTGACGACCTGGATGCAGCCACTGAACGATATATCAGGTGGGACGCGGGTTATGTCGGTCTATTTGTCCCCGTTGGCTGCAATCCAGGTTATTTTTATGTGTACTCGGCCTTAGGGGTATATTCAATTAGGGTCGAAAGCTGCTGTCTGTCGAAAAGACAGCAGTTTTCGACTTTTTAATAGAGATGAGCGGATTCGGTTTTACTCGGTTTTACTCGGTTCTCAAAACCGAATCTTATTGGCTATCCAAAACACGTGACATCCATGAGCCAATAAGATGTCGTTTTGAGAACCGAGTAAAACCGAGTAAAACCGAATCCACTCATCTCTACTTTCTCTATCGTCCTAGTGGATGCTGGGGTTCCTGAAAGGACCATGGGGAATAGCGGCTCCGCAGGAGACAGGGCACAAAAAAGTAAAGCTTTAGGATCAGGTGGTGTGCACTGGCTCCTCCCCCTATGACCCTCCTCCAAGCCAGTTAGATTTTTGTGCCCGGCCGAGAAGGGTGCAATCTAGGTGGCTCTCCTAAAGAGCTGCTTAGGAAAGTTTAGCTTAGGTTTTTTATTTTACAGTGAGTCCTGCTGGCAACAGGATCACTGCAACGAGGGACTTAGGGGAGAAGAAGTGAACTCACCTGCGTGCAGGATGGATTGGCTTCTTGGCTACTGGACATCAGCTCCAGAGGGACGATCACAGGTACAGCCTGGATGGTCACCGGAGCCTTGCCGCCGGCCCCCTTGCAGATGCTGAAGTAAGAAGAGGTCCAGAATCGGCGGCAGAAGACTCCTCAGTCTTCTAAAGGTAGCGCACAGCACTGCAGCTGTGCGCCATTTTCCTCTCAGCACACTTCACACGGCAGTCACTGAGGGTGCAGGGCGCTGGGAGGGGGGCGCCCTGGGAGGCAAATGAATACCTATTTTGGCTAAAAATACCTCACATATAGCCTCCGGAGGCTATATGGAGATATTTAACCCCTGCCAGAATCCGTTAAGAGCGGGAGACGAGGCCGCCGAAAAAGGGGCGGGGCCTATCTCCTCAGCACACAGCGCCATTTTCCCTCACAGAAAGGCTGGAGGGAAGGCTCCCAGGCTCTCCCCTGCACTGCACTACAGAAACAGGGTTAAAACAGAGAGGGGGGGCACTAATTTGGCGATATGCTTATATATATATTAAGATGCTATAAGGGAAAACACTTATATAAGGTTGTCCCTATATAATTATAGCGTTTTTGGTGTGTGCTGGCAAACTCTCCCTCTGTCTCTCCAAAGGGCTAGTGGGTCCTGTCCTCTATCAGAGCATTCCCTGTGTGTGTGCTGTGTGTCGGTACGTGTGTGTCGACAGGTAGGAGGACGATGTTGGTGAGGAGGCGGAGCAATTGCCTGTAATGGTGATGTCACTCTCTAGGGAGTCGACACCGGAATGGATGGCTTATTTAGGAAATTACGTGATAATGTCAACACGCTGCAAGGTCGGTTGACGACATGAGACGGCCGACAAACAATTAGTACGGTCCAGACGTCTCAAAAACACCGTCAAGGGTTTTAAAACGCCCGTTTACTTTAGTCGGTCGACACAGACACAGACAGGGACACTGAATCCAGTGTCGACGGTGAATAAACAAACGTATTCCTTATTAGGGCCACACGTTAAAGGCAATGAAGGAGGTGTTACGTATTTCTGATACTACAAGTACCACAAAAGAGGGTATTATGTGGGATGTGAAAAAACTACCATAGTTTTTCCTGAATCAGATAAATTAAATAAAGTGGGTGATGATGCGTGGGTTCCCCCCGATAGAAAATTATGGGCGGTATACCCTTTCCCGCCAGAAGTTAGGGCGCGTTGGGAAACACCCCTTAAGGTGGATAAGGCGCTCACACGCTTATCAAAACAAGTGGCGGTACCGTCTATAGATAGGGCCGTCCTCAAGGACCAGCTGACAAGGCTGGAAAATATAATAAAAAGTATATACACACATACTGGTGTTATACTGCGGCCAGCGATCGCCTCAGCCTGGATGTGCAGAGCTAGGGTGGCTTGGTCGGATTCCCTGACTAAAAATATTGATACCCTTGACAGGGACAGTATTTTATTGACTATAGAGCATTTCTATATATGCGAGATGCACAGAGGGATATTTGCACTCTGGCATCATGAATAAACGCGATGTCCATAACTGCCAGAAGATGTTATGGACACGACAGTGGTCAGGTGATGCAGATTCCAAACGGCACAGTATGGCCGTATAAAGGAAGAGGACTTGTTTGGGGTCGGTCCATCGGACCTGGTGGTCACGGCAACTGCTGGAAAATCCACCGTTTTTTACCCTAAGTCACATCTCTGCAGAAAAAGACACCGTCTTTTCAGCCTCAGTCCTCTCGTCCCTATAAGATCATATCTGCCCAGGGATAGAGGAAAGGGAAGAAGACTGCAGCAGGCAGCCTATTCCCAGGAACAGAAGCGTTTCACCGCGTCTGACAAGTTCTCAGCATGGCGCTGAGACCGTACAGGACCCCTGGATCCTACAAGTAGTATCCCGGGGGTACAGATGGGAATGTCGACACGTTTCCCCTTCGCAGGCTCCTGAAGTCTGCTTTACCAAGTCTCCCTCCGACAAGGAGGTAGTATGGGAAAAAATTCACAAGCTGTATTCCCAGCAGGTGACAATTAAATTACCCCTCCTACTACAGAAAAGGGGTATTATTCCACACTATATTGTGGTACTGAAGCCAGAAGGCTAGGTGAGACTTATTCTAAAAAATTTTTTTTGAACACTTACAAAGGTTCAAATTAAGATGAAGTCACTCAGAGCAGTGATAACGAACCAGGAAGAAGGGGACTATATAGTGTCCCGGGACATCAGGGATGCTTACCTCTATGTCCCAAATTTGCCCTTCTCACTAAGGGTACCTCAGGTTCGTGGTGCAGAACTGTCACTATCAGTTTCAGACGCTGCCGTTTGGATTGTCCACGGCACCCCGGGGTCTTTACCAAGGTAATGGCCGAATTGATGATTCTTCTTCGAAGAAAAGGCGTCTAAATTATCCCTTACTTGGACGATCTCCTGATAGGGGCATAGTCCAGGGAACAGTTGGAGGTCGGAGTAGCACTATCTCGGATACTGCTACAATCAGCACGGGTGGATTCTAAATATTCCAAAATCGCAGCTGATCCCGACGACACGTCTGCTGTGCCTAGGGATGATTCTGGACACAGTCCAGAAAAAGGTGTTTCTCCCGGAAGAGAAAGCCAGGGAGTTATCCGAGCAAGTCAGGAACCTCCTAAAAACAGTGCATCATTGCACAAGGGTCCTGGTAAAAATGGTGGCTTCCTACGAAGCAATTCCATTCGGCAGATTTCACGTAAGAACTTTTCAGTGGGATCTGCTGGACAAATGGTCCGGATCGCATCTTCAGATGCATCAGCGGATAACCCAATATCCAAGGACAAGGGTGTCTCTCCTGTGGTGGTTATAGAGTGCTCATCTTCTAGAGGGCCGCAGATTCGGCATTCAGGATTGGATGCTGGTAACCACGGAGCCCAGCCTGAGAGGCTGGGGAGCAGTCACACAAGGGAAAAATTTCCAGGGAGTGTGATCAAGTATGGAGACTTTTCTCCACATAAATATACTGGAGCTAAGGGTAAATTTATAATGCTCTAAGCTTAGCAAGACCTCTGCTTCAAGGTCAGCCGGTATTGATCCAGTGGGAAAAACATCACGGCAGTCGCCCACGTAAACAGACAGGGCGACACAAGAAGCAGGAGGGCAATGGCAGAAACTGCAAGGACTTTTCGCTGGGCGGAAAATCATGTGATAACACTGTCAGCAGTTTTTCATCCCGGGAATGGAAACTGGGAAGCAGACTTCCTCAGCACGACCTCCACCCGGGAGAGTGGAAACTTCATTGAGAAGTTTTTTCCACATGATTGTAAACCGTTGGGAAATACCAAAGGTGGACATGATGGCGTCCCGTCTGAACAAAAAACGGGACAGGTATTGCGCCAGGTCAAGAGACCCTCAGGCAATAGATGTGGACGTTCTGGTAACACCGTGGGTGTACCAGTCGGTGTATGTGTTCCCTCCTCTGCTTCTCATACCTAAGGTGCTGAGAATTATAAGACGTAGAGGAGTAAGAACTATACTCATGGCTCCGGATTGGCCAAGGAGGACTTGGTACCCGGAACTTCAAGAGATGCTTACAGAGGTCTTATGGCCTCTGCCGCTAAGAAGGGACTTGCTTCAGCAAGTACCATGTCTGTTCCAAGACTTACCGCAGCTGCGTTTGTCGGCATGGAGATGGAAAGCCGGATCCTAAGGGAAAAAAGGCATTCCGGAAGAGGTCATTCCTACCCTGGTCAAAGCCAGAAAGGAGGTGACCGCACAACATTATCACCACGTGTGGCGAAAATATGTTGCGTGGTGTGAGGCCAGGAAGGCCCCACAAAGAAATTTCAACTCGGTCGTTTCCTGCATTTCCTGCAAACAGGAGTGTCTATGGGCCTCAAATTGGGGTCCATTAAGGTTCAAATTCGGCCCTGTAAATTTTCTTCCAGAAAGAATTGGCTTCAGTTCCTGAAGTCCAGAAGTTTGTCAAGGGAGTATTGCATATACAAAACCCTTTTTTGTGCCTCCAGTGGCACTGTGGGATCTCAACGTAGTTCTGGGATTCCTCAAATCACATTGGTTTAAAACCAGTCAAATATGTGGATTTGAAGCATCTCACATAAAAAGTGACCATGCTCTTGGACCTGGCCTGGACCAGGCGAGTGTCAAATTGGTGGTTTTTTCTCAAAAAAGCCCATATCTGTTTGTCCATTCGGACAGGGCAGAGCTGCGGACTCGTCCCCAGTTCTCTCCCTAAGGTGGTGTCAGTGTTTCACCTGAACCAGCTTATTGTGGTGCCTTGCACCTACTAGGGACTTGGAGGACTCCAAGTTGCTAGAAGTTGTCAGGGCCCTGAAAATATGTTCCAGGACAGCTGGAGTCAGAAAATCTGACTCGCTGTTTATACTGTATGCACCCAACAAGTTGGGTGCGCCTGCTTCTAAGCAGTCGATTGCTCGTTGGATTTGTAACACAATTCAACTTGCACATTCTGAGGCAGGCCTGCCACAGTCTAAATCGGTTAAGGCCCATTCCACAAGGAAGGTGGGCTCATCTTGGGCGGCTGCCCGAGAGGTCTCGGCATTACAACTCTGCCGAGCAGCTACGTGGTCAGGGGAGAACACGTTTGTAAATTTCTACAAATTTGATATCCTGGCAAAAGAGGACCTGGAGTTCTCTCATTCGGTGCTGCAGAGTCATCCGCACTCTCCCGCCCGTTTGGGAGCTTTGGTATAATCCCCATGGTCCTTTCAGGAACCCCAGCATCCACTAGGACGATAGAGAAAATAAGAATTTACTTACCGATAATTCTATTTCTCGGAGTCCGTAGTGGATGCTGGGCGCCCATCCCAAGTGCCGATTATCTGCAATACTTGTACATAGTTACAAAAATCGGGTTATTATTGTTGTGAGCCATCTTTTCAGAGGCTCCGCTGTTATCATACTGTTAACTGGGTTTAGATCACAAGTTGTACGGTGTGATTGGTGTGGCTGGTATGAGTCTTACCCGGGATTCAAAATTCCTCCCTTATTGTGTACGCTCGTCCGGGCACAGTACCTAACTGGCTTGGAGGAGGGTCATAGGGGGAGGAGCCAGTGCACACCACCTGATCCTAAAGCTTTACTTTTTTGTGCCCTGTCTCCTGCGGAGCCGCTATTCCCCATGGTCCTTTCAGGAACCCCAGCATCCACTACGGACTCCGAGAAATAGAATTATCGGTAAGTAAATTCTTATTTTTTAAGGTTGAATTGTGATTCGACCTATTCAATCCCAGCTGTTTTTATTCGACAAGTCGGGGAATTCGACTTGTCGAATAGTACGTGAATCGGTGGTATAGCTGCTGATTCACGTACTTTTGAGGGAAACGGGGGCCAAATTCGACAGGATTTGGCCCCGTTACCGACCATCTCCGTCCAACATAAAAAATGTCGGACTTAGCTGTGGGACTCGAGAGGAGGAGACGGGGGGAACCGCGGGCAGATAGGGGAGAGCAGCGCTACAGCACAGCGCTGCAGGAGGATGTGTCACAGCCGCGCCTCTCACGGCAGCGTCCACCCGGCTCCAGCAAGTGAGGTCACGCTTGCTGGAGCCGGGTGGACACTGTCTTGAGGTCTGGTGGCTGTGAGACATCCTTCTGCAGCGCTGCTCTCCTGCGTCTGCCCGCGGCTGTCCCTGCTGGTCTCCCCCCTCTCCTCCGCTCACAGGTCTCGTCTCAATTCGACTTTTTTTAAAGTCGAATTGAGATGGAATTGAATAGGGGTTGTTGGATCCATTCCGACAAATGCATGACGGAATGGATCCGACCCTAATTGAATATACCCCTTAGAGCGGGCAGGTGGGCGGTTGATTTGGATTAAGGTTGTGCGGTCTAGGCTAGAAATGTAGATTGCTTTTGTAAAAAGGAGAGATGTAAAAAAACATGAAAAATAGGGAATAGGTAACTTTTAACAAAGATTGTAATACAGGTTGAGTATCCCTTATCCAAAATGCTTGGGACCAGAGGTATTTTGGATATCGGATTTTTCCGTATTTTGGAATAATTGCACACCATAATGAGATATCATGGTAATGGGACCTAAATCTAAGCACAGAATGCATTTATGTTTCATATACACCTTATACACAGAGCCTGAAGATAATTTTAGCCAATATTTTTTATAACTTTGTGCATTAAACAAAGCGTGTCTACATTCACACAATTCATTTATGTTTCATATACACCTTATACACACAGCCTGAAGGTCATTTAATACAATATTTTTAATAACTTTGTGTATTAAACAAAGTTTGTGTACATTGAGCCATCAGAAAACAAAGGTTTCACTATCTCACTCTCTCTCAAAAAAGTCCATATTTCGGAATATTCCGTATTTCGGAATATTTGGATATGGGATACTCAACCTGTACTGTAATGTTATGCTTTATGGAAGGTTCTCTTAAAGATAGAAGTAGAAACTTGTACACTTATAGCTTACCTAGAAAGGCGCTTAGAGGTGTCTGTAGCTGGACTGTAAGTACATAAAATATTCTGTTCTGTTCTGCACTGTAATGATTTTTGTTCATCTGTATAAAAATGTTTTTCTGCCTTGTAGAGTCCAACTCTCCTCAGAGTATAAAGGCACGACAAGCTGTGTCACGTATTACACGGCAGGAACTGGAAGACAGATACTTACGTATTCACGATGAGAACCTTTTGCTCAAACAGCATGCACGCAAGCAAGAAGATAAAATAAAGAGGTTAGGAAACTTTATCATGGTGGTCCTGCTGTCAGAAGCAAAGCTGTCATACTGTTACAGATCAATATGACATTGTTTCCCATCGATCATATTTGTAAGCTTTCTGTTTGACGGCTCTCAGGAATTTTCTCAGATTTGTATGAACAACATACCTCCCAACATGACCCTTTCCAGGAGGTACAAAATGGTCCACTCCTGTACTTCGTTCTTAATTTAGGATTGCTGTCACCTGGATTGAAACACCTTTGGTACCAATTAACCTGTTCAAAACAGGTGACGGCAATCCTAAATTAAGAGGGAAGTCTAAGAACAGAGTATTTTGTCCCTCCTGGATTGGGTTATGTTGGGAGGTATGGAACAATGTATACATACAGTATAGATGTGGCTGTTTAGGTCACATCTCTTCAATGGCGTTCTGATCAGCTTTTACTATGTCTATAGTGCACACTCATCGACCACAGAACATGTATATTTTGTACACAATGATCATCCTAAGAGTGATTTACAGATCAGATTGTAAAGCAACGCAATGGGTTAGAAATGCAGTTTTAGTAACTTGGATAAGGTCTATCTGGTCTGTGCCAGCCCTTTGTTTGGAGTGTATCTGAGAGCCAGTATTGCAGGCCAAGAGAATCCTACTTGCTACACATCTGGCGTATCTAACTCTGAGATGGGCAGCTTCATCTATTTCAGACTACATAATAGCAAAAGACTAACGGATGACAACCTGTACTACTTTATTTTATTTTTTTCTCTTTTCCCCATTATTTTCGGCTCCATGTGCTACTGCAGTTCTGACAAGTTTCCTTTGTAAGAAAAATAATGAAAAAGAGAGTGTCTTTTTTTAAAGAGAGCCAAAGGGGGACATTTTTGAAAAATTACTGCAAAAAGGTGATATCACTATGACTCTTTAGGCGCTGCATAATCTGTAGTGGCTTTGGAATAAAGTTTGATGATTATGTTTCCCATAGCAACCTATCAGGTTCTAAAATGGAAGCAAGGGCCTCGTTCAAATAACTGCACTAATTACCGCAGGCTTGCAGCAGTCATTTAGTTGAAGGCTGTGCTTAATGTGGATTTTTATTCGAGCCTCAGATGGCTTGAACAGATTTCCGTGGTAAGTAGGGTTTTCTGCCCTTATTGCAGTTGTCGTGAACACGTTAATCCATAGCTCCAAGCACTTATCTCAGAGAGGCATCTGATTGGCTCCACATTTATTCTGCAGCAGGACAATGACCCCAAACATACAGCCATTGTCATTAAGAACTGTCTTCAGCATAAAGAAGAACAAGGGGTGCTGGAAGTGATGATATGGCCCTCACAGTGCCCAGATCTCAACATCATTGAGTCTGTCTGGGATTACATGAAAAAAAACCCAGAAGGATTTGAGCAAGCCTACATCCACAGGAGATCTGTGGTTAGTTATCCAACATGTTTGGAGCAACCTCCCTGCCAAGTTCCTTCAAAAACTGTGTGTAAGTGTACCTAGAAGAATTGATGCTGTTTTGAAGGCAAAGGGTGGTCACACCAAATATTGATTTGATTTAGATCTCTTCTGTTCATTCACTTTCATTTTGTAATTGATAAAAATAAACTATTAAAGCTTTTATTTTAATTTCTTTTTTTTATGACTAGTTAACTAGTTAAAAGCCCATCAAAATGACGGACACCAAGGCCTATATATAGGATGCCAGTAGCCACCAGCAGCTGGCCAGAGGGGTCTGTGCAGGGGTGTGGGAGGGACTTGCACAGGACCCCTCCCCTCTGCCAGCGTGCAATATATGTAAAGCAGCTGAGCCGGTTATCTGCCTCCTTCTCACAGGCACCATCTGCAGCCCCTGCCAAACAGATTCACCTTCTCCTTCTGCTGATAAGTGGCTACACGTGTCCCTGGTGCCTCCGCTCAGAGCGCTGTGGGACTGTCTGGTGGTTCTTGCATCCATTTCCTGGTTACTGCTGCTACTTGTTGCCGAGTCCCAGGTTGGCAAGTAATATGGGGTTGCAGTATAGTATATGGAGGAGGGGGTGCAGAGTATGCGGAATATGAAGAATATGAAGGGAGCAGTATATGGAGGAGGGTAGTGCCTTGTATACAGGGGGCACTATGTAGGGGGGTTTGGGGGTGCAGTGTGTATATAGGGGCAGTATATGGTGGGGGGTGCAGAATATGGAAGAGTTCAGTGTATATAGGGGCAGTATATGGTGCAGTGTGTTTGTGTGTGTGTGTGTGTGTGTGTGTGTGTGTGTGTGTGTGTGTGTGTGTGTGTGTGTGTGTGTCCGGGTGCCCTCCAGTGGCCGTCTGCGGCACCAAAGACATGAGGAGCAGAATGTAGAGAGACATCTTCCATAAGTCACCATATAGAGACAATTCTTTTATAGGTCAGAATATAGAGCTGCATCTTCCGTAAGTTAGATTACAGAGACACACCTTCCATAGGTCAGAACGGGAAGCGGTCAGGATTCCAACAGTAAGAATACCAAGAGCGGGATCTTGATAGTCAGAATCCTGTCGGCAAGTACAGGAGGTTAGGGTTAGGCTGCAAGGATGAGGGAGGTAAGGGTTAGGCTGTGGGTGGGTTAGGGGAAGGAGTAGGGGTACAGTTTAAATGCTTCCTTGGATCTGTCAGGATTTTTACTGTCGGGATGCTGCTGTCAGGATACTGAATGCGGGGATGTCGTACCCAATCCGGTAAGAATATAGAGACACATCTTCCATAGGACAGAATTTAAAGACACCTCTTCCGTAGGTCAGAACAGAGAGACGCCTCTTCCATAGGTCAGAATAGAGAGACGCCTCTTCCATAGGTCAGAATAGAGAGACGCCTCTTCCATAGGTCAGAATAGAGAGACGCCTCTTCCATAGGTCAGAATAGAGAGACGCCTCTTCCATAGGTCAGAATACAAGTTAGTAAAATATTGGCAAAAAAAACCACACTCTGCTACCAGCTGCAAGTTCAAAACCCATTTCCCATAAATATACAGATGGAGTCACGCTAGTCGTGGCTCCGTCTCTGCCTAGGCGCGCCTAGGACTCAACGTCTCCGACTGGGCGTGCCCAGACGGAGATGCTCTTCTAATCTATGAATTGAAGAGCGTCTCTGTGCACTCCCGGCGTGACTAGGCGGACGGATCGCCTAGTCACGCCGGGAGTGCTCGTTTGCGATGGAACCGCCTCACATGAGCGCAGCTCCATCTGTAGGTTCTCAAAATGCCTGTTCACGACTTACCCAGCTCATTCACCTACAGTGTTTTCTAGACCAACAGATGGGACAATCTTGCCGTACATGTCTATACAGACTTCCATGTTAAAAATAAGCAGATTTGCATCATAAAATGCAATTTTCATGTATATGTAATTCTTACTTTGTGATAAAGCAATAAAATATCGCAGGATTTTTTTATGTTTTTGAAAGTACAGTTTCACTTTTCAAAGCATAAAAGGTTCATCAAATTTTTAGATAAATAAGATGCAATATTTTAGTAAATACTTGAATTGAATATTTACATGTCACAGTCTGATGCTTTTGTTTTTGAGAGGCTAGCTTTGAACTATCTATCATAGCCGTGAAGGGGTAAGAGACCTTTTGTGTCATCGTTGGTATTGACTGGTAGAGTTCCATTTAGTCTATGTATTTACAGGTTTTTTTTATTATGTTATTTGACATAGGGCCTAAATCAGAGATGAACACAAACCCATTGTTTGTTGAACTGCGCGTGCGCAGATCAGGTCCTGCGTTAATCGATAGTGTGGCTGCAGACATCAGGTGAGTGACAGTCTGCAGCTGTGTGGGGGCGGTAGCATGGACCCTTTTACAAAATGTCATGCCCCATGTTGTATATGTGCAGAGGCCAGGGTCTGCGTCTCCCGACGCAGCTTCACTGGCCACCGGCAGCATAAAAACACTGGCCATCCACCTGAGGGTTACTCAGATGACTAGTATTCATGCAGATGATCCGATGCTGCGTCTACAGAAGCCGGCAGGAGGCTTCCCTTTACACAAGATGCCTCCTGCGGCATTAGTTTATTTTCGCACAGCAACTGCGGCTAGAGATGCTGTGGGTTCTGCATCCGTCTCTGATTCAGGCCTGTAGTGACACAATGGGGGTCATTCCGAGTTGTTCGCTCGCAAGCTTCTTTCTCTATCGTCCTAGTGGATGCTGGGGTTCCTGAAAGGACCATGGGGAATAGCGGCTCCGCAGGAGACAGGGCACAAAAAGTAAAGCTTTAGGATCAGGTGGTGTGCACTGGCTCCTCCCCCTATGACCCTCCTCCAAGCCTCAGTTAGATTTTTGTGCCCGGCCGAGAAGGGTGCAATCTAGGTGGCTCTCCTAAAGAGCTGCTTAGAAAAGTTTAGCTTAGGTTTTTTATTTTACAGTGAGTCCTGCTGGCAACAGGATCACTGCAACGAGGGACTTAGGGGAGAAGAAGTGAACTCACCTGCGTGCAGGATGGATTGGCTTCTTTGGCTACTGGACATTAGCTCCAGAGGGACGATCACAGGTACAGCCTGGATGGTCACCGGAGCCTCGCCGCCGGCCCCCTTGCAGATGCTGAAAAGAGAAGAAGGTCCAGAATCGGCGGCAGAAGACTCCTCAGTCTTCTTAAGGTAGCGCACAGCACTGCAGCTGTGCGCCATTGCTCTCAGCACACTTCACACGGCAGTCACTGAGGGTGCAGGGCGCTGGGAGGGGGGCGCCCTGGGAGGCAATGTAAACCTATTTTTTGGCAAAAAATACCTCACATATAGCCTCCGGGGGCTATATGGAGATATTTAACCCCTGCCAGAATCCGTTGAAGAGCGGGAGACGAGCCCGCCGAAAAAGGGGCGGGGCCTATCTCCTCAGCACACAGCGCCATTTTCCCTCACAGAAAGGCTGGAGGGAAGGCTCCCAGGCTCTCCCCTGCACTGCACTACAGAAACAGGGTTAAAACAGAGAGGGGGGGCACTAATTTGGCGTTAGAAATATATAAAAAGATGCTATAAGGGAAAACACTTATATAAGGTTGTCCCTATATAATTATAGCGTTTTTTGGTGTGTGCTGGCAAACTCTCCCTCTGTCTCTCCAAAGGGCTAGTGGGTCCTGTCCTCTATCAGAGCATTCCCTGTGTGTGTGCTGTGTGTCGGTACGTGTGTGTCGACATGTATGAGGACGATGTTGGTGAGGAGGCGGAGCAATTGCCTGTAATGGTGATGTCACTCTCTAGGGAGTCGACACCGGAATGGATGGCTTATTTAGGGAATTACGTGATAATGTCAACACGCTGCAAGGTCGGTTGACGACATGAGACGGCCGACAAACAATTAGTACCGGTCCAGACGTCTCAAAAACACAGTCAGGGGTTTTAAAACGCCCGTTTACCTTAGTCGGTCGACACAGACACGGACACTGAATCCAGTGTCGACGGTGAATAAACAAACGTATTCCTTATTAGGGCCACACGTTAAGGGCAATGAAGGAGGGGTTACATATTTCTGATACTACAAGTACCACAAAAGAGGGTATTATGTGGGATGTGAAAAAACTACCTGTAGTTTTTCCTGAATCAGATAAATTAAATGAAGTGTGTGATGATGCGTGGGTTCCCCCCGATAGAAAATTATTGGCGGTATACCCTTCCCCGCCAGAAGTTAGGGCGCGTTGGGAAACACCCCTTAGGGTGGATAAGGCGCTCACACGCTTATCAAAACAAGTGGCGGTACCGTCTATAGATAGGGCCGTCCTCAAGGAACCAGCTGACAGGAGGCTGGAAAATATCATATAAAAGTATATACACACAGACTGGTGTTATACTGCGACCAGCGATCGCCTCAGCCTGGATGTGCAGAGCTGGGGTGGCTTGGTCGGATTCCCTGACTAAAAATATTGATACCCTTGACAGGGACAGTATTTTATTGACTATAGAGCATTTAAAGGATGCATTTCTATATATGCGAGATGCACAGAGGGATATTTGCACTCTGGCATCAAGAGTAAGTGCGATGTCCATATCTGCCAGAAGATGTTTATGGACACGACAGTGGTCAGGTGATGCAGATTCCAAACGGCACAAAGGTGTATTGCCGTATAAAGGAAGAGGAGTTATTTGGGGTCGGTCCATCGGACCTGGTGGCCACGGCAACTGCTGGAAAATCCACCGTTTTTACCCTAAGTCACATCTCTGCAGAAAAAGACACCGTCTTTTCAGCCTCAGTCCTTTCGTCCCTATAAGAGTCATATTTGCCCAGGGATAGAGGAAAGGGAAGAAGACTGCAGCAGGCAGCCCATTCCCAGGAACAGAAGCCTTCCACCGCTTCTGCCAAGCTCTCAGCATGACGCTGGGACCGTACAGGACCCTTGGATCCTACAAGTAGTATCCCAGGGGTACAGATTGGAATGTCGAAACGTTTCCCCCTCGCAGGCTCCTGAAGTCTGCTTTACCAAGGTCTCCCTCCGACAAGGAGGCAGTATGGAAAAAAATTCACAAGCTGTATTCCCAGCAGGTGATAATCAAATTACCCCTCCTACAACAAGGAAAGGGGTATTATTCCACACTATATTGTGGTACTGAAGCCAGAAGGCTAGGTGAGACCTATTCTAAATCTAAAAAATTTGAACACTTACAAAGGTTCAAAGCAAGAGGGAGTCACTCAGAGCAGTGATAACGAACCAGGAAGAAGGGGGACTATATAGTGTCCCGGGACATCAGGGATGCTTACCTCCATGTCCCAAATTTGCCCTTCTCACTAAGGGTACCTCAGGTTCGTGGTATAGAACTGTCACTATCAGTTTCAGACGCTGCCGTTTGGATTGTCCACGGCACCCCGGGTCTTTACCAAGGTAATGGCCGAAATGATGATTCTTCTTCGAAGAAAAGGCGTCTTAAATTACCCCTTACTTGGACGATCTCCTGATAAGGGCAAAGTCCAGGGAACAGTTGGAGGTCGGAGTAGCATTATCTCGGATACTGCTACAACAGCACGGGTGGATTCTAAATATTCCAAAATCGCAGCTGATCCTGACGACACGTCTGCTGTGCCTAGGGATGATTCTGGACACAGTCCAGAAAAAGGTGTTTCTCCCGGAAGAGAAAGCCAGGGAGTTATCCGAGCTAGTCAAGAACCTCCTAAAACCAGGAAAAGTGTCAGTGCATCATTGCACAAGGGTCCTGGTAAAAATGGTGGCTTCCTACGAAGCAATTCCATTCGGCAGATTTCACGCAAGAACTTTTCAGTGGGATCTGCTGGACAAATGGTCCGGATCGCATCTTCAGATGCATCAGCGGATAACCCTATATCCAAGGACAAGGGTGTCTCTCCTGTGGTGGTTACAGAGTGCTCATCTTCTAGAGGGCCGCAGATTCGGCATTCAGAATTGGATGCTGGTGACCACGGAGGCCAGCCCGAGAGGCTGGGGAGCAGTCACACAAGGAAAAAATTTCCAGGGAGTGTGATCAAGTCTGGAGACTTTTCTCCACATAAATATACTGGAGCTAAGGGTAAATTTATAATGCTCTAAGCTTAGCAAGACCTCTGCTTCAAGGTCAGCCGGTATTGATCCAGTGGGAAAAACATCACGGCAGTCGCCCACGTAAACAGACAGGGCGGCACAAGAAGCAGGAGGGCAATGGCAAAAACTGCAAGGACTTTTCGCTGGGCGGAAAATCATGTGATAGCACTGTCAGCAGTGTTTCATTCCGGGAGTGGAAACTGGGAAGCAGACTTCCTCAGCAGGCACGACCTCCACCCGGGAGAGTGGAAACTTCATCGGGAAGTTTTTCCACATGATTGTGAACCGTTGGGAAATACCAAGGTGGACATGATGGCGTCCCGTCTGAACAAAAAACGGGACAGGTATTGCGCCAGGTCAAGAGACCCTCAGGCAATAGCTGTGGACGTTCTGGTAACACCGTGGGTGTACCAGTCGGTGTATGTGTTCCCTACTCTGCTTCTCATACCTAAGGTACTGAGAATTATAAGACGTAGAGGAGTAAGAACTATACTCATGGCTCCGGATTGGCCAAGAAGGACTTGGTACCCGGAACTTCAAGAGATGCTCACAGAGGACTTATGGCCTCTGCCGCTAAGAAGGGACTTGCTTCAGCAAGTACCATGTCTGTTCCAAGACTTACCGCAGCTGCGTTTGACGGCATGGCGGTGGAACGCCGGATCCTAAGGGAAAAAGGCATTCCGGAAGAGGTCATTCCTACCCTGGTCAAAGCCAGGAAGGAGGTGACCGCACAACATT